>NC_134488.1:79880073-80185073 GCF_040206685.1 Ascaphus truei | reverse complement strand
GAGAGGGTATCCTTCAAACCTAATGGCACCGGAAGGGTTTGGTAGAGATATAGAAGGCACGGTAGTAAATTCATTTTAACGCAGTGGATTTTACCAATCCAGGAGCTTTTATGTGTGGCCCATCTCTTAATGTCCCCTCTCATGGTCGCATCAAGCTGGGGTAGTTTTCTTGGTATATTGTGCTATATGTCTTAGTGACGTTGATGCCTAGGTATTTAATTTGGTGCTGTTGCCATTTGAACTTAAATTTATGGCGATCAGTTTTTCCAAATGTTTGGGGAGATTTATGTTTAGGGCGTCAGATTTGGTCTGATTTATTTTGAACCCGGAGACCCTGTTGAATCGTCCCAGCAAATCGAACAGGTTTGGTAGAGAGGTAAGGGGTCTGCATATTGTCAGGAAAACATCATCTGCATATACTGCTGCGACACACTTTATTAGAGCAAATACCCAGTATGTACCTGGCAGATACCTGGAATGCGCCGCTCCTCACCTCTGACAAGCCCCGTTGCGTTTGCCTTCCCAGCCATGGTTCATGCCTGGCTGACGGGCGGCTGATCTGTTAAATGATAATGATTAGGATTTAATAGGCTGCAATGTTTCGCGTGTCTACCAGATGGCATAAATTCATGAATTGTAATGCAGTATATATATATATATATATATATACTGTGCAGTATTGCAGCCAGCGGGAATAAAATGCTTCAATCCCTGCCTGGAAAATAACGCAATGCACTCGGGCAGAAAACAGTCACAAACCTCAATACACCCGAGTATACCCGAATTCGTGGGACTAGCCGAGCTCGAATAAAGTGTGTCGCCAGTGTAGTGCCACTTTATGCGACTGGCTTCCGATGTCAATACCCGTGATATCTTTGCTGTCTCGTATCTGGGCCGCTAATGGCTCCATACACATCGCAAAGAGGAGGGGAGAGAGCGGGCATCCCTGTCTCGTTCCACTCTTAATTTGGAAGGGATCTGAAGCAAATCCCTGGTGGGTAACCCTAGCCGACGGGGCCGAATAGAGAGCAAATATAGCTTTTATCAATTTATCTCCCATGCCAAATGCTCCAAGTGTGGCTTCTAGGTATGGCCAGTCAATCCTATCAAACGCTTTTTCCGCATCCAGACTGAGCGCCATAATTGGTATTGATTTTGAATTAGCGAATTCTATCAGATCAATAATTTGTCGGGTGTTATCTGATGCCTGTCGACCCTGGATAAACCCGACTTGATCTGGGTGCACCAGTCTGGGTAGGATAAGACTTAATCTGTTGGCCAGTAATTTAGCGTAGATTTTTATGTCCGTATTAATCAAGGATATTGGTCTGTAGCTCTTACAGTCCTGGGGGTCTTTCCCTTGTTTTTGTATTACCGAGATGGACGCTTGGAGCATATGTTGGAGAAAGGGGGTACCTCCTAGCACTTGATTAAACATACGGAGAAGGTATGGGGCCAATTGTTTCCTAAATTTCTTATAGTAAAGATTCGAATATCCGTCGGGACCCGGGGCTTTAGAGGGTTTTAGGTTTTTAATCATCTCTGATAGTTCCTCATTTGTGAAATCACTACCTATTACCTTTCTATCTGACTCGCTTAGGCCCGGCAGATTCGTGCTTTTCAGGAAATCCTGTAGGGCCCTGGTCGTTCCGGCAGATATAATTTTTCGTAGAAGGATTTGAATTCCTCTACTATATTTTTGGGATTGGCCGTGACCCCTCCTGATTCCAGGCGCAGGGCTTGTATATTATAGTTATTTGTTTTAGAATTGATCATGTTAGCCAGCATGGTATCTGGTTTGTTTGCTTTCTCGAAAAATCTTCTCTTTGACCAGCTTAACGATTTCTCAGCTTGGGAGGTAAGGAGAAAATTCAGTTTAATTTGGGTGTCCTTAATTTGTTGGAGGGTGGTTACTTTCGGGGAGCACATGTGTTGCTCCCATAAATGCTTTAATTCTGATTGTTCTTTTATGATTTTTGCGTTGCTTTCTCTTTTCTTTTTGGCCGCAAGGCTAATGAAAACCCCCCTCAATGTTGCTTTATGTGCCTCCCAGAGGGTTATGTGAGAGCGAACGCTACCTTAATTTTCTTTAAAGAAATATTTAATCGCCTCTCCGATATTTCCTTGCAAATCAGGGATTTTTAAGAGGGATTCGTTTAGTTTCCAATTTGCTCCGGGCCTTTCCAGCCCTATCCGTGTGCACCGTAGCTCAATGGGTGCGTGATCTGACCATGAAATATCATGGATCCCGGTATGGGCGATCACGGAGACCAGTCTACTAGAGACAAAGAAGTAATATATTCTGCTGAATAAGTCATGGGGGTGGGAGTAGAAAGTATAGTTTATATCTAATGGGTGCATCTCTCTCCAGACATCGATTAATTGTAGATCTTTTAATGCTTGTACCAGGGCCAAGGGCCGTGGTATTGCTCTGTGTCTGGGGGGCCTGATCTGTTTAATGATGTATTTAGCATGGTGTTGAAATCCCCGTCTATAATCATAGCGCCTTTACTGAATTTCCGTAGGGTATCAAACGTTTTTGTAAAGAAGTGTGGGTCGTGTCCGTTTGGGGCATATATTGTGGCAACCGTTATTGGCTGTTGGTTAATGGACCCCGTAATCATGAGAAACCTGCCCTCATTATCTGTTTTCACTTTATCCACCACCAGCCCCACCCTGTTATGGATCAATATTGCCACACCGCATTTCTTTTCCGTTGCAGCAGATAAATACACCTGTTTAAATTGTTTATCAAAAAATTTGGAAAAGCTGTTGGTGCTAAAATGTGTTTCTTGAATTAACACGAAATCCGCCCTCTTTCTTTTATAGTCAGTGAGTGCTATCTTACGTTTGCGGGGACAGTTCATCCCTTTGGCATTGTGTGAGATAAAGGTTAGAGGCATGACGGCTGTGTAACCTTACCTCTCGTCCGTAGTATTTCTAACTGGGGAATCAGACATGTTTTGGGGAGCCTCTGGTCCTCTGCTGTGCATAGCGTTTTGCTCAACTTCAGCGGGAAACCACCTATGCACAAACAAATATAAAGTCCCCAGCGCTATAAGTCCAAGATACCGTGACCTTAAAGGAAGTCTCTGATCTTTCAAGATGGTAGTTGGGCTTGATAAAGATGTTTCAGATGGGACGGTGTCTTTGATGTAGATGATTACACCTTCTGAAATATAGATGACAGACACACCTGATTGCGCAGCGTATTTCTACAATCAGATCCCTATCTAGACTTACATAAGTTACATCTGTATGTTCATTGGAGAGAATCTGTGGTGGCTCCCCTTCTCCTCTGTTCCTCTCACGAACCCCCGTGTGGAGACAGCTTACTGGGATCAATCACAGTCCTCGATGACGTCAGGGATAGATCCGTTGCGACACCCCCACCGACGTGAGATAAGATGGGCACAATATGGTGTAGTATGCAATTACTTTATTGAGCTAAAACACTTAAACAATGCTTTAAAATACACTCACATGGTGCAATGTGGATGATACTCCGCGCTAATGCCGTCCGCAGCTTGCAAATCCTTCCAGCACAATGGGGAGGTACACTGCTCACAGACACGCTGTCGACTCGGCGTGTGACGTCAGTGATGCAGGAAACCCTCCTCGTGTCAGGACTACAGATGCTGCGATGCCTCAAATCACTAGGCTCCTCCTCCCTACGCGTTTCGTGACACGTGGTCACTTCGTCAGGGGATGGTGGAGCCTAGTCGCTGCTAACTTTTATGCAAACCCAAATGGAGAGAGACTCCTACTGGGGGTGGAGTTAAGCTTAACAATTTACCATGGAATGTCTGCTTGGTAGTGACCGCGCGACTGGGGTTTGTGTCCATGGCAACTCCAAACACAAAATCCCTCCTGCATAGATAGTTGAATTGATATACGAGTATCACAAATATTAGGAATAAAAGAAATAAAAATACAAATTACTTATCATTGGTCTTATACAATTCAAATATGATAAATTGTAATAATGTGACATCCACTAGAATTAATAAAATAATTAAAACACTGAAATTGATGTGGTTCATTTGACATACAAAAATTCCCACTAAATTGAATAAAATGATTTAAGAATCCTTCAGAAAGGCTGCAAGATCGAACTCAATGTTAAGTCCTAGGGGGGACAGGGTTTTGAGTGTGTAAATCCAATAACTCTCTCTTTTAGAAACTGTATTAAGCCTGTCCCCCCCACGCCAGTTAATTTTTGGATTGTCGATCCCTACACATACTAGACCTTCTGGATTCTGATTATGGTGTTGCCTGAAATGATTAGAGACACTGTGTGTCTCGAGGCCCCTCCTGATGTTATAAACGTGTTCCGCGAACCTCCGTTTGAGGGGTCTCCCCGTGCGGCCCACATATTGCAGGCCGCACGGGCATTCCAGCAAATAGACACAGAAATTGGTTTTGCAGTTGATGAAAGTTTTTATGTTAAAGCTTTTGCCTGTCACATTAGATTTAAAAGTCTTTGTTTTTATACTGTGTTTACATCCGATACAGTTGGAGCATGTATAGTAGCCCTTGAGGTCACTAAGCCACGTTACATGGCGGTCTCTCAGGCAATCTATCGGGCAGCTGGGAGATAAGGAAGATTTTAGATTTTTAGCTCTTTTAAACACAATCTTAGGTTTAGTGGGGAGAATGCCCTTAAGGACTGGATCTCTTTGGAGAATACTCCAATGTTTATTCATGGTCTTCGAAATGATTGGGGCTATGCCACTATACTGTGTGATAAAAAACGGAAACTGGGCCCGACCATTATCGACTGTCTGCCCTTTTTCACACAGTAGTGACGCTCTGTCTATTCCATTGACCTCTTTAATTGCAAGGTCCAGTTCCTGCTTTTGGTACTCCCGTTCAATAAATTTAGTTCTCAAATCCCCAATTTGCTGGTGATACACAGAATTTTCTGAACAATTCCTCCTAATTCTAAGTGCTTGCCCCTTTGGGATATTACGCAACCAGTTGTGGTGGTGGTGGCTGGATGCCAATAGATACGTGTTGGCATCTACCTCCTTGTGGAAAGTTTTGGTATGGATGATGCCATTAACTACATACAGGGAAAGATCGAGAAAATTTATAGAAGTTCTATTCTGACTGAACGTGAACCTGAGATTCCGCGTATTATCATTCAAATACAGCTTAAACTGTTCAAGTTGATCTAATGACCCCCTCCAGACACACAGCACATCGTCGATATACCTTTTCCAGAGCACCAGGTTTGCACCGAATGGGTTGGAGGACCTGATATGGTCCTCCTCCCAGATGGACATAAACAAGTTAGCATAACTAGGTGCAAACCTGGTGCCCATGGCCGTGCCGCATGTCTGGAGGAAGAACTTATGGTCATGGCTGAAAAAATTATGCGTAAGGATGAATCTGATTCCATCCAGAATGAAGTGTTTCAATTTCTCGTCTACTCCAGCGTCCTGTTCGAGGACTCTTTTAATAGCATCTAGTCCCATCTGGTGATCTATCACCGTATATAACGAGACTACATCGCAGGTGACCCAACAGAAATCCTCCCCCCAAGTCAGATCTCGTACGAGATTCAGTACCTGCGATGTGTCTTTCAGATAGGACGGGATCTGCACTACATACTTTTGGAGTAGATAGTCTAAAAATTGGGAAAGGTTGGAGGTAAGGGAACGGATCCCAGAAATTATTGGGCGGCCGGGGGGTCTGGTGAGGCTCTTATGGATCTTCGGGATGAAATAGAACACTGGGATTCTTGGCTGTTCAATCATAAGGAACTCCATTCCATTTTCCAAAGGGAAAAAAGAAGGCCAAACCCCAAAAGGGAATGGTAAAGAGTAATGTGTTCAATATAAGTAGCACAGAACTCAAACCAGTAGAGCTAGACGTGCTATCTCGAGGTTTGAGCTTTGCCCCAGTAAGTGGACCCAACATGTTCAACATTTTTGTTGATGTCCACAGATTTCTGAGGAAAATTTCCCTCAAGAAATACTATCTCAAGGATGCGGTGAGTAGATCAGTTTTATTACCAAATAACACTACTTCGGTGAAAAACCCGCCGCTTACTCCATTTAAAAAGCCGTCTACATTTTACCCGAAAGGTATGAAAGGGAATTTCGTGGACACCTTTGCCGAAATGGTTATTTCGGATTTAGAAGAAGCTAGTACTAATTTTAAATGCCGTAAACAAAACCTTAGCAAGGAGGAAAAGGTGGCAGTAAAATCCCTTGAGTCCAATTCGCAGATTGTAATTAAAGCGGCAGACAAAGGTGGAGGAGTCGTGGTGATGAACTCCTCTTATTATAGGGAGGAGTCCCTTAGAATTCTGGGGGACAGTGCCACCTATCGAGAATTAGAGTCCAACCCAACCGACTCTTTCAAAGAAGAAATGGCAGCTCTTATGGATCAGGGTCTTCGGGATGATATTATTAGCAATAAAGAAATGGAGTTCCTTATGATTGAACAGCCAAGAATCCCAGTGTTCTATTTCATCCCGAAGATCCATAAGAGCCTCACCAGACCCCCCGGCCGCCCAATAATTTCTGGGATCCGTTCCCTTACCTCCAACCTTTCCCAATTTTTAGACTATCTACTCCAAAAGTATGTAGTGCAGATCCCGTCCTTTCTGAAAGACACATCGCAGGTACTGAATCTCGTACGAGATCTGACTTGGGGGGAGGATTTCTGTTGGGTCACCTGCGATGTAGTCTCGTTATATACGGTGATAGATCACCAGATGGGACTAGATGCTATTAAAAGAGTCCTCGAACAGGACGCTGGAGTAGACGAGAAATTGAAACACTTCATTCTGGATGGAATCAGATTCATCCTTACGCATAATTTTTTCAGCCATGACCATAAGTTCTTCCTCCCGACATGCGGCACGGCCATGGGCACCAGGTTTGCACCTAGTTATGCTAACTTGTTTATGTCCATCTGGGAGGAGGACCATATCAGGTCCTCCAACCCATTCGGTGCAAACCTGGTGCTCTGGAAAAGGTATATCGACGATGTGCTGTGTGTCTGGAGGGGGTCATTAGATCAACTTGAACAGTTTAAGCTGTATTTGAATGATAATACGCGGAATCTCAGGTTCACGTTCAGTCAGAATAGAACTTCTATAAATTTTCTCGATCTTTCCCTGTATGTAGTTAATGGCATCATCCATACCAAAACTTTCCACAAGGAGGTAGATGCCAACACGTATCTATTGGCATCCAGCCACCACCACCCCAACTGGTTGCGTATTATCCCAAAGGGGCAAGCACTTAGAATTAGGAGGAATTGTTCAGAAAATTCTGTGTATCACCATCAAATTGGGGATTTGAGAACTAAATTTATTGAACGGGAGTACCAAAAGCAGGAACTGGACCTTGCAATTATAGAGGTCAATGGAATAGACAGAGCGTCACTACTGTGTGAAAAAGGGCAGACAGTCGATAATGGTCGGGCCCAGTTTCCGTTTTTTATCACACAGTATAGTGGCATAGCCCCAATCATTTCGAAGACCATGAATAAACATTGGAGTATTCTCCAAAGAGATCCAGTCCTTAAGGGCATTCTCCCCACTAAACCTAAGATTGTGTTTAAAAGAGCTAAAAATCTAAAATCTTCCTTATCTCCCAGCTGCCCGATAGATTGCCTGAGAGACCGCCATGTAACGTGCCTTAGTGACCTCAAGGGCTACTATACATGCTCCAACTGTATCGGATGTAAACACAGTATAAAAACAAAGACTTTTAAATCTAATGTGACAGGCAAAAGCTTTAACATAAAAACTTTCATCAACTGCAAAACCAATTTCTGTGTCTATTTGCTGGAATGCCCGTGCGGCCTGCAATATGTGGGCCGCACGGGAAGACCCCTCAAACGGAGGTTCGCGGAACACGTTTATAACATCAGGAGGGGCCTCGAGACACACAGTGTCTCTAATCATTTCAGGCAACACCATAATCAGAATCCAGAAGGTCTAGTATGTGTAGGGATCGACAATCCAAAAATTAACTGGCGTGGGGGGGACAGGCTTAATACAGTTTCTAAAAGAGAGAGTTATTGGATTTACACACTCAAAACCCTGTCCCCCCTAGGACTTAACATTGAGTTCGATCTTGCAGCCTTTCTGAAGGATTCTTAAATCATTTTATTCAATTTAGTGGGAATTTTTGTATGTCAAATGAACCACATCAATTTCAGTGTTTTAATTATTTTATTAATTCTAGTGGATGTCTCATTATTACAATTTATCATATTTGAATTGTATAAGACCAATGATAAGTAATTTGTATTTTTATTTCTTTTATTCCTAATATTTGTGATACTCGTATATCAATTCAACTATCTATGCAGGAGGGATTTTGTGTTTGGAGTTGCCATGGACACAAACCCCAGTCGCGCGGTCACTACCAAGCAGACATTCCATGGTAAATTGTTAAGCTTAACTCCACCCCCAGTAGGAGTCTCTCTCCATTTGGGTTTGCATAAAAGTTAGCAGCGACTAGGCTCCACCATCCCCTGACGAAGTGACCACGTGTCACGAAACGCGTAGGGAGGAGGAGCCTAGTGATTTGAGGCATCGCAGCATCTGTAGTCCTGACACGAGGAGGGTTTCCTGCATCACTGACGTCACACGCCGAGTCGACAGCGTGTCTGTGAGCAGTGTACCTCCCCATTGTGCTGGAAGGATTTGCAAGCTGCGGACGGCATTAGCGCGGAGTATCATCCACATTGCACCATGTGAGTGTATTTTAAAGCATTGTTTAAGTGTTTTAGCTCAATAAAGTAATTGCATACTACACCATATTGTGCCCATCTTATCTCACGTCGGTGGGGGTGTCGCAACGGATCTATCCCTGACGTCATCGAGGACTGTGATTGATCCCAGTAAGCTGTCTCCACACGGGGGTTCGTGAGAGGAACAGAGGAGAAGGGGAGCCACCACAGATTCTCTCCAATGAACATACAGATGTAACTTATGTGAGTAAGATTCTGTATTATCCTAGATAGGGATCTGATTGTAGAAATACGCTGCGCAATCAGGTGTGTCTGTCATCTATATTTCAGAAGGTGTAATCATCTACATCAAAGACACCGTCCCATCTGAAACATCTTTATCAAGCCCAACTACCATCTTGAAAGATCAGAGACTTCCTTTAAGGTCACGGTATCTTGGACTTATAGCGCTGGGGACTTTATATTTGTTTGTGCACTTTTGTTACCAGGTTTGGAATAGCCTGTTATTATTGTCACCAAGCTGCTTTTGCTATAGATTTTGTTCTCACTTTGATGTTTATAATGACACATATTGTTTAGCACATATCGTTAGCACTTATTAATATTTTTTTAGTGTAGGTTAGCGCTTTTTGGAGGGGTTATTTTCTTTGTTTTGGGAAACCACCTATGTAGGAGACGGTGCGGGATGGGGAGGAAACATAAGAAACATGGGACACATAAGGGGGAAAAGACACAAAAAACACAAAACACAGGGTGGGAGAGGTATTTGTGGTCTGAGACCCCATCCCCTCCCCCCCTCGCCTTTGGGTTGGTGGAAATCTTTATAGCTTCCTCCGTCCTCTTTCTCCTCGCCAGGGCTGCTCCGTTCCACCTTTTCCCAAGGTCTTGCTCGGGGCCTAGGGAAGCCGCCCTAGCCCGAAAATGCAGACACATGATGACGACGAGACCTCAGACCCAGATGACAACTCGTTATCCATATCACAAATGTTCAATGTGCTAATCATATTTTAAAACCATTAAACTTTTAAAGCACTAACTCAACTTGCGTGCTAATAGCTTTACCAACACAACCTCCTAGTAGTTCTGTATCCCCCAGACATCTAATATGAGCTGACATTCTCCCCTTCTTATTTACCCCTAGGATCTTTTCGCGTGCCTTTGTGGCTTAAAACTGTGCCTCGTGCTCCTATGACCTTTTGCTGAAGCTGTGTATCGCTGCGGGCTATATCCTGGTATTTTTACTGCCCTTACCCTGCCTGGAGCCCGTCCAGCTAGATGTCTATCTTCCCCTATGTCTCCTGTCTATTCTGCCAGTGTCTTCTTATTCCCAGCCCTTTGCCTCAACTCTTCCCCCCTCTTGTCCTGCCTTGCCTTGACCCCTCCTTACTGTTTCCCCTCTTTGTCTGTCTTCTTTCTTTCTGTCCAGTATCCCCTTCCCTCCGCTCCTGCCTGCTACTTCCCCTGCTCCCCCTATGGCCCTTTGTGCTTCCCCCCCCTCATTCTTTCTTCCTTCTCCCCCCCCTCCTCCTTTCTTCTTTCTTCCCCCCCTCCTCCTCCTTTCTTCCTTCTTTCCCTTAACTTCCCCATCTGTCTTCGGCATTAATTGGCTTCTCCGGTGGCCCCGCTGTCCTGTGGCATTTCCGCATTGTTCTGCAGTCTCCGCCCCTTCCGGGTCTACTTGCCGCCATCTTGGAGGGGTCCGGGTCCCGTCCGTAAGGACATCTCGCGTGAGGCGGTGGCTCCGCTCCTCCTACGTCATCTAGCTCCGCCTCGCTTCCTGTCTATCGCCGGAGCTGCTCCAAGATGGCTGCCAGTCTCAGGGGTCCGCCGCTGGGCTTCCAGGTTTGCATGGGGCAAATTTTATTTTCAGCTGGACACCTCTGGTCTCTTCCTGGGCACCGGACTGTGGGGTGTCAGCATCAGGAACCACATAATAGAGAGGAGTGCTGCACACCTTTAAAAGAGAAAAATTATACAATTACCGGTGCTCCAATGTTTGAACGAAAGCCTGCAGTCAGTCCTGAGTACATAGAGGAAGGAACAGAGGGCACAGCGGATTTTGCAAATTCAAACTCATTGTTGGCTCAATAAATGAGTTTGAATTTGCAAAATCCGCTGTGCCCTCTGTTCCTTCCTCTAAGCATCAGGAACCACAACAGGTGGATCAAACGGGTGAAGGTAAGGTTAACTTTAAACTTTTGGTAGCGTCCCTTCGATCCCTTTTCATCTGGGGCTCCGGGGTTGCCTGTTTTTGTCCGCTTTGCCTGCCTCTCTCCAGGTTGGGTCTGGAGCTGTTCTGCCCCTGGTTACTTCCTCCGGGATTTTCTCTTGCAGGCCCAGTTTTGTAAGGAAGCCTCCCCCTCCTCCAGGCGTCTTAACATGTTGGATGCCCCGTTTCTGGTGACCAGGAGGCCGAATGGATATATCCACCGGTATCTGACCCCTTCGTCATGGAGTATCTTCGTGATGGGGATAAGCTGCCTTCGTTTGAGCAGGGTAGTGGGGGAAATGTCCTGGAAAACCTGGATTTTGTGGCCCTCAAACGTGGGATCAATACGGGTCATCTGGCAGAAGGATTCTTTAATTTTGAAATAGTGAAAGCGCGCAATTATGTCGCGGGGGGATCTCCTTGCTGCAGCCATGACCGCAGGGCCCTGTGGCACCGGTCCAGATGGATATCGTGCTCAGCTTTATCGGGCATTAGATGTGTCAGCCATCTTCCTAGAAAGTCCTCTGGATCCAGCTCTTCTTCTGACACCCCCCATATTCTCACATTATTCCGGCGCTCATGATTTTCGGAGTCCTCTTGCTTGTCCGTGAGGTCTCGCACCGTTTCCTTTACTTGGGCTAGCTGTTTATGTGTTTTATGGAGGGCTTTAATAGTAGAATCCAGTTTTTTCTCCAGGGAATCTGTCCGTAGGCCTATGCTGCCAATGTCCGCCCTTAGGGTAGCTAATTACGATTGGAGGCATTTTTTTTTTCCACAAAAAGGTTTTTATTGGGTTATGGTACAGCTCAAACATTGTCTAACAACCCACTGTCTTCCCTTAGTGTCCACATTCCCAAATTTTCCTTTTTTCCTCCTCCAAACAGTTAAAGACATACAAGGCAAACCGACTCATAGACCAGACGAACAACACAAACAAGTGGGGGGGGCAGGGGGGGGGAAGCACAGAGCATACCGAGCATTCCCATCTTCTGCCGATGTCACGCCATTCCAGTGCGGATCTACCCTAAGGAGCGCTACCTCTGTATGCCGTCATCCCTACCTGTGCCCCGTCGGCTTATTGTCAGTACTGTCACTTCGGAGGAGAATGCATCTCAATTTATTAAGGCAGTATGGTGGCGGCATTCACCCTGGGGATGTCTGATTGGTCTAGCCATGGGGCCCAGACTTTTAGGAAGTTTGTGCCGATGTCATTGACCAGACTCGTCAATTGTTCCATCCGGCAAATATACCAAATTCTGTTCCGAATTTTCGTAATTGTGGGCAAATCTGGTAGCTTCCACAATGCTGCGATTTCGCACCTCATGGCTGTTGCAAAATGTGCAATCAATTTCTGTGCTGGTCTGCCCAGCCCCCGGATGCGCCTGCCCAGCAGGAACAGCCAGGGGTCCAGGGGGACCGCCAGTCCGAGAATTCTCTGTAGCCAATCTTGGATTTCCTCCCACAAAGGAGCCACTTTGGTGCAGCCACACAGCATGTGAAGTAAGTCTGCGTGTTCCCCACATTGTTTAGGGCACAATGGGGGGTAATCCTTTACAAACTTTGCCAATCTCATTGGGGTAAGGTACCACCTCATTAGGACTTTATATGCATTCTCCTTCAACGTGGTGCATATAGAGCTCTTAGCTGCTGCCAGTACTATCGTAGACCAGTCCTCGTCATCTATCGTCTCCCCTAAGTCCGATTCCCATTTGTTCCTGTAACTAAGTTTGGTATCGTCGTCAGTTCTCGGACAGACCACCTCCCTGTAAATCCTAGACGTAAGTCCCGTGGTGTCCGTACCTCTGGAACACAGCTGCTCAAAATTTGTTCGCCGGGGGCGTTTTGGAATTTTTGTGTAGAATGCTCTTATCTGGAGGTATCTAAAAAATTCAGAGTTTGGCATCTCTGTTTCTGATTTAATTTGGTCAAAGGATTTTATTGATTGGCTTCCCTCCAGATGTAGTAGCCTTGTGAGGCCCTTTGTTTTCCATGTGGCTAGATTCTTGCTCAACAGGCCCGGAGCGAAATCAGGGTTCCCCATTAACGGGGTCATGAGGGTATGCTGGGTCGTAAGGGCACACCTATATCTAGTGTTCTCCCAAGTTGTCTACGAGCTACTCAGCGCGGCCAGCGGCTCTCCCATGGTCCTATGTACCTTTCTTGGTAGCCAAATTAGATCTTGTAGATCCACCGGGGCGCAGCATGTTGTTTCTAGCTCCACCCATCTACGCAAGCTAGGGTGCATATGCCACTGAATAATTTGGGTTAATTGTGCCGCTCTGAAATACGATATCAAGCAAGGTACCCCCAGTCCTCCTTTAACTGTTGGCCTGGTTAGAATGCTAGATTTGATGCGTGTTTTTTTATTACCCCAAACGAATTTCACCATGGAGGACTGTAAACGGAGGATGTCATCTTTGACCACTTGTATCGGAAGGGTCTGAAAGAGATACAGGATTCTGGGAAGAAAATTCATCTTGAGGCTCTGGATCCTGCCGATCCATGAAATTGCGTAGCCTGACCAAATCTGAAGATCCTCCTTCAAAGTCCTAATCAGTCTGGGGTAATTGGCTTTATATAGGGCATTATAATCTTTGGTGATATTAACCCCTAGGTATTTAATGGAGGAGGCTTGCCATTTAAAGTTAAAATTTAGATCAATTAGTTTTTCGGTGACCTTTGGCAGGTTTATATTTTAAGCTTCTGATTTGGTTTGGTTAATCTTGAATCCCGAGATCTTGTTAAATTCGCCCAGCAGGCTGAAAACATTCGGCAGGGAGGTAAGGGGCTTTGATAACATTAGGATAATGTAATCTGCATACAGGGCCACTTTGTGTGACTGTTCTTTAATTTGTATACCTGCTATGTCGGGGCTATTGCGGATATGTGCCGCCAAGGGCTCTATACATAATGCGAAAATAAGTGGGGACAGAGGACATCCCTGCCTGGTGCCACTCCTTATCGGGAAGTCTTCCGAAGGGAAGCCCTGGTGTCTGACCCTCGCCCTCGGTTCCCGATAAAGAGCTAGAATGGCGCCCAACATTCTCCCCCCTATGCCGAACTCCCCACGCGTCTCTGTGAGGTAGGGCCAATCGATTCGATCAAAGGCCTTCTCGGCATCCAGACTCAATGCCATAGACGGGATGTGTTTTCGTTGTGCCAAATTAATTAGGTCTATGATCCGTCTAGTATTGTCTGCCGCCTGCCTCCCGCATATCAACCCTACTTGATCGGGGTGGACCAGCATTGGCATAACTGTGTTTAGGCGGTTAGCCAACAATTTGGAGAAAATTTTGGTGTCCGAGTTGATAAGGGATATCGGACGGTAGCGTTTGCAATCAGCTGAGTCCTTCCGAGCTTTGGGGATCACTGATATAGACGCTTGGAGCATTTGGCCAGGTATAGGGGCACCTTCTAGGAATGAGTCAAACAGTCGTACCAGGTGAGGCACTAGAAGTTTTCGGAATTTTTTGTAGTAAAGATTAGAGAAGCCATCCGGGCCTGGGGCTTTGGATGGCTTCAGTGCTTTGATTACCTCCGTTATTTCCTCACCTGAGAAATCTTCCTGTAATGCCTCCCTTTCCATCCTGCCCAGTCTGGGTAATTTTGCTCCCTTTAAAAATATCTTCAGCTGCCTATGAGTATTCTCACTATGGGAGACCTTCGCCCAATCATAGAGGGTCTCATAGTAGTTTTTAAATTCGTCTACAATTTGTTTAGGATCAGAAGTGAGGTCGCCTTTTTTGGTTCGGATTGCCTGAATGTGAAAGTTACGGTTAATGTTCCTAAGTTTATTGGCAAGAGGGGTATCTGGCTTGTTCGCTTTTTCGTAGAATTTACGCCTGGACCAGGTCATCTCCTTCTCAGCTCGGGAGGACATTAGTAAATTTAATTTTGTTTTGGTATCACGCCAGGCCTTAAGGGTCTGTGCTTGTTTGTTATTTTTATAGAGGGCAGATAGGGCTGTAAATTCGGATTAGAGGGTCTTAATCTTATGTTCCCTTTCTTTTTTCCGCCTGCTCGCTATCCCTATGAGCTCACCACGTAGAGTCGCCTTATGGGCCTCCCATAAGGTGGATTGAGATGCCACGCTACCAACATTCTCAGTGAAATAATACCTGATTTTATCCCCTACTGTTGTTTCAATCTCGGGGATTTTTAATAGTAACTCATTGAGTTTCCACGTCGCTCCTGGCCCGTCTAGTCTGAAGTCGGTGCACCGAAGCTCTACAGGTGCATGATCAGACCATGAAATATCATGGATACCCGTATGGGAGATCTGCGAAACCATTCTGTTGGACACAAAGAGGTAGTCTATCCTGCTGTATCGGTCGTGTGGGTGTGAGTAAAATGTATACTCTTTGTCTCCGGGGTGCTGCTCGCGCCATATGTCCACTAATCTATTTGCTTTAAGGCCACGGGTCCACACTGCTCTGCTTTGTGGATGTTTCGCCCCGCATGCATCGATCGGCCTGAAGGTCCAGCGTTAGGTTAAAGTCCCCTCCCAGCACTATGCCGCCCTGCGCCACTTTGTGTAGGGTCGTGAAGAATCTATCAAAAAAGGTGTCCGCACGCTCGTTAGGCGCGTAAACGTTTGCTACAGTGAGAAATTGCCCTCGGATGACACCCACCACTATTATAAATCGCCCATTTTTATCTCGTTTCGTGAGTTTAATGTCTAACGTAAGGCGGTTATGCAGCAGGATCGCGACCCCTCTTTTCTTTTTGTTAGCCGCAGCTGAGACCCAAGTTTGGTATCTACCGTCAATGTATTTTGGGGAGTTAGATTTAGAGAAATGTGTCTCCTGTAGTAGGATTATGTCAGGGTCGTGTTTTCCGTAATCAGTCATAGCTAACCGTCTTTTCAGGGGGCTGTTGAATCCTTTCACATTGTGTGAAATTACGGTGAGATCCCTACCCATCTGTGATGTCAGGATATTGCACTGCGATGTAGACTGATGTGTTGGCCGGAGTTCTCTGGAGCCCCTGGATCCAGGATGCGTCTCGTGCTCTTCCAATCTGTGCGGGGGGAAAAAGAGGGGTACACACACCGGGAACAAAGGGAGAACAACACAAAGACAAATATAACCTTCGGTGAGCCATAGGGACTGAGTCCCCAAGGACACCTGAATTGCCCCTTCTGGGGGTCCGGCCTGGGCAAGTCCGCCTCTGATCTTGCTGAGGCGCTCCTGGCCCATAGCTGCCGGCCCAGTGGGGCTTGCATGGGTCCCTTGGGGGTTGTCCCCCAAGTACCCATGTGGACGACGATGAGCGGGCAGCCACTCCCTCCCCCGCCCCAATCAACAAACCTTATAAACAACTACAACCATTTTAACCGTGGAAAATCACATGGTTCGTGAAGAAAAACAAAAAACCGCTCCTGAGCGCATGTTGAAACCTGTGCAGTCCCCCCATTCTGTTGCATGTTACTTCCGCATACCCCATGTGCGTGGCCAGCTCACTAAACCCCTCCGTCTACTTTTATGTGTGCAGCGTATCTTTGGCATGAGTGTGGGCACAAGGGAGTCCCCCTATGACACTCTGTGGCCCTAGCTGCCTCTGCGGTGGAGCTTTCGCCAAAGTAACCCCAGAACCTATCTATCAGCTTCCCCCCAGTATGTGGGCCTCCCTAATCTGTGTCACGTCAGGGCAGGGTGCTGTGTTTATTCCCCAGGCAAAGTGTGTTACCCGTTGTCGCGTGAGGCCTATGTGGGGCTATTTTGGGTGCTGGACCTTGTCTGGGTTCCGTATTCCCTCTCCCCCCTGTAGCCCCTGGCGCTAGCCCCCTGTGTGTGGTCTGAGGCTGTTTGTTTATGTTCCCTTCTTCTTTGTTGGCGTGGGAGAGCCCCCCCGCTGGCTCCGCAGGCCTTGGGTTGCTTCCGCTGCACACTGGTTGTGTACTTCCGGTCCCGGCTATGGCGTGCCCCAACCAAGATGGCCGTGTGGCCATATCCGGTGACGTCTGTCCGGTTCCTGTCATTCACCTGCCGGATATCCTCGGAGGTGGAAGTCTTCCCGCGCTGGGTCCTTCTTCATCCGGTGATGTGGTTTTTAGCCCGCCAAGACCAGGAGCGCCTCCATCTTCATGGGCGTGCGTTCCACGGCCCTCTTCCTGGTTGTAGTCTGCCACGCTCCACCGGGATTTCTGGTAAGTCCATTGTCTTTGTGGTTTGGCAGGGTACCTTGACGTTTGGTGGTCGTACGCAACATCAGTAAGATGATGTAGTGGCTTTGTGGGGCTTCTTCTTAGGGGTCAACCTCGCGTCTTTGAGCAGTTTATTATGGGTTATCTGTGCCCCTTAAACTGTGAACTTGTGCCTCAACTTAGGCAACAGAACCATGTAAAGTGACTTTATTTCCCCCCCTTATTTGTTCATTCTTTCTCTGATTCACTTGTTGTGCGAGACTTCTTGGGGGCGCTGGCCTGACGCCATTCTGTGTCGGGCTCCGGTTCCCGCCAGGGCCCCGGCGCCTCACCCTCCTTCACCCCCAGCTTGCGTAGGAAGTCGTCGCCTTCTTCTGGGTGTTTCATGGAGATGGCCTTCCCGTTTCTAATGACCAGCAGGCCAAACGGGAAGGTCCATCTATATCGTATGGCTCTGTCCCGGAGTACCTTAGTGACCGGCTGGAGCTTCATGCGCCGGGATAGAGTTATGGGGGACAAGTCCTGGAACAGCTGGAGGGCGACCCCCTCAATTCGACAGGCTCTCTCCCCTCTTGCTTTTTGGAAAATCGCTTCACAGGTACGAAAATAATGCATGCGGGCGATGACATCCCGCGGCTGGGCGTTTGCCACCGGTTTACTCCTCAGGGCTCGGTGACACCTGTCCATCATAAGCTCCGCCGCGGGGGTGTCCGGGAAAAGGGTCGCCATCCATCCGGTAACAAAGTCCTCCACCTCTGTTATTTCTTCAGGGATGCCGCGTATTCTAACATTGCTGCGGCGGTCCCGGTTCTCGGAGTCCTCTTGTCGGTCCGCAAGGTCCGAGATCTTGGCTTGGAGATAGGAGGTCCATTTCTCCGATTTTTTTAAGGTTGCGGAGACGGTCGCCATTTTATCTTCCAGGGCCCCCGTTCTTTCACCGAGGCCCTGCACCTCCTTCTTGAGCTCCTGTATTTCCGCACAGAAGAGCGTCTTCATTCCGTTATACAGGCGATGAAAATCGCAGCGCCGTACTGGTTGCTGCTCCGGTGCCTCGTCCATATCTTCTTCGCGGTCGGAACCCGAGCCCGCGGCGGAACCGGGCGCCATTTCTGTCTCGGCATCTCTGACTGCAGACCGGCTGAGATATTTCCGTAAATCGCCCGTATTTTTCTTTTTTGTCGATTGCGGAGCCATCCCTGCTATCTCCTTAACTAGCGTGGGGGAACGTTGGTTGCGAAATTCAGTTTTTTTTGGCTGTAAATGTGTTAGTTCATTAGCGGGGGTAGGAGCTTCTGGCTTAAGCAGCTAGTCCCCTCACCATCGCGCATGCGCCTCCTGGAGGCATTTTTTAATGTCCAGGCAAAACTCCTTCATGTCACGTCGCCTCATGATTTGATTGCCCCTGTCATTGTCGTCTTCCTCCTCTGAGTCGGTACCGCTCTGTGTGGGCCCCTCATGGCCTTTGGCGTGCGCCAAGTCTCCCTTCGCAAAATAGTCTGTTAAGACCGTGGAGGGACACTTGGATCTCGTCCCCTTCGACATCCTGGTGTTATCCGCTATCTGGAGATGTATATTTGGGGGGGATCGGTTGAGTTTGGGTGCTTTATTTATTTGTTGTCGGCTGTGCACGGAGCTAACTGCTCACACGTCCATGCAGCCCGTCGTCGCGCATGCGCCTCAGCAGTATAAGTTTTAGTTCTTATTTGGTATGTTGCAGGGACTCCTTCTCAGGGTCTCCATGTACTGTAGCTCCTTCTGCAAGTCAGGAACACCACTTCCAGGGAGCAGGCAGTGTCCAGCCTGTAGCAATCCTTATCCTTGGTGGAATTCCCAGCTGCTTCCTGCAGTCCTAGGGTCCAGAACAACCAGGGTCCCTCCTGGTTGGGAGAAGCCTCTCTACCCTCCTGGGGTAAAACTAACTCACTTGTGCAGGAAACTTCCTGCCTTATAAATCCCTGCTCAATCAGGAGTTTTATTCATCACATGCAGGAAACCCGACCCCAGTGCCGTTTCCTACCCTGCAAATGGAGTTTAACTCTTTGACTCCCTTACACAGCCCCAGAAAGCTTAAAATGTAAATGGTATATTGGGAGACTTAGGGGCCTATTCTCAAAGCGGTGATAAAATCAGTACTTTGTCGGCCGACTTTGCATTGATTTATTACGAACTAAAACATGTGGGCAAAAATGGTATTCACTAAGAATGAACGCCATTTTTTTAAAGGTCGGTAAAAAAATGCATTATTAGCTGACCAATTTTTTTTTTATAGTACATCAACATCTTTGCTAAGTGCAAGCACTCCAATACTTCAAACAATACTCATTAGACTTCACGAATATTCACAAATATCTCTAATAAGAGAATATACAGAAAATTCCAGGCCACCAGATTACAGCCATTTGTGACACAAAGAGATCTTTCATCGTGTGCAAGATCAACTCGAATTACAAATCCAACTTTGGAGTTATTACCAGATACAACAAGTTCTAATATTACAAGGAAAGGAGAGAAAAAAACTGAATATCAGCTACTAAAGCAAGGTGGCAGAGCAAATTGTGTAATAACTAAAATAAGATCAGTGTCCGGGTGATGAATGGATGGCGGGGAGAGGGGAGACTGGTTAAAGGGGTAATGTAAGGAATAATTGAAGCAGGGTACTTACAGGGAGGCGAGTGAATCCCACCAGGCTGTGTAACCCCATGCGTGGCTTCTCCTTACCCCCGTCTCTCCCAACTGACTGTGGTGTGGAGCCGCGTGCTTTCTAAGCGTCACTTGTCTGCTCCTCCCGCAATGCTGAATGGCCCGATGGCGTCCGTCGATCCGTGATGCAGGAACAGAGAAATGATCGAAGGGACTGCCGCTTGCTGATAGGATAAATTCAGGAACTCACCAGTAAGAGAAGATAAAAAGTCTTTATTGACCTACATAAAAAATGGAAGCAATACTCCTTTTCCCATGCATTTCACGCCTACTATGGCGCTTTGTCAAGGAGTTCTGGTGAGTTCCTGAATTTTTCCTATCAGCAAGCGGCAGTCCCTTCGATCATTTCTCTGTTCCTAATATAACAAGGAGTCTAATATCTTGAGTCCCTGTCCAGAATTTGGACATATTTACCATGTTATACATTGTTTATTCATTTATGCGAGTTTGATTGAGTTCAATCAAGTTACAGGTGTCTTTATTTACTTCCATACATGGATGTTTTTTGTGCTTATTTTAGTATATTTTAAATAAATATTTTTTGTTTTAATATATTGTTCCAACTGCTTTACCAGGAAACTTGGTATACCACATTACTTCAATTCATCAGCTATATATACGTGCCTGAGTGTCTGTTTTCTTTCTAGTCACTTTTGTGTTGAGTTGTGAGACTCTCCACTTCACTTAAGCAGCTTTATATATCACATATATTATTTTATATATTTTCTTCACATCAGCTAGCGCCTTGATTCACATTTTTTGTATTATAGCATGATACTGCAGTGTTATCACTGCTTTGTGAATAGTAGATCAGGCAGTATCACGCTATAAGGGCATTTATCGCCCATTAAACCACTTATCACCACTTTGTGAATAAGCCCCTTACAGACCAAAGACAGCAGGTAAGAGAATTAGAAAGCAGTGGTTGGACACAATGGTTGGTAAGAGTAATTGTGGGTGTGGGACAGTAGAAATGAGTCCAGGCTCTTGGGATGCTTCATTTAAGAGGTGAGTTTTAAGGTTGGTTGGTATTAAATTATATGGGTTAACACCATTAGTAGAGGGGGAGGCAGACGTGGGCGAAAGCATATGTGAATAAATTTGGGTCCAGGATTCGGAGAGATATCCCCAGCAGCAGAAGGAAGAGTAGAGAGAGAGGAGGTGACACAGTTTAAAATTATGTACAATGAATGTGAGTGAGTCTACAGGATACTAATTTGTACAATTTAAATGTGCAATCCCTACTATTCCAATTAAATAAAGCTGTTCTGTAATATAACTTTTCTATTCTTTCCATAGTGATCATACCACTTTTCTTTGCATTTTTGAATTATCTATTTAAACATTTGTAGACTTTTGACTGATTGTAAAATGTTTACTCACTACTACTTCACTACAAGAGCAGCTCCCCTGTGGCCTGCAGTCGCTTTCTAGCCAGCAAAGTGATGACAGAATAAATCATTGTCCAGGGTAACCCAGTCTAAATTGGAATTGAAATGGAAACAAGCAGCTGCACCGCTTGGAAAGGGAAGAAGGCCAGGACAGAGCCTGCCCGAAGAGAGAGGATGACCCAGGGCTGAGCCTGCCCAGTGGGTAGGGTTAGGAGTTAGAGGGGGAGAGGGAGTGAGAGGAGTGGGGAAGAGAGGTTAGCAGAGGGGGAGAGGGAAGGTGGGCTACAAGCTGGGCTTAAGCATGAGGGAGGCCACGGGCAGAGCCTGCCCAGTGAGTTAGTGGGATGGGACTTGGTGGGGAGCAGGGGGAAAATGTGTTCACAGAGGTAAGAGGAGCAGTGGTGGGGCTGTCTGCTGCAAGGGCGGCTGGGAATTCAGGCTGTCTGCTGCACGGGGAAATGAATAACAATGAAGCTTGTGGTTAACTGTTCAATGCTTAAGTATTTAAATGTTCTGGGGTCTATTTTATGTACTTATGTAGGCAATTTTCGTGCAAAACTGGGGCATTTTCATCCTGTACTTATTCTCCGTTTGCCCCAGCTGGTGACTTGAGTCAGTATGAGAATTTGGGGAGGAGTTAAATTGTGCACTTATTATAATGAGATTTGTGTATTCAGTGATGAAATGATGGGAAAAAAGTTTTGCCTGAGTGTTCTCCAGAAGTACGTATGGGTTATGCCCATTTATTTCTCTACCATTCACCATTTGCCCATATTTTAAAATCAAATCATATGTCACTAATCTGGCTATTTTCATTATAGATGTAGCCGTTACATAAAGCCACAGGAAAAGCCTTTTTTAGGCTCCGGGCAGGTGACAGCTGTTGGAACGGGATGTGGAAAAGTAAAACATCTGTATACAATCTATAAACATATAATATTTTGTGTTGCATTGCATTCTTAGGCCGCGGGCATGGTCAGCGCTTAGGCGCTGACCCATGCTGAGCCGCGCTCACACTGACAGTGAGCCCCTGCAGCCGCAATGAGAGCGGCTTTAGCAGGGTCTCGCGCACGCTACTGCAGGCGAGTGGAAGCGTAGCCGACAGGAACATTTTCGTTTCGGCGCTCACGGGAGCGCAGGGCCGGTCACGTCAGCGGTTCGCCCAATGAGGGTGAACCAGCTCCGTGACGTCACTGGCCCGCCCCCCGACACGCCCCCGGATGGCGTGCGAACTAAGGCAGGGAAAGCAGCCGCTTTCCCTCAGCCTCAGCGCGCCTCCGCATGGCTGAAGTCACCATGGACTCAGCCTTACTCTTCATCTATACTGTATACTTTGTCTCTGGTAATATGTATTTTCAGTGAAAATTTTATTGTACAAAATAAATTAATACATTATATGAAACTGTTACATGTTTCTCCAAAAAGAAAATGTTGTTGAAATGGGATTAAAAGTTTAAAAATGTAGCTATTGTTTAAAACAGTTGAAAATTCTTAAAAGGATTCATTACATTTTGCATTGCAAGAAAAATTTTAGTCGGCCTATTTTAACTTGTGTCCAATCCCATAATATTGTTCAAATTAAAGGACTGGAATACCTATTACATGCTCTTATTTATATATTCATTTTACTATTTTATTAATGTAACCACTGAACCATACACCATTTAATAAAAGCATAATTGGCTTTTAAGAAACATCTTAGGTTATCCATTGCATTCAGTGAAAGGTAGTAAAAAAGGAAAGTAATATCCTTTTTTTTGTAGTGTATTCTTCAATGAAACATACTGAATAAAATGTTGTTTTAGAAAGCTGATTTTATGCCTCAGCAGAAGCACATTTTTGTCCCAACCATAGAACATTTTATTTATAATAGCTTTTTGAACAGGATACATTATTTTACTGTAGTTTAAACATATGTCCTTCAGTAATTGCTATAATATTAAACTCCATTGTCAGTGTGTCAAGAAGAACTATGTTATCATTAAAACCAAAATCATTTTGCAAGAGAGGCAACAAAAAAATATATATTTTACAAATTGCTTGTCCCTGTCAAAATGGTACGTTAGATAGTCAGATGAGGGAAAAATATATGCATGTAGAACTTGACAACAAACCACTTGGCCTAGCTAGGTTACCGTTCGTCCCTTATATTAATTTGATACATTACCCTATTTTAAGATTTATTATTACCCACTGACTACTAAAGTTCCATTGAGTGCATTACATGCATTTTTTGTAAATTATATTACTTTTGCTTCCCGAAGAAAGTTCTACATATTTACTAACTTGTATGCAGTACTTTAGGATAATGCTTCATGATTTTCCAATATTTGATTTGGATTTTCCTACTTTACATTCTTGTTTACATGTAACTTTATTCATAGAAATTGAACTCGGGAGTAATACTTTCATTACCAATCATTCACAACATGTCATAATAGCATATATTTCTCCAAGCAGATAAAGGCATGGTGTAGTTTTTGCTAAAAGGCACTATAGGCAATTGTAACCAAGCTATTTGAGTCATTGAATGATCAGAATACAGTCACAACTCTAGACTACAACATTGTTTAGAAATATAAAAGGTGCTGAAAGGCTTTGCTTGTAATAACAACTAAACCATTGTATTAACTTCCAAAATACATCAGACAACGAAATTAGATGTTCGGTTTTGGGTTGAAAAAAAGACATATGTCCAAACTCTGCTATATTTCCTTTTTATAAATATGTCTAACCCTTGCTTAAATATATCTACTGTACAGCACAGTATCTGTCAGCACAGTCTCCGTGGGTAGTAAATTCCTAATTTTGTCTACCTTTACTGTACAGATCTTTTCTTTCCTGCTGATTGAATCTTCTTCCCTGGAATCGTAAGGGATACCCATGTGTAATTTGTACATAAGTTTTCATGCTCGTGTAACCCAGGTCCCCCCTCTGGGCTCTCTTCACTTCCCCCCTTCTGCTCACCTCTGCTGCGGTCAGGAGTTTTGCGGGCGGTTGCAGGGGTGATCGGGTCACCGGCGCTGCACGGCGGGATGTCGGAAGGGTGCCACCATCTTAGTTAGGCGCGTGCATTCGCAGTGCAGTTGTGCATGCGCAAATAGGTGCTGGAGATGCGGCCGCCATTATAGAAAGGTTCGGCGATGGGATCTACATATCCCAGGAGCATCAGGATTCCCCTGCTGGGGAATAGATACAATAGATGCCGGGGAAGGGTAGGTTGTGTGTGCAGATGGCACTAGGCCAGATACCCCCTGATAGGCCCCAGCTAGGCCCGGCTCCCCTGTGTAGCTTGTGGTTGCTGCAGGGACAGGCCCATAGATAGGTACACTGCCCCTGTAGACAAACACAGGACGCGGCTGCATCCTGGATCAGGGTGATCTGGGACCAGATCATCCATCAGTGCTACAGAGACTATTAAAGGTGGTACCATCCACAAGAGACCCACCCACCGTAGACTCAGAGGCATCACAGTTCATCAACGGTTCCGTGGATCCCATCACTGGCATCATCTGCGCGCCCGGGTGTGGGATCAATGATTACAATATGAGCATTTGTGTAATAAGCTTTACCACACATTTTGGAAGCTAGGGTGGACTGGTGCTTTAAATGAGCTGCATTGTTCCTAATTGAAATTTTGTTTGGTATTGCACATCAGAGAAAAAATTCATTCTAGTTCATGGCTTTATCACAATTAAATTAATCAAGCATGTTGATTCCAGCCAGCATAACAGGTGCAGCTTAGTTTATTGTCCAATTACTCCTGTCCCTGAGCAGAGCTAACATAGAGACCCAGTTCATTAGCAGGTTTATCTTAACTGTAGACTATGTAAAAACAAAAAACACAAAGCAAAATAAATTATATGAGTTAAAGTCACTTTTCAAAGTGCCGGCTACATTTAGCCCTTCAGGCTGCTATCTAGATACTGAAGTAAAATGCTGCAAATTATTGAAGGCTTTTAACAGGCATCCATACATCTTCCACTAGAGGCCAGAACACACTTGATATAGCCTCATCTTAAATCAATCACCTCTCGTATTAAATATTTATCCGCTCTACCGCTGTTGGGTTAGCAAATCCAGAGAGTGTAACCAGAGTCATTCGCCTCCATTTCTAATTTAGAGGTTTTGTAATAAGATAAATAATTGGTCCGGTTCAAGGACAGTACACATTTAACAATCCCAACAGTTATATCCTCTACCAGAGATCTGTAAATCAAAGATTGCTAACAGCACATGGATAAAAAGCTTTGGAACACAGGCCTAGAGTCATCAAACTCAATTAAAACAGAGTTTGCATTGCACCTGGTGAAAAAAAATATTGGGGGCTCTTACTGCAATATTATGACCTACAGTAGGTCATGAAGATTGTAGTAACATGTTCCCAGGTGTGATATTTTAAGACCTCATGATGCAGTAATAATAATAACGAAACCAATAATAATGGGTTAGTTTCCAAATTGTGAGCAAATGGGGAAGGGTAATGTCATACGTGTAGTACTGCCAAAGGGTTATTCCATAATAAGGGTTATTACATAACACTATGGTAGAAAATACATTAACCCCTTTAATATATGTGGCTACAAAAGTATAGCACGGGCATCAAAGAAGTTATTATTAGTAAAACTACACTACCTTCTCTGTGGGTACTAACCAGCCTCCCGAGGGCAAAAAAAAGATAAAAATGTAAATCACGCAATAAAACAATACAAACCGGATTTTCTATTTGTAATACTACACCCCATCCATGGGCCTGCGATGATGGATTCTCAATTTGAACCAATCCTCTGTTGCTTGAAGATTCTTCTGTAGTAAGTATTTATTTATTTTCTTATCTTCATTCTGACGTCTTCTTTCTTCCATCTTCAGCCACCAGATATGGCATCTAAGTTAACTTCCGGTTCCCTGCGAGTTCCCTGTCAGAAATGGTTATGGCAATCACAGAAGACATGTTATAGGGACACGATACAGCAACCAATCATATTTTCATTAACTAGAAACAGTTTTAAAGAAAGAAATGATACTCTGGTAAGATGCTATACAGGAATATGTAGACTTAAACGTATTCCTCAAGGGTTCAGACTGTTAAAGAACCGTATTTTTGATCATGAGTATTTTGTCAACTTATGGAATAGCATTTTAGAAAAATTGTTCATTTACAGTAATTTAATTAATTTATTAATTGAATAAAGAGAGAAAAAAATTGTAAAAAGTGGAAGAACAGATTCACATGATGCACGTAAATTTATAAATATATGCAGAAGTAGTCAAAAAAGTCCCATCCATTTTAAATAGGCCAAACAAACCTGAATGTGGAGTCTAAATAAGGTAAGGCAATGGTTCAACAACATGTATACATTATAAACGACATTTAGATAGGAATAATCCATCTATTACCCAAAATAAACCCAGTACATGTTTCAATTTAGGAGCCAGACAAAAGTAAAACAAACTATAAAAAATAAGGTTGTTTTTTTTAGAGAAGGACAAATCATGTGACACAAGGGAGGAGAAAAAGTAAAAAAATTCAGAGGGGGAACTAGAGGAGGAAGAAAGGTATGTGAAAACAAGCTTTGAGGAGAAATAAGTAATAATGAACAAGATATTACACCTAGGGCATCCTTCAACCTATCCACTTACATTCTAATCAAAGATGATATACAATTGTTGAATAAAGGTTTATCTTTTACTCTTGCCATAGGTCCTAATAAATTTGAATTATTTATTGATCTGAATAAGTATTCTAGAACGTTAACGCTTAAGAAACATTTTGTAAGAAAGCAAAATCAAGAAACCATTGACCCCATTAATAATGTATCATAAAGGACCTGGATGGGATTAATGATTTGGTAGAACTTTCACAGGAATCTGAAGGTCCAGAAATCTTTGACCCAGTAGATTCAATAGATAGATATACAAATTATTTATCCCCTGTTAAACCGATGCATAGCCATTTTAAACATCCTTCCAATTGTATCCTGCACATTCTAAAGGACATTTTATAGAAAACTTCAATCATATGGTTTTAAATGATTTTGATAATTTATTAATAAAACATCTACATTTAAAAACCCAATGTAAGTGGAGAAGAATCAAAAAGTCTAAAAAAAAAAAAAAACCTCTGAAAGTAGATATTATTGGGCATATTCTCTCATTTCCGAGATCGACGATCTGTGCGCTTTGACACGGAAGCCCCAGTGACTAGGGAGGCTGCGAGAAAGCCCCCCTCCCTTATTTTACCAGTACCCACATAAACACATACAAATAATGAAAGACTCGGTCTGGAGGTATAAAAAGGCAGCGGCTTTGTTTATTATATATGTAGCCTTCTTTCCCCCCCCCTTTCTGGGAAATGTGCTGCTACCAGTGTGTTCTGTGGCTGCTGTATCATACCTGGTTGGTAAAAAGGAGGCAGGGGATCTCCGCGATGGTATGGGGATGGTATGGGGAGGACATCAGGACAGGCTCACGGTGGTTCTTTAGTGGTCAGCGCCTCCAGTCCAAGAGGATCCTGAGGCTTCAGGATGCACCTCATGGACACTTCTTCTTTCACTAGCCATGCTTCAAGGACTACACCAGTTGTTGGTTTATTTGTTGTTGACAGAGGTTTATTTAGTAATGAGGTCCATGCACTGGATCACATATCAACTGTACCCTATGTCCTAGGGACTATGCCTCAGTCACTTCTCTAGCAGAAGAACTATCTTCAGTGTCTGCACACTCTGGCATCTCTTCCAGAAGAATCTCACTCTCTGAGGGCTATCCCAGACTCAACTCCACTCACACTAACTACTCTACGCACTATAGAAGAATAACTCCTCCTTCCCTGGGGAGTGGCTTGTAAGATGGCCTATTCTTGTCATAGACCCCCTCCTTACACTGCAAGCTACTCATAAACGTTATTACTCATACCTTCTGAACAATATAACATTACACACTGAACATTAGAACAGACCCCATAGGAATCATGCCCACACTGCCCACACTTAATGGGGACTTACAGTGGAACCAATGCCAGGGAATGTTAGTCCAAGGAGATTTGGCCACAATCTCCCTTTGGTTTTAAAAGCCTCGCATCCACGCAGGAGGCGTAAAATCTACCATACAGTTATACAGATGCAGCTGCTGTTATTCGAACATTTCTCAGAGCTGTTTTCATAAAGTCTGTTGTATTCCATGCGTGATTCACTCGTTATTTTCGGTGAATGCTAGCATTAACGCGACCAATCACACCAATCACACCTGTGTTTAGCGTTGTTGATTTCTTTGAATTACCTGGATTCTGATTTGTTTGGGTGCATGGTTTTTACTGTCTAGACAATTACAGTAGTACTATACCTAAAGTTCTAAAGGCATTTAAATATATAAAAATGTCTTTGATACCGTATACTGTACAGAATACAGTATGTACAAAATACAGTATAAAGCTAGAAATTAAAGTGTTTGCTACTATTTAGATAAACTAACAGCAGTTACTACTGTCTAGCAGATACAGTAGCTAGTAACTCCATGAGAAAATGCACTGTATCTTACTGTACAGTAATTTAATTAGGAACATCAAGACACGCATGCACAGAAATGTGATAACACGCATATGCGTTTCAACAAGTATCCAATTTGAGAAACACTCATTTGCGGAAAACATATTTTACATTCGGCAGAAGAGGCGACATTGTATTTTTGGCTAAGGAGCTAAGGGCTAAGGAGCCTCAGAAAGGACTTCTTTCCCATGTATACTGTATGAACTCATAACGTTAACAGTTAACAGTTCCAGGACGTTTGGTTCTAACAAGTGATTTCGGCATCTCCAGAAGAAAGAGAGCGGTTGCGTGTGGATCTTCATGCCGATTTGAGTTCCAGGACATTTCAGGACAAGTCCCGGTCAACCTAAAAACTTTGTTTTCTGTTCTATTTTACCTAGGAATGTCTAGTTTTGTAGCCCAGACCCCCAGCAAGTGTGTTTTCTTCTGTATTTTGTAATCCACTGTGTGTACGTCTGTTTCTATGGAATAAATGACAATTTGTTTTACTATCTAGTTTTGCTCAGTGAATAATCCCGCTAAAAAGGTGTAAATACTTGGTCTCCCTTGACAATTGCATGCCAATGTGGCTACCTAGACTCCCATTGAGAGGGCGTAGGTAGCCACAGTCACAATCAATAGGTTTATGTTTACAATTAATTTTATACATTTTTAGATATTGTATTTATATTATTAATGTATGTTTTTTTCTAAATATTTAATATTTTAGTACTTATAGCCCTATTAGACCATTTGGCTAATAGGACCATGGCTATTACTCAGTGGAGGGTGCTAGGTTTGTTGGGGGTTAAAATAGAGGGTTGAGGATAGTTGCCCCAAGAAAGGTGGTAGGACTTATCCCCTGATTTGCCTTAGCAGTTAGTAAGGTATTGCTTGGAATGCCTTACTAGCCACTTAGGTAGCTAAGGGCAGTAGGTAGTGTAGTTTTAATTCTGTATTATATCCCTTAGAGGTCAGCTAATCATGGAAACCCATGACAAGCTGACCGGTTCCAATATTTTTATCGGATGGGCCCATAAAATTGTAATTTTTAGAATTACACCGTTAAAGACTTGCACCATAAAAATCATGCTTATTTTTTTTTTTCGTATTATGCTGTATTTTTGGAGTTTGATTACTCTAGGCCAGTGAGCACTACACTTCCTGCCTCCAACACTGGCTGAATATTTATGTCAATTGCTTTTGATCTTTCTCTCTTACAGTTAGCTGCTTTAAGCCAATACATTTAGGGTTGCATATAGCTCGGCAATGCTTGTAGTGAAGAACAAAAGGCTGACAATGTATCTGCTTAATACTATGCATAATGTAACACAAATGTGGTGGTCTCACACCCACCAATGGGTAGAAATGTTTAGGGCCAGTATGAATGTAAACAGAAGGGCCCCCTGGCACTGCACATCCTTTAGCTCCGAGCACCACATGCTTTTCGATCAGACGACTTCTTTGCCCCATATGCAGTAACAACTCCCCAAATCGCAACCATGCTTAAGCATTGTAAGGGAGGATAGGGGTAATGTATTTATTAAATTGACTGAGAAAATCAAGCAGTTTCCTGATAGGAAATGAAAATTCCTGACCTGTTGGTGGCCCTTGAGGAGTGGAGTTGGCCTTACACCATTTTCACCCACACTCAAAAGGGGGGTGAGGGTAGAGGGTAGACAGCAACATGCAGGCCAGGGGATACCACTAGGCGACTTAGGCGGTCACCTAGGGCGGCACATTTTGGGGGCGGTGGCACCAGACGCGAAGGACAGTGGGAGAAAAGGAAGAGGATGTCAGACAGCGGTGCAAGAAGAGGATGAGGATGGCAGGAGTGGAGCCGGGCAGCAGAGGAGGAAGACGGCAGGCGGCGGCGGGAGTGAAGCCAGATGGCACAGGAGAATGGCCGGGGAGGAGCGCACCCCAGCGGTCTGAACCGGAAGTGTTCGCTGACTTCTGATGTCTGCCACTGCTACAGCAAAGCTCCTCTCCAGCTATCCTCCTAAGCCATCCGTCTCCACTCCTACCGCTGCACGCAGTCTTTCTCCTCTGCTGCCCTGCTCCACTCCTGCTATCCTCATCCTCTTCTCCCACCACCATCTGACGTCCTCCTCCTCAGTCCTCTTCTCCAGCTGCTACCCGCCGTCCTCCTCCTCTGCTGCCCTGCTCCACCTCAGACCCTCGAAGTAAGGTGAGAGGTGGAGAGGGTGAAAGAGGAAGAAGAGGAGTGGGTGAGAGAGGAGGAGGGGGAGAGAGAAAAAGAAGGAAAGGAGGGGTGAGAGAAGAAGGGGATGAGAGGACAAGGAGGGTGGTGAGAGAGGAACAGAAGGAGGTAAAGTAGAAAGAGAGGTTGAGAGGAAGTGTAGTTGTAAGGGGGAGGGGAGAGAGAGAGAGAGAGAGAGAGAGAGAGAGAGAGAGAGAGAGAGAGGAGGAAGGTGAGAGAGGGAGATAAGAAGGAGGTGGGTGAGAGAGGGTGAAAGAGGAAGAGTAGGAGGAGTTGTGCGAGAGGAAGATGAGAAGTAAGGGGTGAGAGAGGAAGAAGAGAAAGAGGGGGTTAGAGAGGAAGAGGAGAAGGAGGAGTATTGGAGAGGAAGAGGAGAAGGAGGGCTATGAGAGAGGATAAGGAGAAAGAGGGCTATGAGAGAGGAAAAGGAGAAGGAGTGGGTGAGAGAGGAGAGAGGAAGAGGAGGAGGGGGTGATTGAGGAGGAGATGGGGGTGATTTAGGAAGGTGTGATTGGGGAGTGGGAGGGAGGTGAGAGGAGAGGGGAGGAGTGGGAGGGTGTTAGACCAGAGGGAAAGAGGGGGGTGAGAGAAAATGGGGCTATAATAATATATTTGTTTTAATATTAAAGTTCAGGGGGAGTGGGAGGGTAGGAAGGGCTAAATGTTTGCCTAGGGTGCTTAATATCCTTGCACTGACCCTGTCAATATGTTAAATTGACTTATTAAAGTGTTATAATATTCTAGCACAAGGAGGTTACACAGCTAAATTCCCAAACTGTTTTCACCCACAAACAGCTTTATTGCCTTAGTTAGTGAATCTCGCTGAAATTATAAGATGATAAAAGGAGGTCTTGAACTCATTTTTCTTGATCCAATGTGCAGTACACTCATCACAATGTAACTGCTTCAAAATAAGTTATACAAAGAATACTGCTGTAGAATACAGTAAGAGCTGTGGATGCCAACCTAAGGGGTAATTGAGGTTTTTTTTCATTATATTATATATTATATATTTTAATATCAATATATTAAAAGAGAATAGTCACAAATAGTCTAAAAAAAACACCAAAGTGTTCTGATACGAATGGAAATTAACAAAATCCCTTAACTAATACTGTTCAGAAAATTGTATGTAAAAGGATTAGGGAAATGTGACAAGGCCAGAATTTAAATATTAGCCATAAAGTATAAATTAATGTTTCTTACAAATGTATTAAGTATCTACCATAATTGCAAATTTAAAAGGTCAACATGACCTACTAGAAGGTTAATGGGATGGGTCACACATCTATTTACCCAGTCCCTTTACAAAAAAACATTTTTTAGATTATGTTTAATTAAAAGGTTTTTAAACTCAGAATAATAATATCATACTACTCTTTATGAGTGCATTAATTAGGGATTCTTTGTCTGTATATAGTTAACAATTTAGATATAACAGGAATACTCGATTCAGGGAGCAAGTAGGAAAAACGTGAACACATTTACAATAAGACCCAAGAGGGTCCAAAAGAATCCTACAATATGCATTCGCTGTGGATATCAAAGTAGTGACCATAAAGTCCTGGAGATATATGATCTCGATCACTGATAGTGATTGAATTGGTAAGTGAACTAACTCATGCAGAACCTCCTATCCAAATCATGTAGGATTATCAAAATGTTATTCCATTTATCACACAGTTTAATAGTGAGCATGCTAAAATTAATAAGATAATAAATAAACATTGGCATGTTCTTAAAAATGACTCTATTCTTAAAGATTATTTACCGAATAGAGCACAAATGCTGTATTCTAAAGCACGTGATTTAAAAGACAAAGTAGCTCCTAGTTTTTTACTAACTAGTGATACCAATATAAATTGGCTCTGTGATAAACTTAAAGGTTTTTTTAAATGCAAAACGTACAAATTTAGACATGAGAAACTGACTGTTTTAAATCAAATGTAACTCAAGAGACTTTTAAAATGAAAGATTTTATCAATTGTAAAAGTGCTGTGGCCAGGTCTCCCTCTAGGGTTCCCATACCTCAGTCAGGCTGCGGCTGGCAGAGGAGTATGGGGAGGTATGTGGGGAGCATGTGAGCAGTCAGGAGAGGCGACCAAGTTGCCGGATGTCCCCGGCGGCACCCTTTGCAGGGCACCACCATATTGGTTATGCGCGCATGCGCAGATGGGATCGGATTTGCGGCGGCCATCTTGGGACTCCTCGCACATGTGCAGTGCAAACGCAGACGCGGCGGCCATTACAAACATTGCTCTGCAGGGCAACTACAATCCCCAGCAGCCCCAGGGGCAGCTACTCACCTGAGCCAGCACAGCCAATATGCTGCAGCCTTCTCCCTGCACTCAAGGGGATACATTTGGCGCACTGCAAGCAACACCAGTCAGAGCTGGGACACAGAAGGGTAAGGGTGTATGTGCAGGGTGTCTGTGGCCCCTGCACTAGGCCAGAGACCCCCTATTAGGCCCCAGCAAGGCTCCCACTCCCCTGTAGGTTGTGGCTGCTAGAGGGACAGGACCCTAGACAGGAACACTGCCCCGTTATCTAATTAGTGTCAGGAACACAGCAAAGGACACTGCGCAGCTGATGCGGCCTGTGGTCTGGGACCAGACACCAACTCATAAAGAGACTGTTAAGGTGAGATCCTCCAGCTGAATAACACACCACGTGGAGGCGGACTCATCGGTGACGGTGATGGCGTGAGACCGGATGGCCCCTTGTCTTCCGTTTGCGCTATCGGGTGTTAGAGCACCCAGCAGGTATACCCAATCTACAAGTGTACCAACGTTAACACTGATTGTGGGCAACCCTGTCGCACACATTTGGGGTGGGAGTGCCTATTTTCGGCTGGACACTGGGACACTGGAGCCCCTGCACCCAAGTACTGTGGGAATACTGTGTGGGTATACCAATATATGTATTTTAAGGTGTTGTTACATATTATATGTGTGTTCTAAGTCTGTGCCTAGTAAATACAATTATGCTATGCTCTGGTGTGTTACTGGGTATATTGTCCTGTGACGGGTTATCAAGTATAGCTAGGATCCCTCATAGGTGGAGACGCTGTCACCAGACGGATCAGGTACACTGGCGACACGTTTTATTGAAGCACGGCTAGCACCGCAAGCCGGGGGATGCCCCGGCGTGCTAGCCGCACTCCCTCAGCATGCCACGCATCACCGATGCGCGGTCACGCGTCATCGGGTGCCTGCGCCCCCTGCACGCGCGTCCAGGGCTCCCCGAGGGAGCCCTGGTGTCCCGCGATGTGGGGGACGGCGGCAGGGGGTTCCGGGGGACCCGGGGGACCCGGGGGACCCGGCGGACCCGGCAGCGGGAGGGAGAAAGCCCCGATCGGAGGGCGCTCCTCCGCTGCTTCGGCGCGCGCCCGGCACCCTCCGGCGCGCGCCAGGTTACTGCTGCGGCCGAGAACGGGCAAATGCTCGAATAAACTCGGCTGCAGCAGTACACCCAAGGCTCCCAGCAGCGGAGGTTCAGGCCTCCTGTGAGCTACAGGTAAAGCGCCACACACACAGTAGCCGCCACATGTCCGATAGATTTGGGGAAACAGCACTACAGTACTTTGGTTGTATATTTAATTACATGTCCCTATGGACTTCAATATGTGGGGCAAACGATTCACCCACTAAGGGTCAGAATCCTTGAACACATTACGAATATCATGTTGGGTTTAGAAAACCGCAGTGTCCCACTACATTTTAAAAAATGCCATCAAAGCTACACACTTGGCTTAACATACCTTGGAATAGGCTCAGTAAAGTCCAACTGGAGAGGGGGGTAATTTGTAATAAACTCCAATGTTTTCTATTGTTTTGATTTGATCTATGCTAGCTTTGCCATCTGATTCTTTTTAGTGTTAACCCCAGGATTTATACCTTTTTATAACTTTATAACTTCTATTGTACTTATTCTAAGTTGTGGATGTGCTAACACTGTTTCTCTTATAGATAATCTTTGTGCCATCCATTTTAATGTATTGAGCAGACTAGCTGCCTTGTTTTATTGTGTGCTGTGACTTGCTTTCAGAAGTGTTTACATTTTGTCGCCTGCATCGCCGTGACATACTGTGGTATACAGGGACTATTTAAATTGGACCAGTGCACCTGCCGATATCAATGCACCCCTGAGGAAGCTCACTCCTGTTTTGAGTGAAACGCATAGGGTGCTCCGTTATGCTGCGGTCCCAGTCACTGCTACAGCGCACACCTCGGCGTGCGCTGTGCGTGTAAGCACCGCCTCTCAATGAGGCTGGGCCCAGTACTCACCTTCCCTCTGAAGCTGCAGCCGCGCTGTACTCGCAGTTTTTTTTAACTCAATGGAATTGAGTTCAGAACTGGCGACGGAGGCGTGGCCACGCCCTCGCCGGCGGTTCACCCAATGAAGGCGAACCAGCCGCGTGAGGTCATGACCACGCCCCCACAAAACCCCGACCACGCCCCCTCCCGTCGCAATCTCCCTCTCTCCCTAAAGACCGCAGATCGCGGGTAGCCTGTGCACGCGCCGCCGCCCCCCGCCGGGCACGCGTGTCACAGTGATCACTGGGACCGCAGCCATACCTGTGCCTGCTGTATGTCGCCTGCCACCTGCCACCTGCTGCAGTCTCCCGCACTTCGGAAGGAGCCACTGAGGTTTATCTGCCTCTGCCTTTCCCTTGATATCGGACGCGTCTTCATCTCGAAACCCGGAAGCGTAACGTAGCCATAGAGGGAAAGAGAAAAAAAGGCGGTTAACATCTAAGTGGCTGAATGACTAATCGGGACGCTGTTAGTGCAAAACCCTGAGTGGTCTAATTGCCATTTTAACATTGGGAGCGTGTGAGTTGTTGGAGCGCACTGCCCATGTGTTTTTTACTTATAAAATTGATATGTTCTACAGTATGTTCATTTCCTTTCTCTCTTTTATATTATTGGGAGGTCTAGACACATTTCACAACACTAAGTTCTTGATCCGATTTATCTGAATACGCCTGACATTATCTACTGCCACGTGAGTGAGCATTTGAGAGTTTTGTGATCACTTTTCAATCTTTGCTATTAGCACATTTGCACTATGTATATCTTTCATATTTTTTCATGAATCGTGGAGAGTCCCTTGCGCTGTGAAAATTTTGTGCTATCCATTCTATGTGATGTTGGGAAACATCTCAATCAGCTGCATCTCTCCTGTATGTGACTTTTGTTCACTTTTTTCCACTGTTTATATGTTTTCACTATTTTGAATTTAAGTCTATTTGACTGATATATCACATTGTGATATTTAAGCTGACACTTAGTTTGCACTAATTTTTCCTGTAGCAGAGGAATTTAACCTGACGTTATGCAGGTTGGTAAACAGAGAGAGAGAGAGAGCTGTCGTGGATATCCATGACGGCTGTCGTGGATAGCTTAGTGGAAATCCATTAAACGCAGGGAAAATAATGTCACCTCTTTAGGTAACCTTACATTATTTGCCTTGATTTAACAGAATGTAGTGCATCTGGCATATTGTGCTCATGATTACCCTGAATCCTCATCTGTAGTTAAATTGCTCCATGACAATAGACAATACAGATTTGGGGAGTGGTCTGTGGAATACCTAGAAAGAAGAAAATGCAGCACCCACACAGTCTTCAAGTTAATAGTATTTATTCAAGGATCTTGAAAAAATACTAATAACTTGAAGGTTGTGTGATTGCTGCATTTTTTCTTTCCAGAACGCCACCTGGAAGCTTTCCAGGCACTGCTTGCACCCATGGCAGTGTACATATTGTCCTTTCTGTACTTTGTACTGCAAAGAGTTTTTGTCACTTTTTAAGCATCCATTACCTTTTTGTATCGGCATTGTGCAAACAGAAATGATTGTAGTAGAGGACAATGAAGCCCCCATGAGAATGAAACATTCTTGCCAACATCATCTTGTTAATTTTACTCTGTTGCTTTTATATTTCAGTTTCCAAAAAAAATTGCTGTTGATTGAAATTTCAACTAAAAGTCTCACTGTGAAACCAAGAAATTGGTCTTTTATATTGCCTCTTTTTTTTTAATAATGTGAGCTAACAAGAAGCATTTTTATTCATTCCACATACAAATCATTAGCACATAATATGAAAGTGTAAGAGACAAAATCCTTTCTTCTTTTGTTTCTTCATCGCCCACATCTGTTTGATTTTATTGGTTTGTAATGGTTCATGTTTTTTCCCCTAGTTTAATAATTATATGGACTAAGGTTGCATTGTGCTGATAACTGTAGCACAACATGATATTAAAGTAGCAGAAAGTGTTGCTATAATTTAATGCTATCAGTGAGCTAAAACAAAAACAGGGTAATTTAGTAATGGCGTGACACAGCTCAGCGTGAGCTTTCTGACTGGCCACGATAAAAATCTACGAGAACAGGCACTCATTCCCTGGACTGCATTTAAGATCCCAATGCATATTTAGTTGCAACCATAATATTGGTGGAAATTTAATAAGCCTCATCATCAAATATTTATCTCATTCTCCTGCCTTAGATAATTCAAGCGTGCTGAAATCAACAGAATGTTTTTCGTTTTAATGAGCTTTCTGTAGAGTAGGCTCTCTTGCCAGTTTTGTACATAATTTATTGTTGTTGTACTATGTCACCAACGTAGTCTGTTAAAAATGACCTGTTTACCAATGTTAGCACATAATTGTCAGCAAAAATATTTGGCACATGGGTTTCAAACTTGCTGATGCATTAAAGAGAAATGTATTGTTGGTCTTTTCAGAAGCAAAGGTATTCATTAATTCATTGATATTTGGCAGGTAGAGATTTTGGGGATTTAGAGATAAATCCTCTTTTATATAGTTATATACGTAGCGGTGCATAACTCTTTGGGTTATTTTATGTCCCATATATCACTCACAAGTAGTAAGGGTATGAACGGCTTTTCTTTACTCTCAATCCTGAGGCAGATCTCTTTAAATGTCCAGGTCAGTGACTCAAGACAGATTAAAAACCATTCCAGTTATCAATCACACAAAATAAGTGGTAAAATGTTTTTCAAATAAGCGTTTTCCTACTGTAGCATTGGTATATTTGGTAACATATATAATGTATTTAGTGCTGCAGATACAAAGGCCCCAAATTATTGTTACCCTCCGCCAACTCACATGAACGACAAAAATAACACAGGGGAAAACCAAATGAAGGTCCATATGAGGACCAAAATGTTGTCTCTCTATATGGATTCACCAATACACTGATCTGAATTATTTACCTGAGTGGTGCTACATTTTTCCTCAATTTTTTGTCTCTCTGACTGTAGTTGCAGGTACAGATCTGAGTGATGTATTGAGATATACTGTATATTGTGATACAATCACTGTTTATAGGGACTGGAACAGTGCAGTAAGTGTGCTTTCCAGTCTACAGAGAGTCAATCTCCCCTAGAGAAGATAGCAGCAGCAGCAGCAAACTAATTGAGTAGGCTGGACTCCTGATTATATGTGGAGTTGTAAAAGTCAGGAAGTGACTACATTCTGAGAGAGACTGCTTTCCCCAGAGAAGAGGGGAGAGAGAGAGAAAGTGCTCCCCAGCTAAAGAAGAGGCTAGCACAGTTCCTTAGACCTGATGGATGGTGGTCGTGGAGTCTGCTGGGACTGACTGGGTTTTAGTCCCAGGAAGAAGGAAGGACGCGAAACTGAACTGAAGCAAGGATCTCCTATCCTTATCATTGCAACTACAGAGAAGAAGGATTCTCTGAACTCTCACAGGGTCCAGAGGGAATTACCTGGAGCCCCATCAGTAACAGAAAAAGAGCTAAGTAACATTAATGTACCGAAGACTGTGTTATTGCATATGATAGGGCATGTTTTAAACTGGGAACCAGTTTAGTTGGCCAGCACCGTTAGATAGAGCTAAAGCTACGGTGTAGTTAGTTTTCTGTCAAGGGAATAGGAGTTATTTTTATGATTTGTTTTGACTTAAAGGGACGGTGGGCCTGTTGGTGTATAATTTAACCCTGTAAATATACCCCTTGTAGAGAAATACAATGTTTCCGGTCTTATTCTGGGACTTAAAGATACTGCAACGTGATGTGGGCATCACAATTGGTGGAGTTGAATGCGGGCAGTCCAAAAGGCACTGAGCAGTGGAAACTGTGGGTTTGAAAATAAATGCAGGGATTTAAAATGGCCACCCAACTTAAGTCAAATAACAAATTCTGCGAGTAAAGTCTGTCCCACTGTGTATGACCAGTTGTGCTCACAGGATACACAGGGACAGATATGAAGAATTAAGAAAATAGCGCCTCCCGAGCTCAAGGTGATGAATACACCTGGAAAGAAAAATGGCAGACATAATGTGTTTTCTGTATAATATGCCTGGCCCCACAAAGCAGTGCCCTGCGTGGCCCTTCAAAAGAAACTGCAGGCTATATGACTGTGATGAGGAGGAGGACTCCCATGAGCCACAAGAAAAGGACAACCTCAGCAGCTAGAGAAATATTTTTTACAGCGAACCAAGCAAAGTGCTGTGGTCACAAGAAAGAGGCAGAAGTTTTCTTTAGAGTGTGCACATTCATTACCACTGATGAGAAAGAGAAAGAAGGTGTGCCCAGTTCTGCTGATTGTCACGGGAGACGCGCTTAATAACACATTTATATTTCGTGGGTCCTGATTGAGCAGAACAGGTTGAGCAAAATAAACTGAGATTTATTCCCTTGATAGGCAAACACACGACAACTGCAGAATAAATTTAATAATTACACTCACGGGTAGAGAAACAGAGGATAATGTCCAGAAATGTGCAAAGCACCAGGAGATTGTCTTGTAAAATGTAGTCCATTTGCAAATTGCCAAATAAATAGCCAGTCCAATCCTTCTGTGCATGTGCAAAGTCTTTTCTGGTAGTTTTACATGCTTGAAGAAATCAGGTAACAACAGCAACAGCAACAACACAGGAACAACAACACCAACACAGGAATGAGGGGTACAGGCCTTTTTAAGGACAAGGCCTGTGAAGTGTTACATTAGCCTCATCCCATTGGCAAGGAATTATCTTCCTCCTATCAGAACCTGCCATGTCATATGGGCAAATCCTACAGCCAGCTCAGGTAACTCTGAGCATGCTCAGTAAGCAGCTTGGTAGCACTGCTAAGTAAAAAGGGGCCACTCATTTCTGGGGACGCAATGTCTGGAGTTTGGTCCCAAGGTGTGAAATATCTAGGACGAGTAGCAGGATTTGCTACTCAGAAACATCCTGATTAAGTGACACTTTACGAATCTGGGGTCTTTTGATATGCAACTTCCAGAGAGACTTACAGCTGTGGGTCTAGCGGGCTAGCTTTGAAGCTTGCATAGGCAAGTGACACAGCTCATAGGTGTCAAAACATTTGGTTCTGGTATGCAAAATAATGCATTACCAAGGCAGGCAGAAACAATAGCATCCTGCCTGTACATTTTAACTGCAACAGAAAGGCACTTTATCAAAAATATATGTTTCCCTTATGACAAAGTTATATTTTTAATATGTGTGTACTTGAGGGGTTACACTGAGGCTGCACACCGAAAATCAGGGTGCTGGCTCACTCCGTTCCTAAATTAGCAGTCTTAATGGAACAGCTCCTGTTATTCAGCACTGCAGGTATAGATTATCCTGCAAAACGGGGACAGCAATGCATATAAAATTAACCCCTTCATCCCCAATGCGAAATAGGGGTAACCAGCCGAGCCCACTGCCTTTATTAATGCGCTGATTACCCCCATTTTTGCCACCCTGATGTAACAGAATCTGACTCGGTAAAGAAAAAGAAACAGAAGGCTGATAGGTTGCTTACACAGGAAGATATACAAAATGTTAAAGATGGCCCTGGGATGTCTGAAGGGAACCCCACTGAAAATGCTCTGCAACCTACCAGACATGAAGTGGATCTTCTCCATGAACAATTGAATAAAGAGCTCAAAGTCTCCCAAAAAGATATACACATCCTCAGCACAGAGCTGGAACTCTCATGCTATGAGGTCCACACTCTCAGAGAGGTCTGTGAATTGAAGGATGCTGAAGAAAAGATCATGATTCGTTTAGAGACTGTAAAAATAGCAAATACAAATCTGAAACAGAAAAAGTTAGAAGTGCGGGAAGCACTGCAGAATGCAGAGAGAGTGCTGCAAGAAGAACGTGACTTCCTGGAGCAGCGCACACAAGCAGCACACCTACTGCAGAGCCAGCTTCAAGAGCAGCGTGCGAGTCTGCAAGAGGCCAAGGCGAAACAGACGACGCCAAGGAGAAGCAGCGAGTTCTACAGGAAGCAAGTGTCCAGGCTGCTAACCAAGTATAAGTGCTACAGGAACGGCTGAGTACCCAGTGTGTCCCCGCAGAGCAGTATGAGGAGCTGAAGGCAACGCTGCGTGTCACCAGTGCATCCCTAGAGACGGAGCTTAGATGCCAAGTGACTCTGTATGAGAGGGACCGGGAGAAGGTCCAGAGACTGGAGCAAGAGATGGAGACACAGAAAGGCTGCTCCATCCCCAATAGTCAGTACACCCAGAAGAGGCATGGAAAACAGAATCAGCAGCGATCCTAGCGACAAAAACTGCAGAGCTCCAAAATATGAAGGATACGCTGTTGCAAACCCAGAGTAAGCACCGGGAAGAGGTGAAGGCCCTGAGAGGAGACTTGCAGGACCAAATTGCAGAGCTGCAGATACAGTTTGTGAGCTCAAGATACAGCTCACCAAAAAGGGAGGGAGGAGGTATCTGTCCATCAAGTGGCCGGCCTGACACTGCTATATGAAACCGAGATGGCCAATGCCCGCAAATTGCTGGACTACATTGCCAATGAGAGAGACCGGCTGCAACGGGAGCTGGACAAGGTCTGGGAGGACAACAGGCAGCTGCAGGTCAGAAATAGAGAAAAGGTAACAGATTTAAGCCATGCTCTGAGTCAGCTAGGAGATGTGGAGTCGTGACTCAACTCTAAAAAAGCTGAACTGGCAGCTGCACTGAGTGGAAAAAGATTAGAGTTAAAACAGAATGAGGCTCTGTAGAACAGTAATGCACAGGTGTCTCCACTACAGGAAAGGGTATTGGCCCGGCCCAAGTGTCTGTATCCCACAGAAACGAATGCCTGTGAAGACAAGGGTACAGTGGGAGCTGGGGACACCGCTCAACTGCAAAATGAGATTGCAAAGCTTGAACCGCCTGAGCAAGTTGGGTGCTCCTGTAAGCGTGACTGCAATGCCGTTGTACTACCACAGTCTACTTTCCACAAGGCATGAAATGGATGGACCAAGTTGCGATGGAGTGGCACAGTAAGAATTAGTCATACTGCAGTGCCCACGGGGTTCAAAGTGGATTCCTTGCCATGAGGGCATCCGCTGTAAAGATGTAGTCATGGATGAAAATGGTAGATACAGAGTTGGGGTGCTCAAACCCGCATCAACTACATCCAATAACAGAATAATGTTGCCCCTGGAGACACCAGTGGGAGTGGGCAGGCAAATAAAGACTTGTAAGTTTAGCTTAAATGACAACAGTCAGACTTAACCATAACAGTCTAAACCAAATGCCCCACTCACGTCATCTCCAGGGTTTCTCTGCCGGCGTGCAAGCCAAGAAGGATCCAGAATCCAGATAAGTCCAATAGAAAAAACGAATGGCGCACAGCCAGGGAGTCAGGTGTGGAATAAAAAACTTTTCCTTTAATGCAGCATGGTAGGAGACAAATTCACCCCCTTGGGGGACACAGACAGGGACCTCCTACGCGTTTCGGACCAACGGGTCCTTTATCAAGGAGTATGGGATGTGTACAGAGTGAGCACCTTATATATCTAATGCTTAATTAGCAAATAACAAAAATCTGTGCAAAAATTGAATCGCGGGTCCGCTGCGCATGCGCGTGACGTCACTCGGCGCGCCGCCTCAACAGCCCAAAGGGTTGTGGGTAGGGACCACCCCTAATGTCGCCCGCGCATGCTCATAGCAGACCGTGAAGGAATAAAGAGAAGTTCCCTTACTCTCTTGCTTCGCTCCCGCCCCCCGTGACGTCATAGCGCTCTCCGATTGGCTGAAGTGCACCGCTGCACCACCAATACATGTGTGAGGCAGACGAGGCTGCTCCAATCGCGCAGAGTCTCGCATGCTCACACGGAGGGAAGGGAGAAGAAATACAGAGAAAAAAAATTCTCTATGGTTGCTAAAAACGGACAAACTAAACAAAAGCAAAAAATGAATAAAAAACGAATGAAAAAACATACTAATATTAATAAAGGTGTACAACCCAGATACACATCCCACATATACAAAGACATAACAGTGAGTACATAAATAGGATCTATAATCCATGTCAGCAAAGTGCTGTCAATATCACACATAAACAGAAAACATGTAAAAGCAATTGAAAAATAATCAACAAGACTTGATGCATTATGTCTTGTTTATCTGTATCTCCAATAGTGAAGAGGAATCATTTATACTATAAATGTAACATATTAAACCAATTCTATGACTGTATAGCAAGCATGCTTGCTTCATAGACTAAATGATATAAAGAATGGTAATCCTAGCAATTGCCCTATCCAGGAAACTACCGTACCGGTCAAAGGCAAATATCCATAAACCATAAATCACAAGGGCTCTAGCCATATGTCAGGGTCCGATACCTACACAATACAATGGACTAGTAGACAGAAAGTAGTGTAGAGAACACAAATGTTGAGGCAAAAAATACAATTCATATTATTACTTGCATATATATTTACAAGTCACCCCTACCGAGGAGTAGTAATGAGGTGCCTGCAAAACACAATACCATATATAATATGATCTCTATTTTAATTTATAAAGAAATTTATGTTTTTAGGGCAATTTCTATGTTTTAAGAAAATTACACAGGTTCCACTCAACATTCAGACCGCAGGGTGTTCTAGTTTGGAGCATAAATATCCAATATGCCTCCCTGCGGTCCAAAAGGTTGTGTAAGTCACCCCCTCTCTCTTTCGGAAAGATCTGTTCAATTCCTTGAACTTTTAGCCCATTGAGACTACCTTTGGGGCATTGGGTGAAGTGTTTAGAAACCGGGTGGGATGTATCCCTTTTTCTGATTAGTCTGATGTGCTCAAGGATTCTAGTCTTAAGTGGTCTTATTGTCCTCCCTACGTAGTTGATCCCACACCCGCACGTTAAGAGGTAAATCACGTATTGTGTATTACAATTAATGAATGATTTTATCGGAAATTCAATATTGGATCTTAAACCTCTAAAGTGCTGTGACGGGGTTATAAACTGGCAGATCTTACAAGCTCCACATCTATATGAGCCCTTGGTTACAAATTTTCTTATGGGCAGAGTGGATGACGCGACATAACTAGGTGATATATAACTAGCAATAGTTTTTGCCTTGCGATAGACAAAACGGGGGCCCTGCTTGACGCAGTCCTTGAGGCTGCTGTCCATTTGTAGGATGCTCCAATGTTTACGTATAATATTCTGCACTTTATTACTACATCTATTATACTGAGTGATCATAAGCGGAACATCCCCCTTCGTGAATCCAGTGTCTTGTCTGTTGTTATTGCTAAATGTTACTCTATTCTTGTGTGGATCACCCTTAGTTTTTTTAAATAAATCCTCTCTGTTAATCAAAGCAATTTCTTTGGAGGTATTCGTTAAAGATTGCATATTGTAGCCCCTCTGGTGGAAGCGATGGCATAATTCCTCAGACTGACGAGAGAAAGCCTCCTCTGTGGAGCAATTCCTCCTCAGTCTGAGGAACTGGCCCTTGGGGATACCCCTAATGACTGCGGGCGGGTGACAGCTGTCTGCTCGTAACAGCATGTTTCTTGCATTCAGTTTTCTGAATGTTTCCATCTGGATTTGGCCTTTAATGTCAATAAATAATCGGAGGTCCAGATAGTCAATGTGCTGTGTATTGAAATTGTAAGTGAAAACTAAATTAAGGTGATTAGAATTAATATATGAAAAGAATTTGTGCAAAGTGTCTAAATCCCCTTCCCAAACCATAATCAGGTCATCAATGAACCTTTTATAAAATGTGATGTGTTTACGAAAAGGATTAGTGCTTGAAAAAATAAACAGTGACTCCCACCACCCCATGAACAGATTAGCGTACACCGGTGCAAAACTCGTGCCCATAGCGGTACCCCTTTGTTGTAAATAAAAAGTGCGATCAAATAAAAAGTAATTGTGATTTAATAGAAATTTTATGGCATCTAAAATAAATGCTGTGTGAAATTGATTGCTATCTGGACCCCCGATAAAGTGATTGACGGCTGCCACCCCCTGGTCGTGTCTAATCACTGAATAAAGGGACGTAACGTCCATGGTAACCCAAACTCATTGTGGGTTCCATATGACATCTTTTAGTTTGGTAATGAGATCCCCTGAATCCAACAGGAAAGAGGGTAAGTCCCTCACAAACGGTTGTAAATATTGATCAATGTATTTAGATAAACCATCTCCCAAAGATCCAATCGACGCAATGATTGGTCTCCCCGGAGGGTCGACCAATGTCTTATGGACCTTTGGGAGATGGTAAAACACTGGGATGGTCGGATTAGGGTTCCACAAAAAGGCACTTTCGGCTTTATTTAACACTTGTGTGATAACCCCTACCTCTAACAATTCTTTATATGATTTCAGAAACCTGACTGTAGGGTCCTCTGGTAGTGCAGAGTAGGTAGTAGCGTCCCCAAGTTGCCTGTAGGCCTCCTTGAGGTAGCTAGCCCTACTCTGCACCACCACCGCTCCTCCCTTATCAGCATTTTTTATAACAATTTTAGTATTTTTCTGTAAAGAAAAAAGTGCTTGTTTTTCCTCAAAGTTTAGATTATGCTTGCCTGCATTTATAGAATAACCCTCTGATAGAATGCGCAAATCCCTAATGACCAAGTTCTCGAAGGTGGTCAAGAAAGGACCCTTGGAGAACTGTGGGTCAAACATTGAGCCTTTCTTGAGGTTAGACCTCCAAGTACTAAATTCTGGAATGGTAAGTTGCTCAGTTAAGGCCTCATTATCCTCTAAGAGTTCTTCAAGGTCTTGTATGTCTTGAAGGTCACATGCCTCTCTGAAGATTGAAACGGAGGTGGCCTGGTCACTTGATGTCGCGTCTAGGTCCCAAGGGTGTGGTGTAGGTGGTGTACCAGATAGATCAAACTCTTCTACAATGTCCAATGACCTATTATCTTGATGGCCTAGAAACTGTGCACGTTTGTGAAAGAAAGATTTAAGAGTCAGCTTCCTCACAAATTTGTGGACATCTATAGCGGTGTTGAATAGGTCAAAGTCCATAGTTGGAGCATACTTTAGCCCCTTCTGTAGAAGTGATAATTCTGCAGTTGTTAAATCTTCCCCAGATATGTTAATAACATCCATTTCTTGGTTATTACTCACTTCTTCCTTTTCGCTGGCCATCTGCCGCCCTCTCTTCTTCTTTCCTCTTCTGGTTCTTTTTGATTTTTCTGGAAGAGAGTTTTCTGTTATTTGCTAATTAAGCATTAGATATATAAGGTGCTCACTCTGTACACATCCCATACTCCTTGATAAAGGACCCGTTGGTCCGAAACGCGTAGGAGGTCCCTGTCTGTGTCCCCCAAGGGGGTGAATTTGTCTCCTACCATGCTGCATTAAAGGAAAAGTTTTTTATTCCACACCTGACTCCCTGGCTGTGCGCCATTCGTTTTTTCTAATGGATGAAAATGGTACATAAGACTGTCAGTGTTCGTAAACTGAGAAAGACCTCACGGATTATCCAGCGATACTCCTGTCGGAGTAAGTTAAGGAATAAAGAAAGAAAGGTCCAAGCCTATGACTGTAACAGAGAGGTGCCATGGGGTGCACTTGGATTTAATGGGAATCCCGCCCAAGTTGAAGTGCTGAAGCTAAATGGTGTAGAACAAAACACAGGTCATCGTTTAAGTAACAAGAATAGAAAATATGTACCAGTAGAGAACATTGAAAACCAAGTAATGGAGGTCATCTCAGGTACACGTCCCCCAGATGCCAATACAGCAAAGGAACCAATGTTAGTGATGACAGCTAAATTATCTAGCCCCACAAAACTTGTGGTGATGACCCTAGTCTCAAACACTGAAGGTACACTGATAGGGAAGGGTCCAGAAGCCATCACCTCTAAAGCGGAGTTATTGTCTTCGCAAGAGAAGACCAAACAGTCAATGAGGAGTGCGCACAATGAGCTGAACAACGAGGTCAAGGCTCTTCTGAGGGATATGGGAGACTCTGAGCACAAGAGGAAGAGGTACATCTTCAGGAACTACCGATCAAGGTCACAGAAGGGGATAGAGTTCTGGCAGAGAGAGCTAACAGACTGCAGGATGCTCAGGAACCTTTGCAAGAAGGGACACAGCAAAAGCGGAGCTTAAACGCTAAACTCAAACCAGCACAAGACAAAGAGGTAACAAAATACCAGTCTACAGGCCTAGAGGGCCTAGTAATTGCCCAAAGGAAAAAATCTTCAATTGGAAGACGAGGAAGTCACTTTATCTCCCTGTGCCTCAGGCACCAAAAATATAGATTGTAAGGTCTACGGGGCAGGGACTGTGTCTGCAAAAATGTCTCTGTAAAGTGCTATGTAAAACTAGCAGCACAATACAAGAACAAACTATTAATATTATTAAGAGGGGGGAGGGAGAATCGGGCATAATATTTAAATTTATGGGGCGGGGCATGGCGCAAGGCTGAAGATTCGCCTAGGGTGCCGAATACCATGGATCCCCCGGTTGAGGAGCAAATGCAGTTTATGAGACTTAGGCTGAGATTATACAGCCTGCGATTGCGCTGGCACTAACGCGCCAACCTCAAATTGACTAATGCCTATGAGGGCGCTCCGTGTGCATGCGCATGATGGAGCGTGCTAGCACGACCGCGATTTGAAGTGACAATAAAAATGTTGGTCATTGAGAGCGAAAAGTTATATTCAGTGGTCGACAAATCACCAAAAAATCTACTCGCCGAACAAAAAAATCTACTCGCCACCTAGTACCGAGAGAGGGTGTGTGAGAGAGAGAGAGAGAGGGTGTGTGTGAGAGAGAGAGAGAGAGAGAGAGAGAGAGAGAGAGAGAGGGTGAGCAAGAGAGAGAGAGAGGGTGAGCAAGAGAGAGAGGGTGTGAGAGAGAGAGAGAGGGGGTATGTGTGAGAGAGAGAGAGGGTGTGTGTGTGAGAGAGAGAGAGAGAGAGAGAGAGAGAGAGGGTGAGCAAGAGAGACAGAGGGTGCGCAAGAGAGAGAGAGAGGGTGTGAGAGAGAGGGTGAGAGAGAGAGAGAGAGAGAGAGAGAGAGAGAGAGAGAGAGGGTATGTGTGAGAGAGAGAGAGAGGGTGAGCAAGAGAAAGAGAGGGTGAGAGAGAGAGAGGGTGTGTGAGAGAGAGAGGGTGTGTGTGAGAGAGAGAGAGAGAGAGAGGGTGTGTGTGAGAGAGAGAGGGTGTGTGTGAGAGAAAGAGAGGATGTGAGAGAGAGAGAGAGAGAGAGAGAGAGGGTGTGTGTGTGTGTGAGAGAGAGAGAGAGAGAGAGAGAGAGAGAGAGAGGGTGAGCAAGAGAGAGAGAGAGAGGGTGTGTGAGAGAGAGGATGAGAGAGAGAGAGAGAGAGAGAGAGAGAGAGAGAGAGAGAGAGGGTGTGTGAGAGAAAGAGAGGGTGTGAGAAAGATAGAGAGGGTATGTGTGTGAGAGAGAGAGGGTGAGCAAGAGAGAGAGAGAGGGTGAGACAGAGAGAGAGAGAGAGAGAGAGAGAGGGTGAGAGGATGAGAGAGAGAGGGTGAGAGGATGAGAGAGAGAGGGTGAGAGGATGAGAGAGAGAGGGTGTGAGAGAGATAGAGAGAGGGTGTGAGAGAGGAGGGGGTGAGAGAGAGGGTGTGAGAGAGAGAGGGTGTGAGAGAGGGAGGGTGTGAGCGAGACACAAATAAAGTGTGAGCGAGACACAGAGAAAGTGTGAGCGAGACACAGAGAAAGTGTGAGAGTGTGAGCGAGAGTGTGAGAGTGGGTATGGGAGTGGGTGAGGGGTTGAGACACAGGGAGGGTGGGTGGTTGAGACACAGGGAGGGTGGGTGGTTGAGACACAGGGAGGGTGGGTGATTGAGACACAGGGAGGGTGGGTGGGAGAGACAAAGTTGAGGCACAGGGAGGGTGGGTGAGTGAGACAAGATTAAGACACAGGATGGGTGGGTGGGTGAGACAAGATTGAGACACAGGGAGGGTGGGTGGTTGAGACACAGGGAGGGTGGGTGAGACAAGGTTGAGACACAGGGAGGGTGAGTGGGTGAGACACAGGGACACTGGGTGGGTGAGACACAGGGTGGGTGGGTTTGAGACACAGGGTTGAGACACTGGGTGGGTGATACACATGGGTGAGACACAGGGAGGGTGGGTGGTTGAGACAAGGTTGAGACACAGGGAGGGTGGGTGAGACAGGTTGAGACACAGGGAGGGTGGGTAGGTGAGACAAGGTTGAGACACAGAGAGGGTGGGTGAGACAAGGTTAAGACACAGGGAGGGAGGGTGGGTGAGACAAGATTAAGACACAGGATGGGTGGGTGGGTGAGACAAGGTTGAGACACAGGGAGGGTGGGTGGTTGAGACACAGGGAGGGTGGGTGAGACAAGGTTGAGACACAGGGAGGGTGAGTGGGTGAGACACAGGGACACTGGGTGGGTGAGACACATGGTGGGTGGGTTTGAGACACAGGGTTGAGACACTGGGTGGGTGAGACACATGGGTGAGACACAGGGAGGGTGGGTGGTTGAGACACAGGGAGGGTGGGTGGTTGAGACAAGGTTGAGACACAGGGAGGGTGGGTGAGACAAGGTTGAGACACAGGGAGGGTGGGTAGGTGAGACAAGGTTGAGACACAGAGAAGGTGGGTGAGACAAGGTTAAGACACAGGGAGGGAGGGTGGGTGAGACAAGGTTGAGGCACAGGGAGGGTGGGTGGGTGAGACAATTTTGAGACACAGGGAGTGTGGGTGGTTGAGACGGTGGCTGGGTGAGACACAGGGTGGGTGAGTGGGTGAGACACATGGACACTGGGTGGGTGGGTGAGACACAGGGACACTGGTGGGTGAGACACAGGGCACTGGGTGGGTGGGTGGGTGAGACACAGGGTGGGTGGGTTTGAGACACCGGGTGGGTGGGTGGGTGGTTGAGACACATGAGGGTGGGTGGGTGAGACACAGGGACACTGGGTGGGTGGGTGAGACACAGGGACACTGGGTGGGTGGGTAAGACACAACAACACTGGGTGGGTGGGAAAGACACAGAGACACTGGGTGGGTAGCAGGGTGGCCATGTGAGTTGGGGGGACTATCGGCGGCATGGGGGGGGACCGTCGGCGGCAGGGGGGGACCATCGGCGGCAGGGGGGACCATCGGCGGCAGGGGGGACCATCGGCGGCAGGGGGGACAATCGGCGGCAGGGGGCCATGTGAGGCGGGGGGGGACCATCGGCAGCAAGGGGGGACTATCGGTGGCAGGGGGAGACTGTCGGCAGCAGTGGGGACTGTCAGCAGTGGGGGGGGACCATCGGCGGCAGAGGGGGACCGTCGGCAGCAGAGGAGGACCGTCAGCGGCAGAGGAGGACCGTCGGCGGCAGAGATGGACCGTCGGCGGCAGAGGAGGACCATCGGCGGCAGGGGGGGACCATCAGCGGCACGGGGGGACCATCGGCGACAGGGGACGACCATCGGCGGCAGGGGGCCATGTGAGGCGGGGGGACGACCATCGGCGGCAGGGGGAGACTGTCGGCGGCAGGGGGGGATTGTCAGTAGCGGGGGGACCATCGGCGGCAGAGAGGGACCGCCGGCGGCAGAGGGGAACCGAGGCGGCAGGTGGGGACCATCGGCGGCAGGGGGGGACCATTGGCGGCAGGAGGGACCATCGGCAGCAGGGGCGACCAGCGGCGGCAGGGGGGCCATGTGAGGCAGGGGGACGACCATCGGCGGCAGGGGAGGGCACTATCGGCGACAGGGGGGACTGTCGGTGGCAGGGGGGGCCATGTGAGGCAGCAGGGGGGACTGTCGTGGCAGGGGGGGGCCATGTGAGGCGGGGGGAATATCGGCGGCGGGGTGGGACCACCGGCGGCGGCCAGACATGGGGACCGGGGGGGAAGCGGAGACTGCGGAGGAGTAGAGGTTTTGTACACCAACCTCATGTGCGGAACCATTTCAAAAGCTTTTGCAAAATCTAAGTAGACCACATCAACTGCATTACCCTGGTCTAAATTCCTACTTACCTCCTCAAAGAAACAAATAAGGTTAGTTTGGCATGATCTATCCTTCATAAATCCATGCTGACTATTACTAATGATTTTGTTTTCCATTAGGTATTCCTGAATATTATCCCGTATTAAACCTTCAAGCAGTTTCCCCACATTGAAATCAGGCTTACAGGTCTGTAAATCCCCGGTTGTGATCTAGCTCCCTTTTTAAATATAGGCATCACATCTACTTTACGCCATTCTTGTGGTACTGAGCTTGTGGAAATGGAGTCCTTGAATATTAAATATAATTGTTTGGCTATTACTGAACTTAACTCCTTGAGAACTCTTGGATGTATACCATCGGCGCCAGGTGCCTTATTTACTTTAATACCCTGTTGTTTAATGTATTAACGCTGCTTATACCTATTATTACTTAACTGATCTTGCACAATGGGTTTCGGGCTGATTTTTTTACCTAGCACAGTGATTGATCCTTTGCTAAAGTTTTTCCATTATAGCTGTCAATAGCTATCAACCTATCAGGACTTCCCACTAGATGTTGGATATGTCATCACTGTTAGCAACAGTTTTAATATTTATTTGTTTTTTTTTGGATGTCCCTCTATTTTTAGATGAGTCTATGGACTTAATAAATGTGTTTTAATTTATATATAATTTAGCCCAGATAGCATCCCTTGTTGTCAGGGATGTTCTTTTGACTTCTAACAGGCTTACTGCCCCGGGTAATACACCCCTTTACTACATTTAGTTGCAGCTGAGTGTATGTGATCAGGGGGCTTCTTCCCTAGCTCACCCCTTTTGAGGTGATTCTAGGGTTGTCTACTTTGGATGAATTTACAACACCTAGAATGTTTATAAATGTGGCACGGGCAATAAAGGGGTTAAATACTGTTTTAAACCTGGGGTCACTGCTCAAAATGTGCCAATGTTTCTGAATGCAGTTTCTTACAGTTACTGACATTTTAGGTTGAGACAAACATTAAAGAAACATTTCTTCCCAGTGTTATGCTTTTGCTAGTGTTTTCCTATCTATTTTATGCACCTGTTCCATTTGTGTCTTAATGCCATCTCCCCTACAGTACATCATCTCCTGATACATTTGGACTCCATCTCATCTAGGCATGTTATAAACTCTGTAGATTCTCTGATATAGGATGTGCACAATAATATTCCTACTGTAAAAAAAACACATTAGGTATTGTATGTATGTATGGGGGATTGTGTGTGTGGTTATTGTATTTTGCAGGTGTGTGAGGGGATGTTATTGTATTGTGGTGAGAATGTGTGTGGAACTGTGAGTGTACTGTATGTATTGGGGAGGGATTGTGTATGTGTGTGGTGTTATTGTATTGTGGAATCGTGTGGGTTGTGTGTTATTTCAGTCTGTGTGTGGGTGGGTCAGTTATTATATTATGTACGGGGGGATTATTGCATTGTGGGGAGAATTTGTGTGGAACTGTGAGTGTACTGTATGTATGGGGGAGGGATTGTGTATGTGTGTGGTGTTATTGTATTGTGATTTATGTGGGTTGTGTCTTATTGCAGTCTGTGTGTGGGTAGGTTATTATATTGTGATGGGATGGGGGGAGTGTGTGTGTGTGTGTGTGTGTGTGTGTGTGTGTGTGTGTGTGTGTGTGTGTGTGTGTGTGTGTGTGTGTGTGTGTGTGTGTGTGTGTGTGTGTGTGTGTGTGTGTGTGTGTGTGTGTGTGTGTGTGTGTGTGTGTGTGACCAGGGGGGATGGGCAGAATGAGTGTGAGAAGGGAGGGGTTGAGTGAGAGGGCTAGAGGAGGGGGTGGGGACAGTGAGAGGAGAAGAGAGGGAGAGAGAAATACATGAGGAGAGGGAGATGGATGGAAGGGGGTAAGAGCGAGGAGATGTAAAAGAAAGAAGGGGGTGGACCCAGGAAGTCCGCTGACACACTATGGGAGGGTGGGGAGGGGCAATTGAAACTCTGCTCTGCGAAAGCTGTTGGCGGGCTTGGCTGATATATATCATAAATATAGTATATATATAAGCAAGTACAGAACTCCTCCCAGGTGCTTTCTTTAGTGACCACTGTTTTGATGATAAATATAAGTACTGTATACATTAACAGAATGTGCTTGATGCCCAACATCACTAAAGGGGTTGAGATACTGTATTGCATACATTATTGTAAGGATTATGGGTCCGGTGATATTTGAAGCTTATAAAGAACAAGTCTCTTTTTCAATTCTCAATGAAACAGCTATTTTCATCAATGTCAGTATCCTAACACAAAGTGTATATTTGCATTGGCAACTAAATCTAAACATATTTGAATTATAAAGATGGAAGAGACACTCAACAGAAATGTGACCTCGTATGTATTATGATCTTGTTAATGAACAACTCTGTGTGACTGGAAAATGTAGCACTCTTTATTGCTCCCTCTGATGCGTTATGGTGGGATATTCTATGATATTCTGCGTTATTATCACTGCCATTGAATTCTTTGGAAACTCTGATATTCTGTGCTAGAACGTGATATGTTGTGTTAACAGTAGGTAAAATGAAGTCTGTTGCATCTGTAAATTCTTTTCAACAAGATACTGTAGGTACTAAAATGAATAGAAACCTAGGAAGCCAGTCTCAACATTGATTTCAACATTTATTTTTTCCCAAGAAGAAGCTTGAAGGTTATTGGAAATATCTCTCTGATACTGGTGTTTGTTTTCAACTAAGCTAGTTGACTGCAGTGTACTTGTACTGAAAAGTGGAAATGTCAATAGCTTTAAACTAGCAGTTGATGAATACCTGCAAACAAAACATGTTTGAAATGCCTTCTCAAGTTGCAGTAGGACAGAGATTGCTTTGCAATACTTGTTTTTTGATTATTATACTAATAATGCATTCTATAAACCGATGGCTCCAATTGAAATCAAAAACATAAACTTCTGCTATTTCTTCATACCTCAAGGGCTTGATTTTGCCGTCTTTTGCCACTTCACAACAAGTACTAATTTTCTATCTTTCCAACAGAAATACAAGTTATTTTTTTTTCATTAAAAAAGACTTAATGACTTCCGGTATGGCGCCAGGGCTGTGAGGACGCACTGAGAAGAGCTCCGCTGGCCCGCCGGGGAAAACCGCTGTAACCGCGAGAAAATAGCCGGCAAAAATCAGTCAGAATTTAAAGGGACAGGCACCCCAACAAGCGGAGGCACCTGCATGGAGAAATATCTCTCCAAAACTGCACAGATGGCCCCAAAACAGCAGCAACAGCGCCAGGACAAGGGAGAGAGAAGGAGAGAGACACAGAAAATGGCCGACAGCCACGAGGCTCAGGCAGGAGAATCCAGCCAGAACGGGGAAGCAGACAAGCAGGCACAAACAAGGTCAGAGCATGAAAGTATTGCAAAGGCTGTAGCAAGAGAAATTCTCCCCCAATTTGATAAAAAAATTGACAAAATAAAAACATCCATAGAAGAGCTGAAAAATGAGCTGTCAGCACACACCTCAAGAGTGGAAGAGGCTGAAACAAGAATTAGCACTATGGAGGACGAAATGTCTGACGTGCATCAAGCACTAGAAACAATGCGGAAAAAAAACTGCATATTAGAGGAAAAAGTAGACGACCTTGAAAACCGGTCCCGACGAAACAATATAAGACTGATAGGAGTACCTGAATCAATAAAACAGCACCAGCTCATAGAGTTCTGCGAGAAATGGATCCCAGAACATCTTGGACTATCCGCAGACAATGCAATAAAGATAGAGAGAGCGCACAGAATGGGTGCTGCAAGACAAGACCAAGAAACTAAACCTAGAGCAATAATAGCAAAGATTCTCAACTTTGATGACAAAGTCAGAATTATCAAAGCTTTCAAGGAGATGGACCAACTGACATTTGAGAACAAGAGAATAATGATTTTTCAGGACTATTCGGCCACGGTCTCACAAAAAAGGAGAGAATTTAGCAGGGTATGCACCACTCTCTACAAGCAAAAACGGAAATTCGCATTGATTTACCCAGCAACTCTAAAAATATACACCGACACAGGGGTGAAAACCTTCACATCCCACGACCTGGCGGAAAAGTACGTGACAAAGACGACAATCCCCAGGAACGCAGAGGAGGACCGGAATGACACAAGAGACGATGACCGCTAAAGTGGACAGATGCAGAGCCCAAGATTACATTTTACTTGAAAGAGACTGAATTAAGACATTTGTCCCGTGTCCCATGATAAAAGATAAAAAAAAAAAAGTGAATGTATGGGGGTGTGCAAGAACATAAGCATAAGTGTGGCCCAAGAAGGGGTATGAACAAGCATAGAGTGAGTGACAGTACATAGGGATATATATAGATATCTGAATGTGTAACTGATATTAACCCGCAAAGGAATGCTTGCTGGAATGGATGCAAGGGAGTGACCAAACCGGGAGGGGGGGGGAGATAGAAAGATACAACAGGGGAGGGAGAGACAAGAACGCCTCAGGCAAGAGAATGGAGGGGGGGGGGAAAGAGGGAAGGGGAGGAAAGGGACACGAGGGGGATGAGAGGGGGGGGAGAGAGGGGGAGTGGAGAGAAGGGGGGAGGAGAGAAGAGAGAGGGAGGAGGGAGGGGGGGGAGGATGATGAAGAAAGGGAGGGGCAAGCGAAAAAGAAAGAGAGGTCAAAACAAAAAAGCATAAAAACATAACAATGTGATTGTGATTGTCATGCAATAACCTGAAAGTTCTTTTTTTTATCCTATTGTGTTCTTATTGAGTTAAACCTACAGTAGACTCCTGGTATCGCAACGGGGAGAAAGCAGCATAGTGAGAACAAGAAGAGATAAAGACAGATAACGGACAGAAACAGACAACCTAACAGCAAGAAAATAACCGATCCCCAAGGGGGACAGAGACGGGCAACCACGACACTGATGTAAGGTATACAGCTACACAACCACATGAACATACAAACAATGAGACCAAGAGAATAGCGGGAAGGAGGGCGCACACACACACACATGCCACAACAATAGAAGCACTCATAACATCAGCAAGAAACGTAAGGAGACGAACAAGAGGGAAACATAGACATACAGACACCTTAATATACGGCCAAAGATAGGAAGAAACAAGGACAAAATAGCCAAGGGACAGGGACACAACAACAAAACCGAAACAAAAGAATAAAACAAAAAATGACACACAACAGAACAAAAAAAAAAAAAAAAAAAAAAAAAAAAAAAACTATACGAAAATAGCCTAAAGAGAAAAAAAAAAAAAAAAAAAAAAATACAAAATAAAATAGTAAATATACCCCCCGGCGGGGACAAGGAGACTAAAGTGCATACACAAGGAGACACACAAGAGGGTAGAAAGTACACCTCTGGAAAAAAGTGAAGTCCAGAAAAGAAAGGAAAGTTAAAAGTTTAAACAGTTAAAAGGTTAAAAAAAGTTAGAAGTTCTAATACAGAAAAGCAGGCAGAGATCATGTTGACAAGCCAGGCTAACAAAAACATAAAAGAGTGTTGGGAACAAGTAGAAAAGAGAGAAAAAACCCAGAATATCATAATTAACAGGAAACAAGAGAAAGCAAACGATGACATACATAGAGGACACAGAACAGACTTAGACACAAAATGCATACTCGAATAATAACATGGAATGTGAAAGGGCTTAACAACCCAATAAAACGCAGAAAAGTATTAAGCTACCTAAAAAAACAAAAAGCAGACATAGCATTCCTGCAGGAGACGCATCTAAATTCAAAAGAAAGCAATAAACTACAAAGAGATTGGGTAGGACACAGCATTTTCTCCCCGGCAATAGGAAAAAAAGCAGGAGTGGCCATACTCATAAATAAAAATCTCCCCCTAGAAATAATCAACACAGAGAGAGACAGTGAGGGAAGATTCATAGTAGCAGAGGTCAGAAGTGGAGGAATAGACTACCTCCTAGGAAATGTCTATGGACCAAATGACCATAAGACGGAGTTTTTCCAAGAAACTATAAACAAGATACTAAAATACAAACATAGAAACCTAATACTGGGGGGGGACTGGAACGCAATACAGGACAAGTTCCTAGACAGATCAAATCACAACGATAGCATGCCCAAAGACAGCGCCCAAACCAAAAATATGGAATTGATTAAAACAGCACTAGGGATAGTAGACGGATGGAGAACGCTCAACCCACTGGAGAGGGACTTCTCCTTCTACTCCAATGCACATAATTCATTTTCACGAATCGACGCAATATTACTAACACCGAACCTACTAAACAAAATAACACACATAGACATGGGAGAGATAATTATATCTGACCACGCAATGGTACGCCTAGATCTAGATATGGGACTGGGCAGAGCAAGCCCAAACACCTGGAGATTCCCAAATTACCTAAGCAATAACGAAGACTTTGTGAACTACTTAAGGAGAGCCTGGGAGAGATTTGACAACACAAACCAAGAACACAGAGCAAACCCCATACTCTACTGGGAAACATCAAAAGCGGTAATTAGAGGGGACATTATGGCATATGTATCCAGAAGAAAGAAACAGGCAACACAGGAATTCTGTAAGGCCAGTAAAGAACTAAGCGAGGCATTCAAAATATTCAAAACAGACCCAACACCCCAAAACAAAGAAAACTATAGCCAGAAAAAATCCACATGTGAGGTATGGCTAGAAAAAAAAAGAACTAGGGAAAAAATCAGTAAAAGAAGCCAAATTTTACCGACACGGTAATAAGACGGGTAGACTCCTGGGAAATCTTATGCGTAACTACAGGCCAACTGCGCCCATCACTAAAATATATGATAAGACAGAGATAATCACAGAAGCAAAAAAAATAAACGAGGTGTTCAAAGAATACTACAGCAAACTGTATAGGGACGGACAAATAAATACAGAAGCAAGAGATATATTTTTTAAAGATATTAAAATACCTAAAGTAAGTCAAGAAGAAATAGATAGTTTAAACTCCCCTATCACTCAAAAAGAGATAAAGGACACAATCCAAAACCTAAAAAACTGCAAGGCCCCAGGTCCAGATGGCATGTCAGGGGAATACTACAAACTCCTAAAAGAAAACTTGATAGAACCATTACAACATCTATATCACAAAGCCCTTAAAGACGCCACGTTTATGCAAACAAGTGAAACAGCCCACATAATGCTAATACACAAACAGGGCAAGGACCCCCTAAGACCAGAATCGTATAGACCAATATCACTGATCAATCAAGACGCAAAAATATTCACCAAAATTATGGCAGATAGGTTAGCGAACATTCTTCCATCCTTGATACACCCTGACCAGTCGGGATTTGTCAAAGGAAGATCCGCAGTGAAAAACATCAGAAAAGTACTAGCGGCAATAGAGTGGGTCAGACTACACAAGATAGAGAATACAGCCCTAGTAACAATCGATGCCGAGAAAGCATTCGATAACATAATGTGGGAACATGTGTTCTTTGTGATAGATAAATTTGGATTCAAGGGAAACTTTAATAACATGTTAAAGGCAATGTACAACACCCCAAAGGCTAGAATAATAGCAGCAGGACACCTATCAAGCCCATTCCAACTATACAGAGGGACACGCCAGGGGTGCCCGTTGTCACCCCTGCTGTTCAATCTAGCTATAGAGCCTCTGGCTATCTACCTGAGACAAATGAAAGACTTTAAGGGGATAAAGATAAACAAAACAGAATTGAAACTATCAATGTTCGCTGACGACATACTAATGTTCATGACTAACCCAGACGAATCAATCAAAAAGGTCCTACAACAAATAGAGACATTCGGGTCATTCGCAGGCTTTAAAATAAATATATCTAAAACAGAAATGATGTACATCAAAAAAAACCCAGATACTAGGACACCATATAATTTCCCTATAAAAGTAACAAAAAAACCCATCAAATACCTAGGGATAATGCTGGAGGCAGAAATTTCCAGACTATACGAGAATAACTTTAAACCTATCATAAAAAAAATAGTACAGGAACTAAAAAACTGGACGACACTACCCTTATCGCTATTTGGGAGAGCAAGTGCGATCAAAATGATATCGTTTGCCAGACTCCTCTATCCTATGCAGACTCTCCCCATGCTCCTCAAACATGAAGACAATACGGCAATAAATAGAGCGATGACAAAATTCCTATGGGGAAACAAGAGAAGCAGAATAGCTCTAAAAAAACTACAACTACCTAAGGAAATGGGGGGTATCAACCTGCCAAACATCAGGAACTATAACATAGCAAGCATAATGAGACATGTAGGAGACTGGATAAATGATACCAATCACTACTCCTCCCTAGAAATAGAAAAGGAGTTCTCTCCAGAGACCTCCCTGAAAGAGCTATTACATACTAAATGGGGAGATATCCCAGGGACACAAAGAAACAACATACTAATCAAAGATACTATAGTAACATGGAAAACGGTCAGGAAAAAGTTTAAATTGTCACATACAATCTCAAGATATCTACCAATTCAAGACAACCCCAAATTTATACCAGGGCATACCCAAACATCATTCCAGATTTGGAAACAAAAAGGGATTACTTGCCTAAAAGACGTGATTAACACAGACAAACAGGAATATATGACATTCCAGGAGCTCGCACAAAAATGGGACATCCCCCAAAACCTAATACATGCTTTCTCATATACACAGTTAATCAGTTTCTGCAAAAAGCTGACAAATCACAAAATCACAGTACTAAATAACAATAGAATAGACGACTATTTTAAAGCAAAAGAGCAGGACAAAAGTAAATTATCAGAGCTATACAGCATTATCAGAGATCAAGACATAGAGAGCACACACGCCAACACACTCAAGGCATGGAAAAAAGATTTCCCAGAAATACAAAACATGGAACAGCTAATACAGGGCATACACAGGGTGCACAAGATCATACCGTCAGAGACATGGAGAGAAATGCAATACAAAATAACACATAGAGCATACATAGCATTTAAACGACAGATAAAGACCAGGACAGAGGACACCACGTTTTGCCCAAAATGCAAGACACCAAAGGCGGACCTTAAACACTGCCTCTGGACATGCATACATATATCTAGATATTGGGACCAAGTGCTAGACTATATGAAAACAAAATTAAAAGTCTCATGGACAAAGGACCCAATACCTATTATATTTGCAAATATAGAGAACTGGACGGAGGGCAAACAAATCAGCAGAGCAGTAACCAGACCCACAGAGATTATACTACTAGCGGCAAGAAAGACCATTATGATAAACTGGATACAAACACAACAGCCCTCAATGGAACAACTACAAGACACATTATACAAACTAATGACAATAGACAAACTGGAGACGTCCACAGACAGAAACAGAACAACGAAAGAGTTCCGCCAGAGATGGGACTGGTTCCTCGAGGAAAGAGACTCGCAGACAGGGGACAGTCTAGTTCAGGGTAAAGACTGGAGACAGAGGACGGAAAGGGGTGAACAAGACTAACACGACAAGTTAGATTAGAATACAAGGTTAAAGTTTAAGGTTAATTAGATAGGAATCGAGCTGGAGTAAAACGTATACAAAAAGTGTAATACAAGTATGTAATGAGGGAAACAGACCCGGAGAAAACACAATCGCTCGCACTCAGAGCAAAAAAAATGAATCCAAGCTTGAATTCAGAGTTAAGAAAAATGTATGATCAATATATGAAAAATATGTAAACAATATATGTGAACAATGTGCGACACAATGTACATGTAACAGCACAAACTTTTTCAAGTTGTTCGCCTGTATACTGAAAATGTACCCAATAAAAAAATATTTGTGAAAAAAAAAAAGACTTAATCCTTGAAATGGAAATAATTACAGTCCTAGTGTTCTATGTATTTATTTTGTTAATCTCTTAGTTTCTTCTGAAGGCATTTCGAATGTTTGCTAGTGCACTCACACTCCTTGTCAATATTTATAATTTTGTTTTCCCAATACATCAGGATCACATAGAAAGACTTACATTTAACAATGTGAGCAACATGCTTCCGTGCAGTCTTTTAAGTAACTCAGCTTTGCTTACAGCTGCTTGCTGTGATAATGTGGCAAACCCTAAGAGAACCCGATTTTTGCTTTGACTTGTATTGTTGCATTTGCTAGTGTTACTGCATGCAGAGAAGAAAAAGCTTGAGGAAGAAATTATGACAATCTTTTTTTCTAACATAATTTAACCCACTCCTCTCTTAAAAGTAAATTCTTCATCTTATGATAGCGTACTTGTAGTGATACCTTATGTAGCATGCCACCTTTGGCTACTAACCTGCCCTACTCCTGGCATTAAGCCCTGCTAGAATCAGGCTTCCAGTAGTCAACATGGGGTTTTCCCCCTTCTTGGTGCTGCACTTGAGTGACAGTAGGAGGCGGTGACATCAGGCCTAATGTCCAATCATGGGACAGACCTGGTGCCCTCCTCCTAGCTGTACTTAAGGGCAGTGCCGCCCCAAATTTAGCAGTGCCTCTCCCCCTAGAGAGAGGCAGGGATCACACAGGATTGCCTGGAGCTTGGCCTACCCTGTTCCTCTTCCCCTTGGGGGAGGGTGAGTGATAACTTATACCTCTGATCCTGCTAGAGAGCCAGGGAAGAGCCAAGACAGCTGCAGGGGCCATGACCTATAGTGGTAGTTCAGGGACCATCCTCATGTTGATCATCCCAGAGACTGCAGTGGGCTAAGATCTGCCTTGTTCCTGTACCAAGAGAATAAACCGTTCCTGCCTAGTGTGTGATCTTACTGGGGGGAGAGGTGATAGTTCTACTGTTGGAGATAATCTTCACCTATCTGGATCCTACAGCAGATGGAGGTGCTGCACTGCTAGAGAACCATGTTGGTAATGTACTCCAGAAACCTGATCCTGTGTCCCCACTACCATCAGCGAAAAGCTCAGCCCTCCTGTTACCAGCAGGTATCATGCACCACACGACCAGTAATGGGGAAACGCTGTTACACTTATATGATTCAGGAACAGATTTGTTACATTTTGAAAAGGGCATTTGCATCTGATTTAAATGTTTATCATCTGATAATGCTCTTTGTCATAATCACTAATGATCATAATCCTATGCCACAATGTTAACATGAACTCTGAACACTGATTTAATATTTGTGCCATACATAAAATGTTAAGTATGTGATTTGTATGAAACACTTTCTAAGATTTATACTTGAAATATAGACTAATTCAATATAATATATTGAGAATACTGGATGTATTGTATTCTCTGAAGCTGTGCTTACACCATGTATAGTGATTGTCTAACGTACATATTATAACGGTGTTACTTTTTTAATGCAATATATGTATAATACCATGCGGTTGTTTTAGAACATGGCGGAACTATTGGTTCTTAGGTGAATTACTGCATTATCATGGAATATCAACCTTTAAAATAATTTCTAATACGTTTATTGAAAATACAAAATACCACTTGTTGTGCATTTGCATGTCTCAGGCAGTTTTGCAACCTTGTTTTTCTCCATTATCGCTTAGCAAACAGTGCTTCACTGCAGCAAGGGATTCTGGGTAATGACATGAAAATAAGCACAGTGTGTCACTCTTTATTTCTTAATCCGTTTTAACGTGGACCCCTATAACTTTTGCCTGCCGTATTAAACATCTCTTCAGCACATTCTGGGTTTAATCATTTAATATGTTCAATGGCTTTGAAAATGTATGTCCAATAGCCTAACTCCAAAAAAAAACTCAGCAGATACTATACACTATGCAGAACAAAAACAATTCTGCACAAACCACACTTAAATTGAGGAAAGAATGATGCAGTGATTCTAAATACGAATTGATCAAGGCTAAAGGCTATCTTAGAAATCATTTGAACTGCATAAAATCAATCAAGAATCAAAGGTACAGTAGTTATTTTGCACAGATTCAAATATCTCTAGAGGGCTATATCATAAAAATAGCGGAAGATAACTTGGCAATGGCAACATCACAATAAATGTTTTATTTAAGTAGAGTATCACTGAATGCACATTTAAACCATATTAAGTAATGCAATGAGCAGTGTTGATTTTAAAGTATATAGTAGAATTAAAGAAGGGATATACAGAAAGCCCCAAGGCACATGATTTCCATGAGCTGAAAGCACAGCAATGTGAACATTAACAAGAAACTATTCTTGGACGATACAACAAGCAAGTTGAATTGAGTGTTTCTTGCTACTATGGAAACAGATATGACAATTAAGAAGCCATTTCATTTTTAAAAAAACCTTCTATAGCTAGATAAAGATCTTTCTATCCATGGTGACTTCATACTGTATACAGTATTCTAGTTCGCAAGTACAAGGCATAATATAATCTGTTATGGAACTGCACAGATGGATTTAAAATGAATAAAAGATGTGAGCTTAACTTTGATTCAAATGTACACCACAAAAAACGTACCATATTTTCTAAAGCAAAACATTATAGAATACAATAGTGGAAAAACAGGGGGAAAAAATAGATTTGCAGCATTATATGCTTTTTTTTTTTGTATAATCACAATATTATCATGAAATTTGGATGGGATTGAGTTAATCCCTTCATTGCTGCAGGGTCCTTAAATAAACTGAAGTCTCCTCAAGCAAAATTGGAAATAAATGTTCCTGAGAGATTTTTACCAGTATGTGCGGTTGGCCTATGTTTGGAAATCTGCTGTTAATGTAGCAAAACGCCTTGCACTACATCTTTTTTGTTTTTTTGTAGTTGTGGGATTGAAGCAGGAGGTCTCCAGAGTTGAACCCCATTCATTTCAACTCTGGGGATCCCCTGCTTCCAGAGATACTTACCTCTGTAGCATTGCTGGTATCTCTGTGGAATTTAGTCCAGGTCAGGCAGGACAATAGAAAGTGGGGTCCCCGGAGCTGAAATCAATGGGGTTCAGCTCGGAGACCCCCTGCTTTAATCCTAGAGCAAAAAAGAAAGTTAAAGATGTAGTGAAAGGTGTTTTGCTGCTTTACTTTACAGTTTTATGCCTCGAATTGGCTATAAAATGCAGTGGACATTTGGTGACAAACAGAAAAGGATGAGAAAATATTTCTGCCAGTAAAACAAAGCAAATTGGTTGATCTATGTTTGTGGTTAAATGAATGTATTTTTAGTACATTAGATTAGAACTCACTGTTTGGTTAAAGTTTCTATTGGTATCTACTGTAAGTGCTTTTGTCGCCAGGTAAAAGAAAGTTCAATGCTGGGAAATATATTTGCACTCTTTTGCTGTTACAAGGATAAATACTTTTATGTGTACAGCAAAACATCTCCAAAATTGTTTCCACATCTGGCAAATATTGAACGGCAGAAGTTGTGATTCCCTCAACCATATCCGCCCATCAGAATGCACACACTCATCGAAATAGTTTTGTTTATTTTACCAGGATTCCATCTGTGCCCCCTGCTCATCTATTCTGTTTGAACAAGTAATCCTTATAATGATATAGGAGAGGAGAATCAATTAACCCCTGGCTACAGGAGAAAATAACTTATCTGACCTTTGACAGGGCCATTCCCTGGTTTAACATGCAAGGAGCCGGTTAATGGCAGACAATTAGCCAGTCTTCACCTGGCTCATCAAGCAGGTTTAAAGGTGTAATGCACAAACTGCCTGGGAGTCTCTAGCCCAGAAGGGCTGGGCTGCCAGAGAGATCCCAGTGAACCAGAGGCTCTATTCCAGGGTGCAGCGAACCCTGGGACCCACCGGAGTGTGCCCCCGAATTACATAAACCCAGGCCCGGAGGCTGATGTACAGAGCCTATGCTTACAGGTACCTCTTTGGACTGTGGTGTCAGAGATTGGTAAGAGGCCTAGCCTCCCAGCCCTGCAGATAGGGATAGGCCTGTATTTGTTTTGCATACTGACATGAAGATGTAATGTTTAAAGCCGCAGGTTAAATAAAAGCCAATGTTGTTTTCCCTCACATACAACTCCCTGATTATACCTCTGCATGTCTCCTACATTTATGTGCCCGAAGTCTACCCCACCACGAGTGCGGGGGAAAAAAACATGGGTTTTTAAAATGACCGCTCTAAAAAATAAAGTCCACAGAGACGCCTGTGAGAGCTATAAACTCTGTAAGTAAAGTCTGCCCACCCATAGGACGACCAACTGGGGTTCTAGCATATAAGGAGATAATCACTGCAATAGTGCCTCCCGAGATCAGAGGGAAGAAAACACCTAATACTGCCAAAATGGAAGGCAAAATGTGGTATTCCTCTAATGAGCCCAGCCACACAGAAGAGGGTCCCTTGCGGTTCTATGAGGATACTAATAAGGAGGAATATATCTCTTAGGGGGGCCCAGAAACGCAACGCATCCACAAAACACCCCATGGATGGTGGAGGTGCCTAAACTCTGTATGCACCAAAAAGACAGGTCTCTATGACCGTGAATATGATTTGCAACAGCAAGACCGGGAACAGCTGAACACCGAAAGCGCCAGCAATTGACAGCTCTGGAGATGGCAAACGCTGAATTTACTGCCAAGGATGAGAAGCAGGGTGAAAGACAGGATCAATTGTTGATAGCTCTGGAGACTGCGAATGTTGAACTTACCACCATTGATGAGAAGCAGGAGGAGGCTCAACGGGAGGCCTGGTATAGAGCTGAGATGCTCTCAAAAGGAGTTTTGCAGCCCAAGTATGGAGCTCAAAGTCTCTCGGGAAGAGATTTGCAGTCTCCATGCAGAGCTGGCAGTCTTCCAGAAAGAGTTTCACAGTTTCGGGACCGAGCTGAGGTCTTTTGGAAAGAGGTTCAGAGTGTCAGTACAGAGCTGGACATCTCTCTACAGGAGGTAAGCAGTCTCAGGACAGACTTGGACATCTTCCAGAACGAGTTTCTCAAACTCCACATAGAGCAAGGAATTTCACAGTCTCCCGGCAGAGCTTGAACTCTCTCAAAAAGATATCCACAGTCTTAGTACTAAAGTCTCTCAGAAGGAGCTTCATGCTCTCAACCTAGAGCTAGAAGTCTCACGACCTGGAGTCTCAGCCCAGAGGTGCATAAATTGAAGGAGAACTAGGAGGAGGCCCTGAGGGTTATATAGACTGTGTAAAGAAAGAATAGAAATACTTCCTCACTACCACCAGGACTGGTAATCTTGGCTGCCTGAATCTGCAGACAGCTCACAAGAGATTATAATCATGTAATCCCCCACCCCTGTCCCCTTCCTCTGCCAGGCCTACATAAACCTCCCCTTCTTGTTCCTCCTTGCTTGTTTATATTGGTTCATTCCTGATAGACTAGGTCACTGCCTGTCTGTACATTTGCTGTTACTGTTGCCGTTACCGGACAGAGGTTCCTCCTGACTACCGCTGCCTGCCTTTCTCCAGTGCTGACCCCTGCTTGTTGTATGACCTCTGCTTCTGCCTTCTCCCTGCCCGGACTTTTGCCAGTGACCCCAACTATGCCTCTAGATACAACCTGAATTTCTGTTGTTGACCTCAAACACCACCACTCTGCCTGTTCCGCCATTTCCAGCCACTGGGATCCACTCCACAGTTGCCGAACCACTTGACAGGTTAGGTGTGAGGAGAACTACAATGAAATTGACGTACTGGAATTTAAGTATCCTGAACCAAATGCAAATGACCTCTCTACTGACAAGGGGTCGTGCTTTTTGCAGATAAGCACATGATGGATGAAAAAGCTGTAGACCGGGGTCCTTTGGTACTTAAAGAGCTTCAAAACTGTACTACTATAGCAGAGATACCCTGCCAGACATCACTTGGGATTTCCCCACATGTTGAAGAATCAGTCAGCATAGAAAAAAGGAAAAGACAGGTACACATAAAGTGGACCAACTAGGTGCTCAAGAAGTATATATCAGTTGCTGAAGAATGGCCAATTCCAATATGTGTATTGTGGGTCTTAGGCAAAGCTCACCTGGTGATTACAGTCTCTTACAATAACTTGGCTCCCCTGGAGCACTATGATATTTATATTGAGGGACTCACCCAGGTGTAGCCGTCGGTGCCGTGCCCGTGACAGTCTTCTTGATATGCAGCACCGCCAACCCTCGAACGACTCATCCGTCGTGAGGGTGGTCTATGACCGGCAGTGGGGTGATGTGCGGCCAATCTAGCAACCCGGCGTGCGAGCGGGAGCAGTAGATGAACGGAAGCACCTCGTGGAGGAGAAGGACGCGATGCATCGCCGTGCAAACAGAGTGAAGGCTGGTCATTACCATTAGCAATTGATCGTGGTATATAAGGCATACAAGGGAGGGGGGTGTTATACTCCTGACGAAGCAATCTGTCCTATTGGCGAAACGCATAGAGTGGACCCGCCCAGGAAGAGAGAGGATTGGTGCTGGTAGCTGTCCATCACAAGCCTCACTAGAAGTGATGCGACGGAGTTCCCCGAGGAGACCGGAAGTGACATATCGCACCGGAGACAGTGCCAGAGGTGATCTCTGAACGCTGCGGTGTAGGGGAGAGAACAGACGGCCAAATATACAGGGGTCATGAAGCGGAGGCGGTGTGGTGAGCTGCGGCACTATCCCCATCTATTCATATTCACTTTGAGCGATAAATGTTGTTTTTACATTTTTACATTGTAAGTGTGCATTTTTAAGCAATAATATAAAGCATCCTTTTTGTACCATTGATCTGCACTATGGAGATTTTTCTTTATTTCTCCATGCCCTTATCGACCTGACTTCTGAGCGAGAGCATTATCCTGTCTGCGTCTAGAAGATTTCACAGATTCCACGTTACCTGTTATTGCCTTTACACTGCTACTATCCTGTGAGTAGGCTGCACAGAAGAGCCAAGATAATCATCACATTTTTCACATTGAATATAACTGTTTGCACTTAGATTGTTTTTTCTGTGATTTTTCTCCTTCATGCTCCCCCTGGGTTGTGAGAATATATATCGATCATCTGGGACCAGTGAAGACAGTCCCTTCCAGAGGGTTTGAGCAGGGGGTTACAACCTTTACTTATCATTCTATGTCTGCCCTATTTTAGTCACTTAAAGGCACTTAATATTGAGTGTTTAATATTTTTACTTTATTATTAGTGAGCACTAGTATTGCTTTTAGCGCCTGTTTCTACTCCATCACTCTGTCGCAGGCTAAATAAAAAACAATATTATTTTCTCTCACATACATTTCTCTGGTTATACCTCTGTGCATGTCTCCTACACTACTACGGGTGAACAAAGCAAAATAGCTCAGGGGAAAGGGTGGTAATATCTGCCTTATTTTACTGGATTAAGCATTTTTTTCCAACAATATAGAGTACTGTAAATAAGAGAAAAACACTTTCAAGCCAACTTCTAATGTCTTTGTTCTACATGTCTCAGCCATCTTCGCATTTTATTAACAAATGTTGATCAACCTTTTGTTACCATGGAAACCTCTTCAGGATCTGAACATATTTTCTGTAATTTCTCAAAACTCTAACAAAGATGACTGAAGAAAATGTGCGTTCATTTCCATCTATAAAAGGCAGAAAGTTGTCATTGTGCAACCTACAGGGAAAGAGCCAGCATATAGTGTTATTCACTAAAACACTTTACATGAGATTGTGTAAAGATTAAGGCCCAGACTCATAAAGCAACGCTATGAGTTAGCACACTGTGTCCACTGTAAAACCCCATTGAAGTCATTGGCCCAGATTCTATAGGGTGAAAGAGTGCCGATATGACACTATCCCACAGAAAACCCATTGTCTTTAGTAGGGCTTTCCGAGCGATATCTGGTTATGAGCGTTCTCACCAGATAGAGGTGCACCATCCCGTACCGACCTTGGATGAATCGAGGCCTAAGAGAAATAAATGCATGATTGTCATTTAATTCTGTGAGAATTTACAAATTTGTTTACAAAGCCAAAATAAGGTGACAGTCAGGTGGGTGACAGGTGTGGTAGTTGTAGCCAGACTCTTTGGTCATCTGTTGGGATGTAGAATCACATTGTTAGTTGATTTCTTTGTGTCTGAGAGAATCACAATTCCAGAAGTTGAAGTTTAAACCTTATGTCTCTTAGGCAGGGGTGGGCAAAATATGTCTGGTTACCTGTGGCCTGCCACAGCTAGGGACTCACTCACTGGGCCCTACCTGTGGTGTGGGTGGTAGAGGAAATGGCAGTAGAGGCAAAAGTGTGGTGCGAGCCTACCCAGGTGGTCCTAAGATGGAAGCTAGGACTGACCGGAAGTCGGGTCCAACTTCCATAATCATCTCCTGGGTGTGCTCCCACTACTGCTTAAGAATCCATGTCAGGCCCAACTAGAGGTAGGGCCTTGGAAGGGGGAAAAGTGAGAGGGGAGAAGAAAGAGAGAGATGGGGAGGAGTGTTAAAAGAGAAGAAAGGGGAGAGTGAGAAATAAGGGGAAGAGAGAAAGAGAAAGGAGAGAGGGGGAGAGTAAGAGAAAGGAGATTGGTGAGAGTGAGGGGATAAGAGAGAGTGAAAGGAATAAGGGAGAAAGGGTAGTGGAGAAAAAGAATAGGTAGGGGATTTGGAGCATGGGGAGAAGGTGATGAGGAAGAGCGCATTGGTAAGCTTCGCACACCACTCATTCAATGTAGATTCTAAATTAACTATGTGGCCCGCGTAGTTTACCAAGGCTTGTCAAGTGGCCCTCCAGCCAAAATAATTGCCCACCCCTGCTTTTAGATCATGGGGCTGCTAATGATTTTGGATTCATTTTAATATTATCCTTTATCTGTTTCTATTTCAAACATAATACACATGTTCGTCATAAGTAGCCATATGCTGTATAAATAGGGCACTGCAACTTTCTTTTTTTCTTTTTATCTGCCCAGAGAATTGAAATGATAAATGCCCCGCATACTCTTTAATTATGATGCAATTCCGAGAGGAATAGCTGATTACTAAAGGTCACATTTGGTAAAGTACTCTTATCCAATCCATGGTCATCAGTACTTGTGATCTAGTCATCTGGTAGCCTAAAGGGAGAATATTACTCTTGGGCTTTATCAGATTAGCTATTATAGTAGAATTTTCGCTTCCATGTTTAAATATTTTCTGCTGCAGCCTACGCCCCAGTTACTATTTATCTCTATTTTCTGCTTCTTCCTCTTCAATTTGTAACTTCAAGGATCAATCAAGCCTTTTTTTTTTTTCTCTCTTTTTTTTCATTTTTTAATACAGGTTTTAAGCAGGGGCTCTCCAGAGCTAAACCCGATTATTGTAGCTGCTTCCAGAGATACATAACTCTGAAGGGGGTGTCTGTTTCTCCCTGCAGTTTTAGCAGTTTAAAGCCCCCAGTCACAAGGGCCAATAGGAAGCCGCACTGTGTGACACCACTGCTTCCTATTGGCCCGCGAGCTTTGAAAAGCAGCCGTAATGTAAACCCTGAAGTGGCTACTGGCACCCACTATGGAAGTATATATCTCCGGAAGCATGGGGTCCCAGAGCTGAATTGAGTGGGGGTCAGCTCTGGGGACTCCCTGCTTCAATCCTGTATAAAAAAAGTGATTTTTTTTATTTTATAGATGGCTGGTATGGCCTCTTTAACAGTGTTTCTCTCTGTCTAATCAAATTGACGAAGTCGGTAAACCATTTGAGAGGAGAAATAATGATAAATAAGCATGAACATCATTAAAAACTGTACTTTTAGAAGAAAATTGTTAAATGTAACAAAAGACTTAAAAATAAAAATGTATGTTAAAATGTGTTATTTTGTCTCTTAATAGAATTTGAGGTTAGCACAAATAGAGCTGTAAAAAAAAGCTACATGTAAAGATTTTAAAATATCAATATCCTTTAACAACTGCAGCATTTATAGGGTTTGCCATTCATGGTGAAATGTTCTGAAGCAGTACAAGCGAAATAATATTACTTTCAAGCATAGCAGTTAATTTAATAAAATATTCCTGGATGGCATAGCATTTCCCTTAATCTGCGTCTGTTCCATCTGATTAGTTGCCACTGACGTATAGAAATGTAGAAGCCCCTTAGTGTCAAACGTCATTAGCCATGAATCATTTTATCTTTCAGATTTGTGTATCTGGGACAAGATGCCTCAATCGATATATCAATATTTACTGGTGTATGGTAAGGTATTGGAAGCTGTTTTATTTCTAGAAAATATTAAATATTTATTATAAAATAACTGTGTTTAGTATTATTGTGGTTGAGTGGTATATTTTACTAAAGGCTCAATTTGTCATTTTAGGTGCTATAAATATACATCAAAGCATGCATTTGTTTGTTGCTGACAGTGTTTTAGTTGTGTATAATAAATAACTTGCACATTTTACTAGCATACTGACTAACCTCTCTTCTCTTTCTCCTTCCTCTGACCCTGACAATCTTGTCAACTCTTATAACTCTATCCTCTTCTCCTCTCCTGATCTATATGCCCCTTCCCAGCTCCGGCACACCCATTCAGTTAACCCACAACCTTGGCTAAATTGATAAACACGCTTCCTTCGCACCTGCACTCGCTCCTCTGAACGCCTTTGGAGGAAATCTCACACTGATATTCTGCACTATAAATTTCTCCTCTTCTGTTTTAACTGTGCTCTCTCGAAGACCAAATGATGCTACTTTTCCACAAACCAAATCCACAGTCTTGTCTCTGTATTTGACCTACTCCTGTGAACATTTCCTCCCACCTCCCATCCTTCCTTCACTTCTCCTCAGCTTTTGCTGACCACTTTAAACAGCCTTTGCTGACCACTTTAAAGGCAATATGGATGCTATCTACAAGGAGATTCCTTCTGTGCCCTCCCCATACTCTATGCTCTTCCCTCTGTTACACTACTGATAAAACTCTAATGCATGCCCTTATCCTTGCCCTCTGGATTATTGTAACGTACTACTAATAGGCCTCCATGCCTCACAACTTTCTCTTTTGAAATCTATCCACTATTCTGTTGCTACAATAATTTCACTTTCTCCCAAAAGTTTCTGCTCATCTTTTTAAATCCATCTCCTGGTTTTCCCATCAAGTTTTGGAGCACCCACAATGTTCTCCTCCTTACTTTCAAGGCTCTTCAATCATCTGCTCCTCTCTACATATCAGCTTTGATCTGTCACTATACTTCTGTGCGTTTCCTGCGTTCAAGCTGCAGCTCTTGCTCACCTTAAACCACTTCCCTCACTGCGCCTTACCTGTGGAACTCCCTCACACTTGGTATACAAAAAGCAACTTCTGTCCCCACCTTTTTAAGACAAACCTTAAAACTCACCTCTTGAATTAAGTACTCCAGTAGCCTAAACTGAGGGCAACTATTACACCCATAATCACTCCTACCTATGACTGCTATCTACTACACCTATACCCTTGATTGCAGAGATGTGGTGAGTGCACAGGGATAGGCAAGAGATGAAAAAAATAAAATATATATGAGTGAAAGTAAATACAAATTAAATAATCAACCATACACACGGGGAAATAAGAAAATGATAGACAGAAAGCTGATAGTAGCTAATAGCAGCTTTACTCACACGGGCATGTGTGAGTCACTCCTATCACAGTATCTTTAAATCACTCCTCCAAACGATTCCCATAGCATCTAGGATCAGTCTGTGGTAGTCATGGGTAACTGCAGATCCCTCTCATGGGGTGGTCCTTCTTTACACACTCCAAGATAGGGGCGACATCCACATGTATAGGTGTTAAAAACGATTCTTTATTATAAATAGAAGTAAGTATACAGAACTTACATGTGGGTTAAACACATCCAGCCTCCGAAAACCTCTGTGTTAGCTCCTCTAGGATGCCCCCTGCTCCCGCGTCCAGTCGCAAGGCCTATGACAGAAGCTTTCCTCAGAGGCTACGTGGCCTTCAGTGCTCAAAAACAGCCCAACTCCACCGACACAGGGCTATGCGTTTCGTGAGTGCTCTCACTTCGTCAGGTCTTCAGGTCCAGGTTCGTCAGAGCATTCTACAATCACCGTCTATTGAGGTTCAAGGATGGATTCCTCCTTTAGGTTGAGCTGCAGTCCGGAGGTCACGGATTAAGGGATAGTATTTTATTGTTTCACTATTTATTATTTATTATTATTATTATTATTATTATTGTATCTACTAAGAGTTTTTAGGGGAGCGCGTAGTTTTCTATCTGTAACACATACCCTTACCTGCTGTCTCTGTAAGTTTCCCACCATGCTCAGGGCTGCCGACAGGGTGGCAGAACCAGGACAAGTGTCCCGGGCCCGGTGGCTGTGGGGGGGCTGGATAACACTGGAAGGTGGGCCCAGCCAGATATCGGGCACAATTTCTTTGCCTGGCTGACGGTCCTCTCATTGGTGCCAGCTCCTGGCTTTCCCCAGCTGCGGGCCTGCCTCTCCCTCACTGTTGTGCACCAAGCCTCTCTCTGATGTGGGCACACGCCAAAAGCTGATTCCAGCTTCCGGCATGCACGAGCATCAGAGAGGCCAGGTGCAGAACAGTAAGGGAGGCCTGCAGCTGTGGAGAGCTGGGGCCCAGCACCAACAAGAGGACCGGTAGCCAGACAAATAAGTTGGGCCAGATCAGAAGTCGGGCCCAACTGCTTTGTCCGGCCACCGAGCCCTGGCTCTCCTCAGCTGCAGGTCTCCCTCAATGCCCCACGCACGGCCTCTCTCTGACGTTGGTGTGCTTCCAGCATGAGAGAGAGGCCTGCACAGCATGGGAGAGCCAGGGCATCAGAGGCCTGAGACCACCCCCAAGGTAGGTGTGTGTTTTCTACATATTTTGGGGTTGGGGATTGTTTGTATTTGGAAAGTTATATGTATTTGGGGGGTAGGTGGGTTGTATATATTTGGGGGGATGTTTGTATGTATTTGTTGTTTTAATGTATTTGGAGGGGTGAGGGTTTATGTGTTTAGGGGCTTGGAAGTTGTATGTATTTGGGGGGGGTTGTATGTATTTGGGGGGGTTGTATGTTTTTGGGTGTGTTTGTATGTATTTTGTGGTTGGGATTTTGTATATATTTGTTTTTTTTTGTGTATTTGGAGGGGTGGGGGATGCATGTATTTGGGGAGTGGGGGCATGTTTGTATGTATTTCGGGAATAGTTTTTTTATGTTGGGGGTGGGGTTTTTTGCATGGATTTTGTGTGGGGGAGGGGGTAATTATTGTAGGGGGGGATTGTGTGTATGGCCAGAGGGAGGAGGGAATGAGTGTGTGGAGTGGGTATTAAGCGAGTGAACTTGAGTGAGAGGTGGGTAATTGATAGAAGGGAGGGAGTGAGAGAGGGTGTAATTGAGGGAGTGGGGGCCAGAAATATATGGCAAGAGTGGGGAAAATAGAGGCATAAAATTGGTGGGAGGGGCTCTCAAGACCACCGGCACAGGAAGATGGGCTGTCCACACTGTAGTTCTGGGCCCCGAAAATCTGTTGGCAGCTGTGATCATGCTACTTAGATTGTAAGCACTTCGGGGCAGGGATTTCCTTTTGTCTAACCTTATTTGTTGCACTTATTGTACTATAATTCCCTGTACCCTATTGTCTCTCTTGTAAAGCTCTAAGTACAGAAGTGGGTGCTATATAAATAAAGACATACATACATACATATATACATACTGTCAAGTTAATAGCCATCATAATAAATGTATATTACTGTGTAATCAAACTATTGCATTTCAAAATAATGTTTAGAAAGGTTTAAGCATTAGTACTATCAATCACAGAGATTATATATGCTGCCATGTTACAAATATTTAATTAATATACAAGGATATGCAGAGAACTGCCAAAGTAAGACACCTTGTATGAGTGACACCTTTTTATGGCTGTCAAGCTGTCATTGCTTTCCTTCACCTCTCCTTCAGCATGATAGCAAATATTAACACCCCGCCCCCTCCCAAGGAAATTAAAATAAACTCCCTTTTGCTAAGATTAATTATCATATGCCACAACAACAAAAAATGATAAGACCCTTACTCCATTTGTCAGTCAACATGTTTCAGTTATTTCTGTAACACACTACATCCTAGTTATTTTTCTCTATATTTTGCTGTTTCTTCATTTATATCCTATAAGGGTTCCAAGATACATCTCTCTGTCAAGGATTCTATAAAGGGCACCTCTTCTTAATTCTGCTCTAACATGTATTGGGAATCTGAAAAGGTTTCTTTATAATATGCCTCCACTAAAAGGGAAAAAGGAGTCATATCCAGATGTCTATGGTGAGCCTATCAGGGAAGAATGCTCCTGCTTAATATAATTCTTCCTGGTGGGCACTGGATCCACACTCGAAAGTATTTGACTTCCCCAGATTGGCATTCAGGTCTTAACTCATTAAAGAGGAGGAGATGGTACTTATTGCTCAAATTAGGAGCCCTGATGTTCAGGCTCCAGTGGCACCAGATATTCTTACTGCACTGGTGTCTATGGTCGGTAGATATTACTTTAAATTGGATCAAACCAATCAACTGCTTAGAACTTTCCAATTTACACCCCACATGATCTGATATTAAACAGCTATTATTCAAGAATGTAAGTCTTGAGACACTTTAAAAGATTTGAGTCTCTCTGAAATTGTATTTAAGAGACTGCTCTGAGAATCCTCCCTGGCAAGGCTGATCACCCTTCGATACTCATCTGCCAGGGATTTAGATCCTTCATTGTCATACACTGTATGTCTACAATAGACAATTAGTGAGTTGAATTAGATTTCATTATGTGCTGTACTACATTTATCTGCCTAAACAAAAAATACAAACGGGCGCCTTTAGAAAATGTCCAATCAATGTCCAAATGAACAAATGGAAGATAATGGGAACTTTGTTTAAATACTTTGTTGGAATATAAGGTAATGTAAGTATGATAATTTATATTAATGTTTAAATCATATATGTATACTGTTGTTTTAATATGTTGTTTTGTCATTTTCATGGTCATATTGAGTTGTTGTATTAAGCATTCTTTGATGTCGTTTTTGTATGGTGCTTGTTGTTTTGTCGACTGCAAACTGAGTTAGAGCTGATTGGTCAATTCTGCACCAAACACAGCCATTAGATAGGTATATGTAAGCGGACCTATCATACACCAATTATACCCTTCAGGAAGGGACGCACACGAAACGCGTAGGGTTAGATGTCAAGGCTAATCTTCAGAGACGCGTGAGCAGCATTTTAGGCATGGTATCACCACCAACCTTCATCAAGTGGATTGTTTTTTTTTCCCCGGCGTCCGCATCTGTACCGGAGCAATGTAGCGGAGCGTGTGGGCAGCATCGGAGCGTTCTGCAGATGTCCCCCTCCACAAGAGGAATAAGCAGCCATTTCTTTGCCACAGTTGGACACGCCTGATTAAAGCTGCATTGTTGTGAGTAGGATTCTGGTTTTACCACCAGACCAGCAGCATCACGCACTCTGTTTTGTTTAACTATATTGTTCTTTTAATATATATTTAATAAATTAGCTTTACTGTTTGTTTAGCCATTTTATTTTGTTATCTGTTTATTAGTTTATATGTTTTATCTGTTTGTCTGTTTAGTTTTGTGTGCTTCATGTTTGTGTTGAATGTTTCTGTTTGTTGCTTATTGTTTATTGTAAGCAGAATACACTATGATTTTCTTTTGTGTTTAAATCCCGCATATCAAGAGACGTCCCTCTACAGATCCATCAAGCTGGTCCAGTTGTGCAGGATTGGACTTTCAAACAAAGTTCCCATTATCATCCATTCGTTCATTTGGACATTGTGGACATTTTCTAAAGGCGCAAATTCATATTTGATGTTTGTACTTGTTCTGATCTCGTTCAGTCAGTTTTGGTATCAGGCGGCCTTGTCTCATATACAGTATATGAGTTTTCCTTGCATCTTTGATTTATTGTATCACTAGGTCACAATATTTATTGTTTAACAGCAAAAGTGCTTTCAGCGCCATCTTTTTTCTATTGTGTACATTTATCTGCCTACTTGCAACAGAGAGCTGAAATATCTCAATTATTTAAGGGTAAAAGGGGACGATAGACAGCACTCTGATAGTGTTAAATTTATGCAATTGCAGGGTGCACGGAACAAAAGGGGACCCTTATTCCCCTGTATAGTACTAACAAATCTACGTCAGTATCAGCACTCACTGTCTAATAGCTAAATGATGAAAACAGTTGTAATGCAGAATAAACATTTAATAATAAAACGAACCAGAAATAAATCAAATGTGTTTGCAGAAACCAGTATCACAAATGGGCATTGCACAAAGTGAGGGGGGGGGGGGAAGGAAAAGGTGAAAAAACATGAAACACAAGGAATATACACAAAAATCGGAGAACGGCAAGTATGCTGGGGGGCGACGTTTTGAGGGACTACCTCTTCATCTGGCCCATTCCCCCTGGTCCAAAAGGTCCCAGAGGTACTTCTCTAAGCCTCCCTTCCCCTATAACTGGTCAAATCAGACACCTCTGAAAATAGATAGCAAACATACAGTGTAGGCTAAATACAGCTAAAAAGGAAGCAAACAATATATATACCAATTCAAATTATAAATCTATAAACAGAAAATAAAGTTCAGCACCTCTTCTTGGCATGTGCACTACCAGGTTTCACTCGGCCCCCTACTACGAGGTCTGCCAAGCCTCAATGTCCGCACTTGTGGTGTTGATGGCGTGTGCAACTCAGGGGATGAGGGAGGAGGTGTCGTTTCCACCAAGGGCAGCAAGAATCCACTAAAGTCAATGCCAGTAGTTCAAGTACCACAAGAAACTGTGGGCAATGGTACAGTAAAGGCTGAACACAGCTCGCAAGAAAGCAGCTTGCAAAGAAGCACCAGGAGTCCACAACAGTCAATGAAAGGTTAATGGGAATAGTAAATGAAGACAGTAATCAAACCCTCTGGCTCTGCTCCTTGTGCTCGTGTGGAGTGCTGAGTTCAGCCTTTACTGTACCATTGCCCACAGTTATCTCAATTATTTCCTTCCGTCACCTTGACCAGTTCAACTAAAATCAATTAGAGCCTTGATTCTGACGGCTATCAAAGGCACACATATTGATGCTGATGCCCCGTTGTTTATGGAACGTTCACTTTGAAGTGATGCTTCTTCCAAAAGCAGCTTTACAAGGCAGTTTTTTTGACAATCATAATGAAGGCTGCTAGCTGGTCTTCATCATGCACTTTGCAATACACTGTTAGAGACCCCTCAATGCTTCTGAGAGAAACTACCAAGTGAGGGTCATTCTCGCACTAGAAGTTGCTAGGCGGCAAGTCTCCTGAAGAACAAAACAGTTTGCAGGGATCTATAATCTGTAAACCTCATTTGTTTTAGGTAAAGGATTGTTACCTTGCAACAGTGCTCATACCTCCATGACAGACTATTTGGCTGTTACCTGTTAGTTGCAATTATCTTTTGTTCTTTAGTGACATTAATATGTCGTTCTGTTACTGTTTTGCAGACTCCACTCCAACTCCTAAAGATTATCAGTCCTCAACAAGCAAAAATAAATCTAAATCAGGTAAATATAACTCTATGGGTTCTATATACAGTAGAACACCAAGGAAAGCACAGATTCAATAACAGACATCTTTATTATTGTTAATAAGCATCTCCAAGTCCCAAACACAGAGGACAATCTACAAGTCACTGCACAAAATCGCTAGCATCTCCACTATGAAGCTGCAGTGTGTCATTTCTGCAAAGGTTCCAGGTCAGTCTTTGGCTGGAACCCACCCTTACCTGGCTGCTGTGGACATTTTGATTACTGGCAGTCTGATATATTGGCTGCACCTGTTCAAGGGCTTAAATAGCAGCCAGTGGCTTCCAGCCCCTGCCTGAGCATTGTTATGTTTCCGGGCCACCTTAGGTTCTGGTTGCCGAGTCTTCCTTGTCCATGAGCCTTACCTGTTCCTGGCCACCCTGGACTCTAGTTCCTGAGCCTTCCTAGTTCCTGAGCCTTCCGTTGGAATATAAGGTAATGTAAGTATGATAATCTATATTAATGTTTAAATCATATATGTATACTGTTGTTTTAACCATTCTTTGATGTCGTTTTTGTATGATGCTTGTTGTTTTGTCGACTGCAAACTGAGTTAGAGCTGATTGGTCGATTCTGCACCAAACACAGCCATTAGGTAGGTATATGTAAGTGGATCTATCATACACCAATTATACCCTTCAAGAAGTGACGTACACAAAACGTTTAGGAAAACGCACAAAATCGCTAGCATCTCCACTATGAAGCTGAAGTGTGTCATTTCTGTAAGGGTTCCAGTTAAGGCTTTGGCTGTAACCCACCCTTACCTGTCTGCTGTCGACATTTTGATTACGTTAGTGTGATTTGCCAGTCCCTGTGGCTTGCCTATCCCTGTGGCTTCCCTGTTCATTTGGAATTCCTGCTGCTGACCCCAGACCGTGACCCCGACCTCACTGCTTGTCACCTGCCCTGACCCTTTGCCTGCTTACCGACCATGAATAATTAAACAGGTCTCTGGGCTCTGGTCCGTTAACTGGCATCCCTACCTCAGCCCTTCCTGATCGGAGACAAGCATTGTCACAATGTCAGTGCTCCGGCAGGCCTGCCTGCTCCCCCCTAGCTGTTGCTAGATAGCAATCCTTTCCCTAGAACAAATCTGGTTTGCAGTTCATGGGTTCCTACCAACTTTGTTTTATATTCATGTCTAAAGGCCTCCAATTAGTGCCTGCTTCTCTGTTCTATCAATACAGGGTGTGTACTATAAGAGATTTCCTAGGGCATAACTTGGGGGAAAAACAGCAACTACTCTCTATCAAACCCACCCCCCCCCCCCCCAAAAAAAAATCTATTTTGAAGGGAAGGAATTATTTCTTTTTAACCTTGTACTGTTTTTACTCTATGTATGCACCAGGAAATCTCCAAGACCACAAAGTATCCAACCACCAAATGGTTGATGCACAGTGCTCTGTATTTCTTTGTGTCTTTACTCATTTTGTTTCTCTTTCTGTACTGCTATCTCTCTTTGTGTGATACCTATCCTCTTTTTATCTGTCTCACCATGTCTATGTGCATTCTCATCAAATCACTAGCATCCGCTGCCATCTTTATTTCTATGCTCTTCTCCTGCCCGCTGTCAGAGCCATTAAATTCTGTCAGTGTTTTAAGTTAATTTGTTTCCGTGCCTGTGCCACGCATGTTACCCTCTGCCTTTATTTTCTTGTGATTGCTTTATGTGAGCCCTTTTCCAATCATGTCCCTTACTTTTTATGTTACATTACAGTACTGTAGGATTAACATTGCCTTGCACTTTGTGGAATGTCAACCCCACCCACTGGAATGTTAATGAGCCAAGAGGACAAATAACTTTGTATTCGCAGCTGCGTTTAATCTGAACCCCTTCAGTGTACATCTGCATCGCCCCAAAGGTGGGCATCTGATGGAGCTCCCCAAGAGCTGCTCCCCTCTGCACAGGACAAGCATGCTAAGGGTTAACATTTGCTTGTACTTTGTGGAACATCAAACCCACCCACTGGAATGCTAATGAGCCAAGAGGACAAATAACTTTGTATTCACAGCTGCATTCAATCTGAGCCCCTTCAGTGTACATCTGCGTCGCCCCAAAGGCAGACAGCCTTTGGCACAGCCGACTGGTAGCTAAAGGGTGTGAGCCGTTTGCTGCCGTTCGATAATGTTTGGTGATGTTAAAGCTTCTCTATTTCAATCTGAAACTCACCAGCCCTTTTATTATCTGTACCCAATTTTCCAACTCTATCTGTCCATGAAATGTCTGTGAATTGACTGTACAACCTCTGTTCTTATAATGCAATCATGTATTGTTATAACTAACACACACAATACATTATCGCTCCATTACAAAATATTAACGGTATCAATAACCAGTCTATAAAAATATTTAGAGTATTTGTCGTATAGTCTCTAATGACTGGTGGTGCTGGGGATTAAACTAATATATCAACATACATAGATTGTAAGCTCCACGGGGCAGGGACCTGTGCCTGCAAAATGTCTCTGTAAAGCGCTTCGTATAACTAGCAGCGCTATACAAAAACATGCTATTATTATTAACACACAAAAGACAAACAGAATCCCCTGAAAGCACTCTAAAGAAACTGTAATCACCAAAGTATATAAATATACAGAGTCAGAATCAGGAATGGAATTTTAATAAGACACAAAAGTAAGTAACACTAACAATTAAAAAAAAAACATGCAGAAAAACGGACCATAAAGAGAACCTCCAAAAAAAACATACATGATAAAAGGGAAAAAAAGATGTCTAAATCAAAAATAGAACCACCAACAAACGTCCACAAAGGAAGACAGAATGGGAGTAAAACTACTCCCCTATCCCCCACTATGTGCACAGTGAATATCACAACCTCAGCAGTATAGTGAGGTGGAACCATAATTACCAGCCCCCTACAAAAAATAAATGAAAGCAGCTGCTGACTGTACATACCATATGTATTATTGTAACTCTGTGCCCAGGACATACTTGAAAATGAGAGGTAACTCTCAATGTACAGTATTACTTCTTGGTGAAACATTTTATAAATAAATAGGTATAGATTCATACGGTAAATGTACAAGATGAGAGATCGCATGAAAATTAGATCGTGCTTCATTTAAATGATCATTGAATGGGTGTTTACATATGAAAACACTCTTCACATCATAGGCTTCAATGAAGTGCATCATCAAAACTTTACTTTAATTATACTGTAAAAGATCACAAAATCACTCTGTCTATTGATAAATTTTACCTTTAATGACAAATCATAGGAAAGACAAAGAAAATCAGATATGAACAGATATAGTATAAAACTCTTGGGGGTAGATCCTCAGAGGTCCATTCATATGTTACCGTTTCATTATCACCATTTAACGTACGATATCTGTAACCCGTATCCCTAAAGGGTATCGCAAATCACCTGAAAAATAGCATATCATTAACTTTTAACAGATTGTCTTGCTTACTCGTATTCAAATCATATGGTAATGAGCAGTTTACCTAACAGAGATTCTCCATTCATGTTGGCCCATGATAATAACACAACAATATGTAAGACCTTCAAACTAAGATATGGGATATAACCTAACTGTACTGAACATACAATCAGGATGACAAGACGCTAAGGTTTAGAAAAAAAATTATCTAAAAAGAAGTATATGTAATATAACAGCAAATGACCAGTGGTATCACCAAACATGGTATATAGCGTAGCTGTCAAAAAAAACTCCCAAAATGACCTATTAATAAGTCAAGCTGGATGTAACATTACCCCATCAGTAAATAAGGGTGACATCAGATGGAAAAAATGGTAATAAAAAAGCATCCAATAGGAAGCATGTGTGATGAGAGAATATATCGAGCCAATATCAATGTCTGTATAAAACCACAGCGTAAATGGAATAAATTCACATAAATGCAAAATGCAACAATAAAGATCTTATAATTATCAGTTAGTGAAACAAGAACATATGTAACATTGAAGATACCATACAGTATAATCATGTGAAAACCTCAAATAATAGCTTTATAGTGGACTCAAATGCAAGAGCACCGTGCATCAACAAAAGTTTCAAATGAATCTGCTATAAAGCAGAAAAAATATTAGTATAAGAATTGGTATAAGAAATTATACATATTTGGTTTGTATCAATGTCACTTTAATCAAATGAAAATTAAAACAACTCTATAGGAAATGCTTCAATTCCCAATCTAAATTTATTCCAGCGGGTTGTAAGGTGTCTACACTAAAAATCCAGAACATTTCTCGCCTATTGAGCATGTTCAATCTGTCACCCCCTCGAGTGGGGGCAAGAACATGCTCAATATCTGAGAATGTAAAGTTCCGGATATCACCCTGAGGACATTGGGAAAAGTGCCTAGACACTGGATGCATAAGGTCACCCTTTTTGATGGCCCGGACATGCCCCTTGATCCTCATTTTAAGAAGTGTAATGGTGTTTCCTATGTAATGTTTACCACAACCACATCTGAGAATGTATACAATGTGACTGGAATTACAAGTAATACATGTCTGAATCTTTGATATGTTTGTGTGGCCTACTATGGTATGTAATATTTAGTGTATTAAGTATGGGTGTACAATAATGTGTCTACCTACTGTATTAGAACCAGGATTACCAAGAGAGTGAAGTTGGGAAATTACATTTTACTCACACAGTAAATTCACAGTTTCTGACAAAAAAAATGAAACAAACAATATATACCAATTCAAATTATAAATCTATAAACAGAAAATAAAGTTCAGCACCTCTTCTTGGCACGTGCACTACCAGGTTTCACTCTGCCCCCTACTACGAGGTCTGCCAAGCCTCAATGTCCGCACTTGTGGTGTTGATGGCGTGTGCAACTCAGGGGATGAGGGAGGAGGTGTCGTTTCCACCATTAATGACAGCACTGATGTGGAGGCACCAGAAGGCACCAGATGTTGTCAGAATCGAGGTTGCTCGGATGCTCTCCAGGCCCTTCCTTATACCTTGTGAGGCTATTGATGGAAAAGTATAAAAAGAAAGGGGGAAAAATGTGTACCAAAAGTACCATCAGTGAACGAATAAAAAGTGAATCACGTGTGTGGAAGAGGAATTGTGTAAAATTCTGTACACCAGGAATACACTATCAGTGTGAATAAAACACTTGTGAAAAAACAGATAACAAAACATTGTGTTACTAAATATGGAGAGCATCTGCAGCTGTTCAAAAGAGATGGCTCGTCATCAAGGATACTAGGAAAATGGAGGGAAAAAAACAGCACACAACTCTCATAGTGAAGTAAAGTTTGTAATAGGCCAAATTTTCAACAACAAAAAAAGGTAAGTATTGCACGTACATCAAAACAATTCTTTAACGCATTTCATGTGACATGGGTTACCACAGTAGGGATCGATGTCCACAGATGCGGTGTCTTTACAGGATGAGGTAAGTGTAGCTGATCTTTATTGTTGAGTAGTCAGCATCATCCGGGCGACACGGTACTCGTATGGCAGCAAGCACCAGAGCGTCTCCTCGATCTCAAGGGCAGCGCACAGATTTGCTTTGCCTCAACAGTCATTTTTGAAAATGTATCTTTATTTAGATAATATTTTAGCAGTAGAATATATAGAGGCCCTTATTTACAAACTGTTGCAAAACGTTAGGTCTTTACTCCCATTCATATGAATGAGAGCTGAAGCATGCTATAGTTTATCACCCTTTTGTACAGCAATGACATTTAGAGGAACCTCTCATTTTCAAGTATGCCCTGGGCACAAAGTTAGGTTAAGTACTGTACTTTAAAAGTGACTATTTCTAACATGTTTGCAATGGCTAACATCAGAAGTCTGGAATGAATTTAGACAGGAAAAGGTAACAAGATTCAGTGAACCTTAAGATTATAAACAGGTTGCTGATGGCTAATGTTATCAGATAAGTGCTGGGTACAGTTGGTGTTTAGATACCTTTTACAAAATGATTTATCAGGTTTTACAGGAACTCTTTGAGATACTGAGACACATTAGGGGTTGATTAAACTAGTGTTCTTGTGATTAGTGAGAAGTTACATGGTGCTCAAAAAAACAAAGGATTACTGTATACAGATTGATCCCTGTAGGAGACGAGTGCAGAGGTTTAACCAGGGAGACATATCTTAGGGAAAATAAACCTTGGCTTTTATTCAGCCCATAGCTTCAAACAATACAGCTTTAAGGCAGAATACAAATAAACAAATAAAACAGGGCCTATCCCTTTGTAAGGTCTGACACACTTCCCAGTCCCTATCTGCAGGGCTGGGAGGCTAGGCCTCTTGCCAACATCTGACCCCAAAGTCCAAAGAGGTACCTGGTATCAGGGTACTCTTTTCCACAGTACAGGGTCCAGGTTGGTGTTCCAGGGGTGATTCCTCTGGCAGGTTCCAGAGTCCACTGCATCTTTGAATAGAGGGTCTTGTTCCCTGGGATCTCTCTCTGATAGCACTCACTTCCGTAGTGCTAGAGAGATCCCCTGCAGTTTAAGCAGGAGGCTTTTCTACCTGATTGATGAGCCAGTTGGAGACTGGCTAATTGTCTGTAGCTGCAATTAAAAGCTCCCTGCTGGACTCATCAACCAGATACAGGCTTCTTATTTTGGAGCCTTATTTAGCCAGGGGTTAAAGCCCTGTCACGATCCCTTACTGCAATGTGGAAGACATGGCCTATAATGTTTTCTTATCTTATGAGAGCACACATGTAAGCATGTCACATACGTTATATAGATAAATACTCCTCATCTGTATGTGTGAGTGCACTGCAAATAACATGGTAATCTTTGTTCTGATATTCATGGTTGTGCATAAAGTGACTTGTATACATTAGATTGATATCTAGTGTATTGTATATGTACTGTACTGTCTTTTCATTTACCAGGTCTCACCGTATCCTCTGTATCACAAATCCTGGAAGTCCCACTACCTGTGAGGTAGCGATACCATAGCTCAGCCACTTTTCTAGTGGGGTCAGGTGCAAGGGAACAGGTGGTCCTCCTCATGTCTTCCTTGCTTGGGCAGCATGGTCAGCAAGTTTCTTTTTGACCTTTCACTTGCTGTCCGTCCATCACTTCTTCAGCATATCTATGCTGCGGATGGCGTTCCCAAGGGCATTTAGAGGTGGAGGTTGCCGCCCCCAAATCTGCTGCATCTCAGCAGTGATGGTCTTGGAGCAAACAGACCCTAAAAGTTTGGAGTAGTTATCAACCGCTCCATTAATTAAGATCTCAAGCTCCTTATCTGTAAATGTAAGGCTTCTGATCATCCCAGCCTAAAAAGCAGGAGCATCCCCAGCAGAAGAAGTGGAACCCTGCTCAGCCATCTCAACAGTAGAGCTGTTTAGGTGTAATGGCTTATATAGCCATGCATAATAATGGTATATTACTTTCTCTCTGTTGGCAGTAAGTCCTGGTAAGTACAGGTATGCCAGCAGTAGTTATGGAGGTTTTCCCTCACACCATGGTGAGGTGCCCTATGTATGGAGGGGAGTGGCTGTATGCTCTGAGTCTCTGGATAGTGACATCAGGGATGCGCCTGCCTCCTGAAGTATATAAGGCACAACACAGTTAGTTTCAGTGTGTTCCAGCAGCTGTGGAAAGTTGTTGGGAAGTTGTATTGTCCTGCATAAGGGATTGTAGGAACACTTTGTGACCCTAGTGAAGTAACTAGCGGTCCAGGTTGACAAATCAGCCTGTCTAAGCCACTCTGTGTCCAGGGACCTGGCACAGAGAGGATCTCCCTAGGAGAAGAGGGGATCCCACTCCAAATTGGGACGGCGTACCTGGCGAAGGGACAGCACGGAGAGATGTGCGGCTAGAGCCAGCAGCTGCATGGGGCAGTCTGCTACATCACCGTCTACAATAAAGATGACCTTGTTAACGATACCCCCACTGTGTGAGTGTGAAGTTACTCCGCAGTGGATGGCACCACCAAGAAAGAGTTCCTCACCAGGAACATCTCCCTGCGGAAGCACAGATCCTGATGAGGTGGAGGCGCTGCACATGATGTAAGTGGGACTCGCACCCACTACCTCAGCTACCTGTTCTGTTGGATATCCCCTAATAACATCAAGCGGGAGACTCAGGAGTTCTGTTGCCTACAGGTGCACCACCAAACACACACGTAATGGGGGTTGGTTATTAAAGTACCCGGGCCAATGTGAGATTGGGGGGGGGGAAACCCGTTACAATTGGAGGCGCTGCTGAGATATATATATACCTATCAACAGGACAGGCTTTTGCTAGGCACGCGCTAGGAAACAGGGAAAGTGTATGCTGCCACTTTGTGCTGCATTGGGATGAAACCGCAGGGATACCCTGGGAACCTGAGAGGAGTTAGTGGGTCTGGAGAGGGGCTATAGCTGTCCGAGTCACCTTGAGGTCGCGCTAGGGGTATGACGCCAGAAGGGAGAGCTTGTTAACTAGGTCAGGTGTCCTGGAGAGGGTCTGCACTAGGCTGACTAAGAGAGGTAGACGCCCAAGTACTGCATGGGAGCCCCAGAGTACTCTAGCCATTCCAGATCACTTACCGAAGGGAGCACAGACTGGGAGGAAGAAGATACCGTAGACACTGAGAGAGTGAGCCTAGCCTGAGGTAGTGCAAAAACGAGTTAGACGTATGTTAGGTACACGAGGTGGTGCACAAGGCATGTTTATTGTACGGATGTGGTAGCTGCCCCGCAGAGCGGAGCTCCATGTACAGTAATCCAGTATACCGTGAGCAAGAAGCGACCGTCGGAATGGAGGATCTGCAAAGAGCAGAAGGTCCAGGATGCCGGGACGAGGAAGGAGAACAAGCTACAGGAGAGACTCTTGTGTGTTTGTTATGGAATGGCGTGAAAGCCGTGGCTGCGCCGTGTTTGTCATGCCTATGTTCTCGGGATGATACCCCTGAGAATAGTGAGGACGACAGCCTTGCGAGATGGGAGGAACGAAATGGACTTTGTTACACCCCAATTAACAAACAGCCAGACACTACCTCAAATACAAAGAAGGACAGTGCTTACCAAAATGGCGGTTCCCGCGTTCCCGGGACACCGCGTGGGCCAGCTGCAGAAAGTCTTGCAACTCTGCGATTTGCAAATTGTTGGCCGGGATTGGCGGCAACGAGGAAACTCCATCCAGTTGGGGAGTTTGGCGCGAAAGCTGGAGCCACGCCCTCATGGACTATGACTCACTCTGCCCCTGTGCTGGGTCAGCCTACAAAGTGGCGAGACTTCCGCCTAGTTTCAACCCGGGGGAGTGGTCTAAAGTTCCACCGGATGTCGATGGAGGAAGTGGGGGGAAGGACAGCGCAACCCTCCTCTACCCTTCAGTTGCGAAGAGCCATTGATCAATACAGAACGCTCGGACGAGTGCTTCCGTTGGTGACCATGGCTGAGCAAATGGAGAAAATGGAACAGAGTCCCTTGATCTCTACCCATCCCTATTCGGCTCCAGGAGGCTTCCTGATCATCCGAGTAGAGGGTGTGGAGACAGTGGTCTGTCTCTGCCTGCAGTGCAGACTGCCTGGCGGAGCTGTGGGCAGTGAGGCTCGATGCCCTCATTGTGGACTGCAATATATGTGGCCCATGACCACCTTTGTGCCGGTACAAGCTGGAGGGATGAGAAATCCTACCCCGACGTTGGCAGCGGATATTCCGGGTGCACTGTGGAATGCAAGTGCAGGTCCCGCGGACCCGGAGGCAAGCCGACTTCTTAAGCAGGAGAAGCCCAGTCATCGGGGAGGTGACCGGAAAGGAGCCCATAGATGGTCCCCTACTGGAATACCCCGACCGAACTGTAAATTAGAGTCCTCGGAAGAGGAGTGTGCCAGGCTGGCAGAGGCACAGGACTTGTTAGAGGAGTACCATACTACTGGTATTCCGTGGCGAGATGCTATTCCTCGTGGTGTGGAGACACGGAGTCGAGTGTCTCCAGTGCCGCGACAACCCGATCGCCGGAGTCCCACTGTCGTGGTGACTAGCGGGTCGGAAGGAGGTCGATCCACCCCGACCCTGCGGAGCAGTAGGTTAACCCCATGCTCACCGCAGATCCCGGGGGTGGAGGTGAGTGAAGAGCAGAACCAGGGTCAAGCTGGACCGCGCAGCAGAAGGGCGTTGCCGGATATCCTCGTGGAGGAAGAGGTCTCGCTTGGGGACCCAACCCAAGATGGCGTCGCAGCACGTGCGGATCCAGAGGCAGTTCCGGACGACCTGAGCGGTGTCGAGTGGGAGGCGATTGCGCCTCTACGGTGGAGCAGTGGGAGTCGATCCCCTACGGACAGCAGACGGAGTGGGCGCTCGAATCGGAGAACGAGAGGACCCACTACCGAAGGACAGAGCGAACATTGTGGCGAACGTGAGTCAGTTGTTGCGGAGGAGCAGGCCGTGACCCTGCTGAAACATACCGTTCAGCCCCGTCCCCCAACCCCGTTCATCCCCAAAGTTAGCCCCAAGGCCCTAGTTCAAACCCCTGTCCCTGTCACCTGTTTCTTCGGGTCTACCTCTAGTTTGGGTGTGTCAGGGGATTCCCGGGGTCCTACCACAGAACGGACTGGAAGCCTGGACTGGGGAACTTCAGGTGATGGATCGGAGGGTGGAGGGAGGATTTCTCGACGAGGGTCGATAATTAGCGAAAGCCATAGTGCGCTGAGCATTGCGGGCGGACACTGGTCGCAGCGTAAGGAAAGGGTTGCGCGATCTGAGGGTACTTCAGGGGTATCCTCGGGCGGGCCTGATGATGAGGAGGAGCCACTAGAACCTAACTCCGAGGAGGTACGGGAGACTAGGTGGTGGGCACCATTATATGAAGGATATGTCGCCTGGATCGACCGCACCCGTTTTATTCTAGAAAGGGATGGGGTGGTTGACCATTGGTGGGCCCCTGGGGATTTTGACGATGAGGCCTATCTCAAGGAGCTACGAGTACGGTGGGACCGAATACAAGTAGGTCTTATTACCCCAAAAGGATCGGAAGGGTTAGATGATCCAGTGGAGTCAGATGAGCCCCTGTCATGTGTGTTGCCAGGAAGGGCTGGGCAAACTAAGTTGACCAGGGCCTGTCGAGCTGAACGGGCTATTGCGGCTAAATATAAAAGGTCACACGGGCTGGAATACCCATATGTCCCTGAACCTCTGATGAGGGAAATCGAGGACAATAGAGAAAGGTGGCTTCATAATGATATTGAATACTATATCGTTAATAAGGGAGGAGCCATTACGGGAGTCCAGGCTGAGCAGAGGGTCTCCCAACTCATGCGGGTCTGGAAGATAGGGCGCAGCGTGTATATGCACAAGGTGGTGTACTGCAATGAGAGAGGATTGCCACGTGAGTTTAGTGTAACTGTCCATGATGCAGAGGGGCGGGAGGTAAAGAAACCAGACCCTCGGCACTACTATTAGGTCCATTAACGAGTGGTCTGCCGTTTTCTTTGCTGCTTACTGCTGGTCAGTGAGCGTATGTTCTGTCATTATTATGTGAAGTGATAATGTTTAAGCGCTAAGTTTGTGTGTTCTTTTCAGTGTTTCCTGGAGCAAGGTACACCAAATTTAGGCCCCAGCCGGGACGGTGGGGATTCACCAGGGGGAGTATATAGCCATGCATAATAATGGTATATTACTTTCCTCTCTGTTGGCAGTAAGTCCTGGTAAGTACAGGTATGCCAGCAGTAGTTATGGAGGTTTTCCCTCACACCATGGTGAGGTGCCCTATGTATGGAGGGGAGTGGCTGTATGCTCTGAGTCTCTGGATAGTGACATCAGGGATGCGCCTGCCTCCTGAAGTATTTAAGGCACAGCACAGTTAGTTTCAGTGTGTTCCAGCAGCTGTGGAAAGTTGTTGGGAAGTTGTATTGTCCTGCATAAGGGATTGTAGGAACACTCTGTGACCCTAGTGACGTAACTAGCGGTCCAGGTTGACCAATCAGCCTGTCTAAGCCACTCTGTGTCCAGGGACCTGGCACAGAGAGGATCTCCCTAGGAGAAGAGGGGATCCCACTCCAAATTGGGACGGCGTACCTGGTGAAGGGACAGCACGGAGAGATGTGCGGCTAGAGCCAGCAGCTGCATGGGGCAGTCTGCTACATCACCGTCTACAATAAAGATGACCTTGTTAACGATACCCCCACTGTGTGAGTGTCAAGTTACTCCGCAGTGGATGGCACCACCAAGAAAGAGTTCCTCACCAGGAACATCTCCCTGCGGAAGCACAGATCCTGATGAGGTGGAGGCGCTGCACATGATGTAAGTGGGACTCGCACCCACTACCTCAGCTACCTGTTCTGTTGGATATCCCCTAATAACATCAAGCGGGAGACTCAGGAGTTCTGTTGCCTACAGGTGCACCACCAAACACACACGTAATGGGGGTTGGTTATTAAAGTACCCGGGCCAATGTGAGATTGGGGGGGGGGGGAAACCCGTTACACTTAGTTATTACATTTGTAATGTGTATTTGTATGCATTTGAAACATTCTCATGGGCGTTCTGTGAGATCACACAAATGCATAACATGTTACAAACTGATGTGCACTAATAAGACCTTGTACCAATGCACATGTACAGTGCATTGTTTAATGTGTCTCAGCACTACAATAATTTCCGTTCATCCAGGTAACGTTATGTAGCAGTGACCCCTGATTCACCCTGTTAGAGTGGGAGATTGCGCCTGCACAGACGTAGTTGCAAAGTCCGCGAAGGAGGAGAGTGCTAATTGGTGGGAGGTAGGAAACCTTGTCCCACCATCCTCCGGGGTACCTTGTGACGGTGTTGAGCCAATGGGCTGAGGAGGTGGAGGAAAGTAAGGGAGGTGTTCACGCGCACGTGGAGTCAGAGCTGGTTGGAGAGGAGAGGAGATGGAGCTTCTGTGTCAGGGCGGCTAACCGCCCCTGCGCAGACCTTGTGCCCCAGGCCCAGTTAGGCCCTGAGTCACCATAGAGACAAGCAGAGCTAGGGAATTCCATAGTGAGGTTCCGGCTCCCCATAGTGCCATTCGATTGGAGCAGGACTATCCTAGTGGTGGGAGATCTGGGCTCCGACTCCGCTAGTCCGTCACGAGTGTCCGGTCGGGATCGCCCTGGACCGCTGCGTAGGCGAGAGACCGACTGCTGCCTCGTGTGGATCCTTTGCGAAGAGTGTAGCAGTTCCGGGTACCGGAGTACCCGGCAGGTATTTCAACAAGTGCACCAACGGTACCATCCATTCATTCGGGACACAGTGGCTGCGCAGTCATCCATACACATACGCACACACACATATTTGGCTCATTGGCCAGTTGGAGGACTTATCCCTTGGGGATTGGACACGGGCTGGGATCACCCAGTGGAGGGGACGGGGAGTGTTGGCGTCCGCAGTGACGCGGTATAGAGTGTCTCCGGAAGGAGGGTTGCTATGTATGTATGTCAAAGAAGTTTATATGCAAGTAAAGGCAGTTGGTTACGGTATTGGGCTGTGTGGTGGTAATTACTGTAGATACGTCCTGCGAAGATCCACTCCCCCACTGGCGGGAGCTGTCGCAGGTGGAGGCGCTGCACCCGTTATAAGTTATTACGCGAGTACCCCAGGCTCTCCGTGGCAGAGACTTAGGCCTACAGGTGATACAGCACATAGTAGCGGACTGCGAGCGATAGGAAGCAGGGCTACAGTTACGATGGTCGTTTTGCTAACGGATGTTATTTTTGCATCTCATTAGCATTGAGGATATCCATTAAAATAAAATAAAAATAACGTCCGTTTCCGTTTTCAGGAATGATCGTTATTAGCAAAAAAGTGACGGCCTTCTGTGGATCTACCCTTTGATGTTTTAACTGTGCTCCATGATCTTACCGTTTATGGCTTTTACATATGCATTTTAAAATGTACCTATAGCCATATTGTGTTACTACTTTGTCATGGTTATAATTAGCATCATATTTAACAACATATTAGCGAGTAAGCATCAATGTGCATCAAAACATGCACTGAGATTGGGAAAATAAAAATACACTGCCATGTTTATGGAAGAATTAACTTCAATTGAGTGATGAATATGTCAATTCAAATGACAAATCTAATACTGTGAAACCTAGCTCGCGCTTACAGCAAACTAGAAGAAATATGTGTTTTTATTGAAATAGAAGAAGTTTAATGTTATCGTATGAGGTCATACTGTTGGCAAGACAAAATGCATTGTTTCATGTCTTAAAATCTAGAGTTATGTTATTTTAGGAGTAAAAATAATATTTGTTTGTAGATGGTTTTGAGACTGCTGGACAAGGAATTAGATGTGCGGTAGATACAAACTAGTTAGCATACGAGTATTCAATCTAATAGTTAATAAAAATAGTACTATAGTACTATATAATACTATAATATTCATAGGAACTGCCATGATGTAATAAACAAACTGATTGTATTACAAGACATTACAAAACATTTGAAGAAAAAGTGTCTCTGTCGTCAATTGCTTATTGCTTCAGTACATTCTATAGCATGTGAATTGTTGAGGGCAATGTTCATATTGTGTAGCAGTGGTAATACATACCCACTTTATACAATGTATTAAATACAACAGAGCTCTTGTGTTCCCTTAGCTGATTATACATGCTTTTTCATTGACTAGTATTTGATTATCATTTTAGTAACACATTATTGTTTTCCCCTTAATAAGGTTGCTGTTGTTTTGTAGACATATTTCTGAGAATAAGACCAGTTCAAAACCTAAATTAGGAAATGTTCCCATTCCATACAATTACATTAAACATAGTAAAAGAAACACTGATATTCACAACTGAAATAAGAATGTTAGTGTAGAATGGTAGGCTCTACTTGACTCATTTTTTAGAATATTTATGTTGCCTTGAGCCAAAGAAGTAACAGTATGTGCAAATCTCTGCTTCTCCCCCACCTATACCTCAGAATACGACACTCTCAGGGGCTCTACAAACCTATTGCTTTAATTACAGTTTCTGATTTGGCCGTTACATGCAAATCCTTTTACAATTGTGATTTGACCTTTAATAATAGGAAAAAAAACATACCTTGGTTGTACATTGTATAGCAAATGGTCATTGTTTAGCATCTTAAGCTGTTTTAGTATAGAAAGAAAAAAAATGGGAACCACTCCCAAAGAATAGGTTCACCTACAAAAGAACTGAGCTGGAATGACTGCTGGGGATCAACATAGAGAACTCAAAAATGACTGCAGTGTGGATACCGAAAAATGCATTTATTACATAAATACACATAATTCAAAATTAATATAAAAATACCACACAATGGATATATTGATATGACTATCTCTAGATAAAATGACTGGCTAACCCCAAAGTGTGAATATGAGTAATATACAGATACAGGTAAGTCTAATGGAAAGTCGACCTAAACAGATGTATATTATTCAATAAACCGCTGACAAAAATGTAGGCCAAGTCAAATAACTACAGTATATACTCTAGTCATAGCACGAATAGCATACACTAAACAGTACATAATATACAATACAGAAAATAAATATATGAACTGCAATATACTAATACTGTATCAAGTAGAAGTGAGTATCAAAGTCGAGAAATACTGTCCATATGTTCAAATTTCAGTTGATCTTTTACAGATTGTAGCTGGATTTGTGTACAGATGCAGCGACCGTTATTCGAACAAATCACAGCGCCGTTTTCGTGTGCGCTGCTGTATTCCACGCGGCATTAACGCTGCCAATCGCCCCAGGCACACGTGTTTATCGCAGTTGCTTTGCTTGAATTTCATGGATTGTGTGCAATTATATGCAATGAAATGAATGAATTGTAATGTGTACAGTACTGTGCTACTGTGTCAATTTCAGGTGTTTAAAAGTCAGAACACTAATATGCCATTTTATGCACTCGCCTGCACGCGCGTCTAAAGGTGGTTGGAAGAAATCCCGCGCCATGACATAGGTATTCCGAGGTATACAACGCGTGAAGTGTTCAAATAACGGCCGCTGCCTCTAACGCCCCCCCCCCCCTCCCACCCCCAACTGGTCAGATTTACGAGATATTCCAGGTTAAGCACAGGTGGCTCAATCAATCCCTGATTCAGCACAGGTGGCTCAATCGAGCCATGTGTGCTGAAGCTGGGATATCCTGAAAACCTGACCTGTTGGGGTTGTTTGAAGACTGGAGTTTATCACCCCTGGATTAAGCCATTGAGCAACTAATTTTATAGTGTAGTGTATCTTATTCCAGTATTGTTTGGCTGTCATAGCTATAAAAGTACTGGAAAATAAGGCTAATATTGAATAGCTGTAGCTTTGCCACAGTTGCACACTTTATTTTACATTTTACTGTCCTGTATCTAGTTTGTTTTTTCTCACAGCAATCTTGTGGATAATTCATTACCAGGATCCAATCAAACTAATTTTAGATGCTATTTTATTCTCATATTTCGAGTAGATATGTAAAAGTAACAGTGGATAGCAAAAAGTATATGGCAAGGGTAACAGTTAAGGTATATGGGTGTGCCGTACCCCGATCTGATCAATCTGTAAAGGTAGTGTGTCTGTTCTTTAAGTCAAGACTAGTATTCAAACACAGCTTGAGGTTTTAGTGGCATGGCACCCACATGTTAATTACTGTAGTTAGGCCTTTTTTTTTTTTTTGCTTCAGCAGATTATACATTACAACAATACACCATACTTTTCAGTGTCCCCTTTATACATAGACACTTTCCTGTCTCCTGTTTCTGAGCATCACATTGAGAAGAGAAGTAAGAGCATCTGCAAAAGATTAGGAGGCATATTTAGCTTTCAGGCTTCGCTAATGGTATTCCATCCCCACATGAATATTGAAATGAGCTTAGTTGAACGCCCAAGGAATCCACTGAACAGGAGCGCATAATTGTCTCTTTGTGTGCTGAATAGGTTTGACGCATCATTCCATGATAACCAGTGAAAATCCTTTATCTCATATTAACAATGCAGATGAGTCTTCTAATTATACAGATTCTCACTGAATTATTGTGATCAGCACTTTTTCATTGCAAAAGCACAGAACATCTTAGAAAAAAATATATATATTACTTTTAATTCTTCTAGGAAAACTTTCCTTTATGTTGGTTTCAGGATTGCTTCATGTCCCAGAATACCACATGGCGCTTTCTGTTACTTGAACATTACAATAAAGCACATAGACATTGGAAAAAAGGCAACTCTGACTCTGATTCACATGACAAATCAAATAAAAAGAGTATTGTGTGGATATACTTTTACTGTAATTAGATACATTTAAAATATTATATGTATATAATAACAAAAGAAAATCAGCGCTACAGTGCTCACTTAAATGTTTAAATAAAGTGTGTCAAAAAAACAAATCAACTGATAAGAACCTGTGTTCATTTGATATAGATGTAAATAATTTAATTCACACACTTTTTACCCTCTGTGGAGATCAGCTGTTTGTGGGACGTATAAGGTCTGGACTGTCTGCGTTTTCATATACTTGCAGATCAGCCTGTTCTGAAGTTGCAGAACATACAGTAAGTAGGGCCACAGACAGATTTCTCAGGAAACAGGACTAGAGTTATGACCAGGCCTCCCCACCCCCCCCCCCCCGTGTCGAACTTGCGAGCCCCCCCCATTTCGCACCTCACGAGCTTCCTCTATTTGCCTCCCTCTTCCCATGTTTTTTTCTCCCCTCCGTAACACCTCACACTCCATCAATTACCCCACTGTCACTCAATTCTACTGCACACAGTGCCACCTTTTGTCTTAAATCCATTAATATATGTAACCCTTAAGCAAATGCTCGCTGTTTTAAACACAGCTTTTAAACACAGCCTGGAATCAGATGCAAAGCCAGTTAACCCACTCACAAACAACTGTTTCGACCTTTTGGCTCTCATCAATTTGAGGTTGGTTGTACTGGCTACCACTGAGACCCAAAAGGTAGAAAAGCTGTCTGTGAGTGGGTTAACTGGCTTTGTATCTGATCCCAGGCTGTGTTTAAAAGCTGTATTTAAAACAGTGAGCATTAGGCTTAAGGGTTTCATGTAATAATGGATTTAAGACAAAAGGTGGCACTGTGTGCTCATTTGCATGTCATTTCCCAGAATCCCTTGCTGCAGTGGAAGCACTGTATGCTTGGTGATAATGGTGAAAGGCATGGCTACAGACCTGTCTAAGACCGTCTAAGACATGTGAATGTGCTCACAAGTAATATTTTTATTTACTATATGCTATACGGTGGAGAGTTTTCAGTCCCCTTTTCACCCACCATAACCTAAATAATATATGTATGTGTATATGTATGTAAATGTATGTATTTAGTCTTTAAATTAATAAAGAAATGCCCTGGTTTACATTTTCAGAAGTTCCTAAGGGAATTCTCACTTGGTTCTAAAATGTAACCAGCTAACACTAATTTGTAGTCTGATTCCTGCCAATTTTTTTCCATTGGTAAATTTATTCTAAGAAATACAAAGTGGAGAAATTGTCTCTCCCTGATGGTCCCGAAAGCAGTTCACTGGCAATTAAAATTACATAAAAGGATAGCATGAGATGTGGAGAAAGTAGGGGGAAAAACAGCATATAGCTAATGGGTTTGATAGTTTGGGACCCTTATGGAAGTTAGGGCTGAGAAGAAGCTAAATCGAGAACTGAAAAAGGAGTGCCAGAGAAACAACAATAGAGTGGAGAGGATGAAAAAAGGCAGATCATTTGAAAACTGGTTTTGGTGCCACCTCGCTAAACCCACATTCAGGTATAGGAATGAGTTTGAAGAATGTTGTGTTTGCTGTGATGATGGGGTTTGGGACTTATAGCAAATGCACACATTTAATTGGGGGTACATTCACTTGTTCAGCAGGGCTCTTCAATCAGTTCTCCAAGGGGGACAAAATATTTAGGAGTTGAAGAGCCAAAAGCTTATTTTAATGTAATTTTAGGTACATTGAAGAACTTTAAAATTATAATATTTCGGCGTTTAGCTTGAATGTAAAATATTGGTACCATATATATTTAACTTACAAGGGAGTTTTTGCTTAGGCAGCTGAAAGTACAACAACCACATCAAGGCCTTTTATTGGCAGCCAGTTGAAGAGCCCTGTTGTTCAGGCTTAGCTCAAGTCCAGTGTCAGTAACAACACCAGGTACTGTATTGTCAGTGACTTACGAGGTTACAGCAGGTCCATTCTTACCGTATATGTTTTCAGAAAGGGGTAGTGAGATACAAGGAGAGTCTAGCAAACATTGGTTACTTCATCACGTTTCACAATTTGAAAATCAGCACTAGCTGTAGATGCGATTTTAATTAGGGACGAAACAGGAGTCCCTAAGAAGTAAGTATTTTTGAACTTCTATTCAATAGACAACCCATAATTTGGATTACATTAAACATTTAACTTAGATGTAATGGTGGTTCCCCCACCCTCTGGGAGATTCTGCCATTACTGGTCGTGTGGTGCATGATACCTGCTGCTAACAGGAGGGCTGAGCTTTCCACCGGTGGTAGTGAGGACACAGGATCAGGTTTCTGGGGTACATTATCCACATGGTTCTCTAGCAGTGCAGCACCTCCATCTGCTTTAGGCTCCAGGTATGTGGAGATGATCTCTTACAGTAGAACTATCACCTCTCCCCTCAGTAAGCTCACACACCAGGTTGGAGTATAACAACAGGAACGGCTTATTCTCTCACTCTGCAGCACAGTACACGGCAGGGTTCTGCCTAATGCAGCAATTGTCAGCTACTCACTGAAGGATGGTCCCTGGACCTTCACTACAGGCCAAGGGTACCCGCAGCAGTCCCAGCTCTTCCCTGCCCCTCTAGCAGGGGCAGAGGTATGGTACACACTCATTCTCCCCTGAGGGGAAGAGGACCAGAGAAGGCCCAATAGTCAGTCTCTTGGCTGTGTGACCTGCCCCTCTCAAGTAGGTAGAGGCACGGCTAAATTTAGGGTGGCACTGCCCTTAAGTACAGCTAGAAGGAGGGCACCAGGACCATTCCATGTTTGGATTTGCTTAGGCCGGATATCACCGCCTCCCACTGTCACTCAAGTGCAGCTCCAGTGAGTGGAGACAACCCATATTGACTACTGGCAGTCTGATTCTACCGGTACTTAATGCCAGGAGTAGGGCAGGTTAGTAGCCAAAGGTGGCATGGCTACATAGACATTTCTGAGGTTACTCATGTTATCTGAACTTGCAAAGGTTGTGCTACTGTATGTCAACCCCCTATAAATCGGTCATGAAAGTGTTTATATTCACATAGAAGAGAAATTCCATTTATTTACAAAGCAACTAAATCAAATGACAAATTACTACTTTTGTGAAAGTTAAACAGTAATACATGTAAATCCCTATAGGATATCCTGCAGTCAAAGCATGCTATGATTATCAGGCCACACCATGTGCTACAAAGCTACTTGACTCAGTAGGCAAGTTCCTTTCATTCTAATAAGCACAGCACAGCTGCTACCTTATAATACATTTTTAATAGTATTGTTTTGTTGTGTGTAAGGTTGTTGGATTTGCAAAATGCTAAATAATTTCAAGAAAGATAACAGACTTTTAAGTATTAGTTCATGTTCAGCAAGACATGCAGGTTCATGAAAATGATCACCCACCTTAGAAAAACCATTTGCTTTAACGTCCCTCACATGTGCTAATTAAGTTTGTTGTGCCAACCAGATGACTTTCTAAAAGTATATAAGTAAACTCATAACAGCCACTGCTGCCTGCAGCCATGCTTCTAAGCAGATATGCTTTTAAGTAGAAATGTTTCAAGTAGATATGAAGTTTAAAAAGGAAGTTCAAAAAGAAGTGGAAAAGTGGACAACACCTACTGCTCCTGATTCCTGCATTTGATCTACTTTGGAAAGGAGGATATCACCCATCCCAGGCTGCATATCTCAACACTTAACTATTGCTGTGATGCCGCCTTTATTTTTTATATTTGCTGTAACCTCACTTATTTTCAAATTATGCACTTCCTTCCACCAGTCTCCTTATGTCTCTAACTCTATTCATATATCTCCATCTCTCCTTTCTTCCCCACTTCTCAGTTCACATGAACTCCTTTCTTACCTGCGCCCTCTGATACCACACAGCTATACACCCTGCACTAAAACACACCCCTCCAAATCATCCTCACACACCCTCTTTCTTTCCATGCTTCTCCTCCTTGTTTCTAGGGATATCTCTCCCAATCCTGGTCCCTGCCTTATTTCTACTTGCTCTCGTCCTCGCCTCCCACATGCAACTTCTACTCCTTCTGGAGTTAACCCCTCCAACCTCATACCCATCCCCTGCCACCCTCCTTCCTCTCTCCCTTTCTCCTGTATCCTTTGGAATGTTCACTCCCTCTCTAACAAGTTCCTCTCTGTGCATGACTTCTTTCTCTCTCGCTCTCTGCTTCTCTTTGCTATAACTGAGACCTTGCTCACTCAGTCTGACTCTGCTCTGGAAGTTGCCTGCTCCTACGGTGGCTTTCCTTCTCCCACACTCCGCGCCCTGATGGTGGGGTGGAAGCGTGGGGCTCCTGCTCTCCTCCCTCTGCTGTTACCGAACTCTTCCTATTCCCCCTTCTCTTGCTTTTCCCTCCTTTGAGGTTCACACAGTCCAGATCTTCTCTCCTCTCCCTGTCCACGTGGCGGTCATCTATTGCCCACCTACCTCTACTCATCCCTCTTCTGCCTTTCTCTCTCACTTTGAATCCTGGCTCTCTTTCTTTCTCTCTTCAGACTCCCCTGTTCTTCTCCTTGGGGACTTCAATTGCCACATTGATGACCCCTCTCTCCCCTGGGCTTCCCGCTTTCTTTCTCTAACCTCTTCTTTTGGCCTTCAACAGTGGACTGCAGCCAGCACCCACAAGGATGGCCACTACTGGTTTTCACTGAAAACTTCTCTCTCTCCGATTTCTCCATTTCCCCTTTTCCTCTCTCTGACCATCAGGTTGGTAAGGGAAGTGTTCCCTAATAGGGTGCTCTAAGATGACATCGGTGAAGACTTAGATATATAATAGAAAAGTCTTCAGGTGAGTCCAGGATAATGCTTAATGAGCAGCGTTGTCTAATCCCCAATGACACACTTAAAACAATCATATATTGGCAGCAAATATTGCAAAACACCGTTAAAGGACAGACCGCTGTAGGGAAAGATACCTCTAACCTGACCGGTGTGTTGGTCCCACCCGGCGATCCCTTCTTTGGCGGGTCACGTGTTCCCAGAGGGTCCTCTCGGCAGAGAGTGTAAATACTCACATAGCTGCCTTCTTGGTGCCGGTGTGCTGCTATGGGGAAAACACTGTTCCACTGCTCTCTTCGTAGCGTGCGTCCGTCCCAGCAGCTGATAACAAGGTAGGTGAAAGGACTCTGAGCACTGCAAAAATGTCAGGCTGGCGGCAACGTGCAAGAAAAAAACTTTATTGTGGCATAAAAGCCCGGATTAAAAAGACATACAAGACAATTCTCTGACGCGTTTCGTCTTACGACTTTATCAAAGAGTGCTTTATGGCAGCCAGAGATGTGCCCTAAATAGCCCTGAGTTCCCGCGTGAGGATGGGAATACCCACCCTCTTATGACATAGTCCCTACAGCTGGAATAATATATGCATAATGAAGGAAACGGCTCTCACAGCGTAGTGTGGAGGGATTAACTCATACGCTGCTGATGGAATGTGAGAACCAGTAATGAACAAATAATAAGATTGGCAAGGAACATATGGTGTCATTTAGGGGCAATCACCTAGCCGCCAAAGCAAACTGACATATGGAGAACAAAACAGTTAACAAAACATATAGAAACTTAAATTATTAATAAAATAAGAAAAAAATATATAAAAAGTGAAAAAACAATAAACGCTAATAAAAAATAGTAAATAAATAAATGACCCAACTTCATAAAGTTATAAAGTTGGGTCATTTATTTATTTACTATTTTTTCTATTTCCTTGCCAATCTTATTATTTGTTCATTACTGGTTCTCACATTCCATCAGCAGCGTATGAGTTAATCCCTCCACACTACGCTGTAAGAGCCGTTTCCTTCATTATGCATATATTATTCCAGCTGTAGGGACTACGTCATAAGAGGGTGGGTATTCCCATCCTCGCGCGGGAACTCAGGGCTATTTAGGGCACATCTCTGGCTGCCATAAAGCACTCTTTGATAAAGTCGTAAAACGAAACGCGTCAGAGAATTGTCTTGTATGTCTTTTTAATCCGGGCTTTTATGCCACAATAAAGTTTTTTTCTTGCACGTTGCCGCCAGCCTGACATTTTTGCAGTGCTCAGAGTCCTTTCACCTACCTCTCTCTGACCATCACCTCATCTCATTCTCTCTATCTCGCTTCTTCCCTTCTCCACCTCCGTCTACCCCCCGGTTTTGCAGAAACCTGCACTCTATTCACTTACCTGACTTTGAGTCCACTTTACACTCCTCCCTCTCCTCTCTCAGCTCTGCTACAGACCCTGACAACCTGGTCAGGAACTACAACTCTGCCTTGTCCTCCTCTCTTGATCTTCATGCCCCGCTTTCTCTCTGCCACACTCGCCCTTCTAACCCTAGACCCTGGTTATATTCCCACACGCGCATGCTGCGTTCCTCCACTCGTTCCTCTGAACGCCTCTGGAGGAAATCTCATACTCTCGCATACTTCCTTCACTACAAATTTATGCTATCCTGTTTCAACTCTGCCCTCTCGCAAGCTAAGCAAGCCTACTTTTCTTCACTAATCAACATGCACAAGTCTAACCCACGCCGACTTTTCTCTGTCTTTGATACTCTACTCAAACCACCCTCAGCTGCCTCTCCTTCCTCCATCTCCGCTCAGGACTTTGTTGACTATTTTAAGGAAAAGGTGGAATCCATACGTCAGAACATCCCCTCTGTTTCTTCCTCCCATCCTACACCTCTTCCTAACTCTCCTCCTGCCTTCCTTGACTCTTTTTCCACTGTCTCAGAGGAGGATGTGTCGCTGTTGATCGCCTCTTCTCCCTCTACCACTTGCCCTCTTGAACCCATTCCCTCCCATCTCCTAAAACCTCTAGCTCCTACTATAATCCCTACGCTCACACACATTTTTAACTCCTCCCTCTGCTCTGGAACCTTTCCATCCTCCTTCAAACATGCAACAGTCATACCATTACTCAAAAACAGCAAGCTTGACCCTACCTGTCTTTCTAACTATCGACCTGTCTCCCTCCTGCCTTTTGCCTCTAAACTCCTTGAACGTCTTGTATTCTCTCGCTTGCTCCATTTTCTCAACACCTATTCTCTCCTAGACCCTCTACAATCTGGCTTCCGCACTGCTCACTCCATGGAAACAGCCCTCACTAAAATAACTGACGACCTCTATGCTGCCAAAGACAAAGGTCATTACACTCTGATCATATTACTCGACCTCTCTGCAGCATTTGACACAGTGGACCACCCTCTTCTCCTTCACATTCTCCATACTCTTGGTATTCGGAACAAAGCTCTATCCTGGATCTCATCCTACCTCTTCCATCGTACTTTCAGTGTCTCTTCTGCTAACATCTCCTCCTCGTCTATTGATCTCTCTGTGGGGGTACCCCAGGGCTCTGTCCTGGGACCTCTTCTCTTTTCTCTGTATACACTCTCTCTAGGTGACCTAATAACATCTTTTGGGTTTAATTATCACCTCTATGCTGACGACACACAAATATACTTTTCAACACCCGACCTTACACCTGCTGTACAAACCAAAGTTTCTGAATGTCTCTCTGCTATATCATCCTGGGTGGCCCTCCGCCACCTTAAACTCAACATGGCTAAAACAGAGCTCCTCATACTTCCTCCCAAACCTGCCCTACTACCTCCTTCCACATTACTGTTGGAACTAAGATCATTCTCCCAGTAGCCCAAGCACGCTGCCTAGGGGTCACACTCGACTCCTCTCTCACATTCGCCCCTCACATTCAAAACATTTCTAAAACCTGTCGCTTTTTCCTCCGCAATATAACAAAGATACACCCTTTCCTCTGTTGCTCGACTGCTAAAACTCTGACTCAGGCCCTCATTCTCTCCCGTCTTGATTACTGTAACCTCCTGCTGTCCGGCCTTCCTGCCTCTCACCTGTCTCCCCTACAATCTATCCTAAACGCTGCTGCCGGAATCACTCTACTCTTTCCGAGATCTGTCTCAGCATCTCCCCTCATGAAATCCCTCTCCTGGCTTCCGATCAAATCCCGCATCTCACACTCCATTCTTCTCACTTTTAAAGCTTTACACTCTTCTGCCCCTCCTTACATCTCAGCCCTAATTTCTCGTTATGCACCATCCAGACTCTTCTCAAGGATGTCTTCTTTCTACCCCCTTTGTATCTAAAGCCCTCTCCCGCCTTAAACCTTTTTCACTGACTGCCCCACACCTCTGGAATGCCCTTCCCCTCAGTACCCGACTAGCATCCTCTCTATCCACCTTTAAGACCCAACTTAAGACACACGTGCTTAAAGAAGCATATGAATAGCACTGTGGATATTCTGAACACATGATACATAAAGCTTGGCCCCCTGCACACGCACTTACCAGAACTCCCTCCTACTGTCTCTGTACGTTCTCCCTACCTACCAATTAGACTGTAAGCTCCTCGGGGCAGGGACTTCTCTTCCTTATTGTCTAAAGCACTTATTCCCATGATCTGTTATTTATATTATCTGTTATTTATTTGATTACCACGTGTATTACTGCTGTGAAGTGCTATGTACATTAATGGCGCTATATAAATAAAGACATACAATACAATACAATTTTGCAATGTGTTATGGCGACAAGCGTCTTCGTTAAAAAGTAAAATGTATTTTAATTGGAGAAATCACAACACTCACTGGTCTCAAGTAACTTACAGTAGTTGGAGCGATCGCCTTAATTAGACATCAATCTCACTTGTTACTAGCATCAATGGCCACTTGTGCTTTAGTGGAATCTCATTATTTGCCATGCACATTATCCATAAAAATGTAATATTTATTTTGGCAAGAACGTATAAATCAAAATGACTTAGGCTCTAGTACAATAAGGTATATGCTCCTGAAACTTCCATTGTGTTGATTATATGTGATCTCCATTCCTAGTAGCCTATAAGACACTATAATCACCAAAGAAAAAAGACTTCATCATGGAACGGATTAGAAATGATTACTGGAAGTCGATGGTGCAAGAAGGAAATGGCCTTAAAAGGTTTGGAAGAGTAAAGATTGACAGAGTTTTTTTTTTTTTCTTGGAATGGCAATGATATTTATATACTGTGCTGTATCTAAAAAAATATGTTCAATGGCTTAAGGTAATTTTACTGGGTTCATTATTTTGGTGCGATTGCTATACAAATTGCTATTGCCCCTATGAGGTTAAAGAAATAGTACAAAGAAAATGAGAGATATTCAAAGACAGGGTCAAGTCATTTTGACGACCAAAATAAATGCTTCAGCTGCTTTTTTCATAAATGAATCTCTACAAACTTGATCTTTCAACAGTGCAGACCCTTTGCCTCAGTGAAACTACCGTACCTAAGCGTTTTCATGATTGTCATTATGCATGGAATATTTGGTGACCTACAAAATAAATCAGTGATCTTATATTTTTTTAGAATAAGAATGTGGACATATAGCTTTAAAGAGTTTGTCGACTGACTGAGATGCCAATTATTTTAACAGACTTTTTAACTAGCCATTTAGACTCTAAAAGCATTTTCTTTATCCTTATGTGAGATTCTTGTCTTTACTTCACAGTAGCTGCCAGGGACACCAGGCCTGCAATATTGCATCTGACCCATTTTCGTTGAAGTGGTTAAATGAAGGCAACTAAAAAAGGGAAAATAATGAAATAACATTTTATATTAAGTTTGCTCCAGATTACAGCAATACTTATATCAATGTTGTACTGTTTGTATTTCTAAAAATGCTTCAATGTTATATATTTTTTTTTGTATCATCAAACATATTTCCAATTGTACACCCAATGATGTTTGTTTATTTGTGTCCCTATTTCACATTGGCATTAACAAAGTATATTAGAACATGCTATGTTCTCATATTGTACATAATGTCTACCTTTTTGATAACATATCCTAGGAAACACTGCCCCCTGGTGTTCAGAGACTATATACAATTTATGATTTTTCACTGGAAAAATACTACGAGTAAGTACTACTGGTTGAGTCCCCAATGTTAAATGATCATCCTTGCCTGGTGTATGTAAAAATAGCCAATTCACACATGTTGCTATTTTTTTAACCAATACTACATTATATTTTTCATCCTGAATACTTTATACAAAAAACCCTATGCAGTATTCCGATTTCTCCAGTCTCAAAGAAAGGTGTGGTGAGTAAAAAAAGTGACAAAAACCCTTCACCATACAGCAAATAACAATACCACTTATGAACACATTTACATTTCTAATAGACTACAAATCTGCCTTTCCCCATTATCTCATAGTATACAATGCTTCCACTGCAGCCAGGGATTCTGGGTAAGGACATGCAAATGAGCACTCACAGTGTGTCCCTTTCGGCAGGCATACGCTTACAGGAATCCATGTTGAAATAGATAAGAAGCATAAAGTGACATACTCTGAATGTTCATTTGCATTCGCTTAAAGGGATGCATGTTATAATGTTAAAGTGTTCACTTGCATGTCATTACCCAGAATCCCTGATTGCGGTGGAAGCACTGTATGCTAAGAGATAATGGGGAAAGGCAGGTTTGCGAGCCTGTCTGAGACATGTGAATATACTCATCTGTGTTATTTGTATTTGCTGTACGCTGGAGGTTTGGCACTTTTTTACTCATGTAATGTATTTTGTTTCTGGTTAGAGCCACTACAAGCTTCACATTGCAATTAACCAACCTCACACTGATGACACCTAAAAGGTTGGAACAGGGGGCTTTTAGTAGCTTTATTGATAATGCACTTCTTTAATCTGGGCTGTGCTTAAAAATCTGTGTAATGGCATGACATAAAAAGCATGAAATACCCTGCTCTATTTGAGTAATGTATGAATGGGTGTTACCTCAGGATTGGGTTTCCTTGGAAGCTTGTAGGTAGATAAAACAGAGAGAAAAGACAATCATTTGAAAGCGATGCACACCTTTAAATCAATGTTAATTTATTCCATTAGTAGGTTATTGATCTGCTGTAAAAATAAAACGTAACTTTTAATAAATCTCCTCAAAAATGAACACTACCTCCTAGTGATTATTTAACAGATAACAGGAAAACAAAATTGATAATAAAATACGGGGTCTACGGGAAAATGAAAGATGAGTAATGGTGTAGAGGCTACCACCTAGTATGCTTATAATCCTAGAAGTTAAATTGCCTGGTTGAACTATAATTGTAATTCAATAGATTGACCATGTACTGACTGAATAAACAGATAGTTGCCTAAAAGGGTTAGTATCCCTGAAGTAGCTATTACCGTCAGTGTTAGCTGGCTTAATTGTACAATACTGCTATTGAGGATAGTACTCTTAGCAGATCCAATATGAGATAACGGGCTGACTTGATTGCTTGAGAGAAATCATGAGGCTAATACTACCATAGACAGTACTGTAACCGTGTACTAACTGAATGAACATATAGTTAAACTAGAGAATTCATGTGTCTAAAGTAGCTATTATCCTCAATGTCAATTGGCTCAGTTGTCCAATGCTGCTATTGGGAATAGTATTATTGCTGCTGATTTTATATACTGTTAATAATTATGTATAAATACACTTGACTGAGTATCGTTTTCCAGATACCAGAGGGAGAAGGAGATCCTCACATACGCTAAGTTTCTCCCCTGTTCATTTCAGACCCTGTGACTGATTATGTCCGGGTCATGATTCCCTCCCGCAGTACTCCTCGTCGACCTGTAAGGGCACACAGAGGAGTTAGGTTCTGACTCTGTCTGGTTAGAACTAGACTGGTTAATGAGGCCAGATGCTATCCTAGGTTGGCTATAAAACCCCACCCATACTGTTTCATCTTTGCTTATCAAACTTTCTGTTTTACAGGTGAGAGGCAAGCTATTCTTGTTTCCCTTGCACTGCGACCTTCCCTGTTCCTTTGTATTCAGGCTTCTAGTTCCACTGATTTTGAGGTACTCTCTTATTTGTTATCTTGTATTACCTTAGCACTATTTTCATCCCGTTTATTATTTTGTCTCTTGCTACCATTGCTGTTGCATGTAGCTTTGCAGCTTACGTTAATTTGTCTAGTTTTTTCAGCTATGGGACCATAGCTTTTCCCTAGCTACCATAGCTTTATAGTGTAGCTCTTCACATTTTGCAGATTCCATTTTGTTTTCCCTGTCATTATTTTTGTTACATTAAATTCTATACATTTTTTATATATTTCGGTCTCCTGTCTTTTGTGGGTTTCCATGCTACCTCCTAGGGTTCTATACATTCTGATAGATTAACAAACCAAGATCAAACAGAATGGCTGGGATGTTATAGCCAAACTAGGATAGCAGCTGACCTAATTGACCTGGTTCTTACCAGTTCTGGGCCTGAACTCCTCTGTGCACCCCTATAAGTCGACGAGGAGTACTGCGGGAGGGAATGTTGACAGTCAAGAGATGACATTTTAGCGTGATGATGCTTCCCTACATGCGCTTTACCGTAACAATGGCTTCTCCTTGGTAGACCCCAGGATTAATCTGGCGAATGATACTTGGTCAAGTGTATTTATACATAATTATACGCTTGGTGTATACCACGTGTGAGGGAGTTCTACAGGTAAGGAGCAGTGAGGGGAAAAGGCGAGAGCAGAAGAGAGTAGAGAGACTATTTTATTTTTTTTGCACATTTGGGTCCGCCTCGGATCATCTGGTTCCTTTTTGGTCTACCAATTTCCGCAGATCAGTCTCAAAAAGGGCGATCCGCCTTTCTTGGGTGCGGGGGGGGGAACACAGGGTTATATCACTGGCAATCCATGTGGTTGATTAATAATCCGGGGTTGAATATTTAACAATCGGATTGTGGAATCTGCGGATTTGGGGCGATGCAGATGTAAACTGAAGGTGTTCGGAATGAATTCAGCTGAGCTTTGAAATTCCTTGGCCCAGAGTCAAACACTGCAAGAGGTGGGACTGATGAAGCACATACAGATGCAGCCTTGCATTTCTATCTGGCACCAAGGGGCAATCTGTTGGCTGTCTGCAGGGAAAAGTGTGTGTCCCCACGGCGTGCGGTCACCCGCTATGGCTTTTAAAAAGCCGAGTGAATCGCACACAAACTTTTCATGCACGTGGGGGAGGGATATTGCCGTGTGGGAGCTGCGCCCTAAGGTGAGACGTCATCTGTAGAAGCAAGCAATCCCAGGTGTTAGCTCTTAGCACGTTGGTTCTGTGCAGAGGGGAGCAGCTCTTGGGGAACCCTTTCAGACGTCCGCCTTTGGGGTGATGCTGATGTAGGCTGAAGGTGTTCTGAATGAATTCAGCTGGGCTTTGACATTTCTTTGTCCAAAGTCATAAACTCATATGCACTTCTGTGGACAAAAGAAACACAATATATACAAAAGGTACATTAGCAGCACTGTTGTTACAATAAAAACAATCCTATCCAGGCTTTCAGCATAATCTGGTGTAGACACCAGATTATCTGAGCATAGTAACAGTACAAAATTGTAAAGAAAAAGATAAATCACAATTTTGCGATCAGGACAAAAGGTTATGGGATGAGAAAATCCAATATTAAAAATGCCTAAGCATCTGTGGGGGGGAAACATTTTTCAGCCCTATCAGCTCTTCTTGTGGTCCATTCCCACACAAAAAAAAGTCTGTGGTACTTCCCTGTTCAAAACATGCTCTCTTATTAATGCCCAATAATGTCCAAAAGTATGTATAGCACTTGCTGAGATTTTCCTTATAGCGTCTGGCTTGGCGTCGTCCTGTGCCTCAGTGTGAATCGTGATACAAAGGCACCTTCCTGGCTCTGACTTTAAGCGGCAGAGTAGTGACATCATTCGACATTGATGTGGTTACGGTAGCCGCATCTGAACCTAGCGTTGCCATTAAGACCTGACCTGGAGAGCCGCACTGCTCGCAGTCACTGATGTCCTCTACCATAAAGGTCCATATGAGTACTGCAGGCAGGCAATAACATTTCCTTGAAGATCAGGGAGGACGCATATTGTGTAGTTACCCTCCATGGTGCTCACCACTGGTTCATAAGAGTATGAGAGCAATAAACAATGTTAGAACAATCTTATGCTTATGACAGTATATCAAATTAAAACCCACACTTGTTTATTTTACAATGTTCATATAGTATGCATGAAATCCATCCATTAATGAAAAATAAAGTAAATGTCACTATACAGATGGCGTGGATTAGATGTGTGAGTGTTGATGAGTGGGGAGAAGTGTTAGAGAAATCAAAGCTAGAAAAGGAAAGGAAAATGTATTTATTTACCTAATACATTTTTTATTTACTCCCTTTTCAAATTGTTGTCCAAGTAAAGAAATAAATCACAACATGAATGCTGTTTTTCTTTGGTGTATCTATAATTCTTTAGAATCTGGGCTCTCTATAAGTCTTTCCTGTGAGGCAGAATTACAGTAGTTGCTGGGACTTCTTGGTAAAGAATGAATGTTATAGTATATAGTGAGGGCTTACATGGTTTTTGTTTCTTCTCTTGATAAGAGAGCAGTAGTTATCTAATGATAATTGAGGTAGCAGCAGAAGTTGCCTATAATTAAGGAACAATCCCAAAAGTACAGTGGAGAATCTGCAGATGAATGCCCTGGAGGAATTGAAGACCCAAGGGGAAGCTGAGCCAGCTTACATCAAAAGGGCCGCAAGCAAGATGCTTTAGGTACTTTCTAACAGTTTTAAACGTTTAGTCTATAACGTAGCATATGGGCATATATTTACTAAAGGGTCCCTTTCCATAAGAGACCTTTCCACGCCTTTCACTTGGCTTATGGTATAATCATGTGCAATCCATCCCACTGTGGAGCATACAATAAAGTTGCTCAAAACACATTTTGGTTTCTTGTTTAGACTGAGGAGAGCATGCAAACTGTGTCTTATTGTTATTAGGAATTCAAGCTTAATACTAGAAATATCAAGATCCTGAAATATGCTGATAGGACAAAGTCATCATTAACAGAATAGAAAAATAAACATTTTTGGCAGGGAAGTCTTTCTGTATTGTTCCTGCTCTCGGTTTGTATGGTTGCACCATTGTGAGCTTTGACTCTCAGGGAGTCTGTGTCAGTTGCAGTACTAAATGCTTCTTTTAGCGTATTTTCAGCATATAGTGTTGCTGTTTGCCAAACCAACAGAACCACCCACATTTAAGACATATGTTGGTCTGATGATTACTGATGATTACTGCATCATTCTGTGTTACATAATACATGCTTTGTTGTTCTACGTATCTTTAGTACACCTTTCTGAAAGGACAATGATAATATTGGAACATCTGCAAAATGCTTTGCAATTTGGATAACCCTTTTTCTGCCAGAAGGGCCAATAGCATATTACGACGCATTACCTGGCAGCGAAGGTATAACCAATGTACTGTATGTGTCTCATGTAAATTAAGCAATTGGTTTCTTGTCCAAATAACACATTACCTAATGTTGCCTGGTGGCATTTGTGGCCAAGTGCTATATATCACACTTTCTCACTTACACTACACACCGTATTGTGGCAACAGGTGTTCTTTCACAAATCATCCATCTCCACTGTAAGAAGTGATCATAGCAGCCAGCATTGAGAGCAATTCCCAATCATCATCATCCAATGCAAAATGAACTACAGAAAAACTCTTGTGTAACCCTGTTATTGCTTATCTTTTGTTTGCTATATTGCTGATTTACTTCATAGTCATTGGGATTTCCCTTAGGGTTAGCAAGGTTTAAAAGTAGTATTGCCTTATTTATTTGCTCTAGATTAGTTCTGTATGACTACTACAATGTTACTTACCTGAGACTATTTATATGATCACACCAGGATTTCCCGGTTAGCATTTAACTGGTTTTGATTGGATTACTGGTTGTAGCAGTGTAAGCTTATGTGGACACATGTAACATTTTCAATGAGTGTTTCTCTTTTTAGATTTCCCTGTCTATGTAAGCACAATTTCATGTTGTTCAGTTGTGTACATGATTTTAGTACAGATGGGAGGGAGATCTTTTGTGGTATGGCATGAAGTGAAGTACCAAAGGTTCCTTTTCTAAGGATCTGTGGGAACGGGCCTGAGGAAGGGGCACTCTGCCCGAAACGTTGCCCCCCTTTGCTTTATGACTTTTACTACGTCTTTGGCCGTTAGGCAGTTTATTCTCACTACCTTGTTTCCCCTTGTTTTTTTTTCTCCCCTACCTCCCTCCTCTCCCATCATGTCAGTTTTTGGCTTGTGTATACATAGATTTTTCCCTAGGATAGTCATAACATCCTTTCTATTGCATATCCTATATTGTGTATTTCATTTCAATACAATTGATATATTTTGGCATATTCCAGTGTTTTTTGTTTTAATCACATTGAGTGCTGGGGACTTTACCTCTGTTGCTTTAAGGATAAGACTACCTTGCACAGACAAGGAGAGAAGGGAATGGGAAGCTTATAAAGGGTACGGACAGGTGAGAACAATTCCACCTCAAACAGAGGCTGACTTCCAGATTAGGAAGTGAGGGCAGGAATTGCCCCCACTTCTAAACAGTTCAGCCAGTGAGCTGTGCTGTTTATGTGTATTTCTCTATTTGTTTCTGTTGTATCCAGGTTGCCTAGCAAACCAGGAAGTAATGAGGCTGCAGTGGCTGCCCAGTAATTAACACAGGTGAAGGGTATGTGGTGATTATGTACCCTGAGGGGTATAAATACACATGTTGTTTTCACTCATACAGTAAGGTGTATAGTCTGAGGAAAGGACTTGTCTGTCCTAAAACATCACGTTTTTGCATATACCTGCTCTGATGCTTTAAATATGTGGCCAGGTCCCCCCTGGGTCCCCATTGGCCCACTTACCTCCCGATATGGCTGCAGAGGCGCGCGGGTGCACCCGGCGAGTGTCAGGCGTAGCTGGGGGTTGGAGAGGGCGGTCCAGTCGCCGGAGTACCTTGGCACAGACGGCGGCCATGTTGGGACTCACCGCGCATGCGCAGTGATGTCTCGCGCATGCGCAGTGGTCTCAGAGTGTGGAGGCCATTACAAGCATAGCTCCGCAGGGGAACTACAACTCCCAGCAGCCTCCAGAGCTGCTATCGCATGTGTTCGAAAGCCAATAGGGCTGCCAGGATCACGGCCAGCTAGGGAGTACAGTTTGGTGCAAAGTAGAGCCACACCAGTCGAAAGTGGAGCTGCAAAGGAACAGGTAGTGTCCAGAGAGCTGTGCTTCCCTGGACTATGCCTAGTTTACCCCCCTTAGGCCCCAGGTAGGCCCTGAGACCCCATAAGATTGTGGGTGTATCAAGGACAGGCCCCTCAGATAGGGACATTGCCCCTGTAGTTATATAGTGTCAGGGACACAGCAAGACGCCGCACAGAATTTGCAGCCTGTGGTCTGGGACCAAAACACCACCGCAAGATCTAAAGACTCCACAGTGGGACCCTCCGGCCGGAGTCCACCCCACGTAGAGGCGGATGCCATTACTGATGGCGACGGCGTGGGACCAGACAAGCCCCTTTCATCAGTTGGTAGTACTGTGTGCCGGAGCACCCGGCAGGTATCACATCCCAACAAGTGCACCAACTGTAGCACACACTTCCTGTGGGTAGCGCTACTGCACACCTTGGGGTGGGTTGGCTTCTCTGGACACCAGGGTGTTTTGGGTGCCCAGGGCACCTCAGTACTTTGAAGGAACCACACCCAGGTGTATAGGGTGGTGAGTGGATATTGGGTTTCTGTGTGGGTACGGCCCTGCGAGATCAGCATCATATAAGTTACGGTGTTATAATATTAGCTATGTTCAGTAAACCTGATACTATATACAGGGTACAAGTGTGTGTGTGTTCATTATATTGGGTCCTGTGAGGGGGTATCCAGCAGTGCTAGGATCCTTCACAGGTTGAGGCGCTGTCACCGGACGAATCGAGTACACCCCAGGCTCCCTGTAGCTGAGGATCAGGCCTCATGCGAGCCTATCAGGTAAAGCGCACCACACATAGTCACCTTAGACACGGGGGCAAGGGGGCTACAAATACAAAGTAAGTTAACTTACAGAATGTCTCATGTGTGCTTCTTCCATCATTCAAATTTCTACAATAAAAACACTACGACAATCTGCAAGAGCTGTGCAGGGACAGACGGCTCTCTCTGTGCAGCTTTCTATGCAGCTGCGGCCAGATCGTAAGGGAAGAACTTTGAGAGAGGCTGAGATCTCATCACTGCTGTACCGAGCGGTATTGGCATTTTCCTGCCTCACGGTTTGAGATGGTTTCAGATTCTTTCTGAATACCGTGATAATACAAATGACAAACCGTTCGGCGGGAACATGCCACATCGTTTGAGATGGCAGCAAAGTCATTGAAGATACCAGAATAGTCCCCAATGGCTCTCTAAACTTGCCAAAAATTGGAAGCAGACTTTATGAAGCAACTTTGCTAATTATTCAGTTTAAGGGAAACAATAATCATTTTATTAACAACAAAAAATGGATGAGTAAACTTTCAGCAGTCCCAGATGAGGTTTCTTTTTGCTCAAAACTGTGGGGCAGAATTGTATTGCAGTCCTTTTCTTCACAAACATATTTCCTTTTCTTAAATAAAATCTATATATCTGTAGCGCACTTTCCCCCACCCCCTGGGAGATGTGTGGCTATGGTGTATGTGTGGGGTGCAATACCTATGGCACACAGGAGATCGAGTCTCCACTGCTGGGAACCTGGGGTGTACCTGGGTCAATGTTCGGTAGCACCTCCACCTGTAGCGGGATTCTACTATGTGGAATGACCCTGTTACAGGAACTCCATGCAGCAAAACACACTTTATAAAGTTTAATAGTTTTAATGCACAGCCTTATTATATACATACATATCCACCCGGTCACGCACGATCGTATGTCTCACACCCAATGCATAGTCCCATACCTAAGTGGACCTCGGGCACCCAACCACCCGGGTGTCCCCAAATAAGTAGTCCCACCCAAAATGTGTAGGTCAGCGTTGCCCACTAGAACTGAGATGTACATTGGTGCACTTGTTGTGTTGAGGTACCTGCCGGGTAGTTTCACACCCGGGCGCACTGCAGCTGTAGGATGGGATCCACGGATCCAGAGGGGTGAACCGCGACGCCTATTATCTATAGAAGGGCAGAATGTCACAAAACTATGTTGGCTCCCACAAAATTATGATCTAATCACTTGTGGATGCGGCCTATAATATGTGAGTCTTTACACATGTCCTACTTGCACTAGATTGTTAGAAACCACGAGGAACATTCTTAATGGTGTTACTAATCATTATTTGTATAAACACCACCTCCTGTGCCATAATAAAAATACTGATGGTCTTAAAGTCGTGGGTTTGGAACACATTCCGCCTTCAGTTTTGGCGAGCACAGGGTCAAGGTGCTTTCTGGTAGGGAGACCTACTGGATCTTCAAGCTAAATAGCTTGTTACTAGAGGACCTTAATGAAAATCTGGACACTAGTGCTATTGTCAAGTTCTGTTTTTTCTATTTCAGATTTCATTTTGTCCAGTTTTATCATTTTCCCCCTTATTGTTATTTTTGCTTTTTTATAGTAATTTTTTAACATTTTTAATTTATTTCTGAGTCCTAACATACTTTATTAATATTTGATTTAGAGAAATATTATTTTTCGTTTATTTAGTATTTACATTTATTCTAATAGAATCTGGTCTTTTGTTGTTTTTTTTAAAGTATGTATTTGTACCTTTTAGAAATGCTATATGTGTATTTTTTTACCTTTGATGGTTTGTAGTATCAGTTCATTCTACTGTTTATTTCATTGTTTATCTTTTATGTTCTCTTGCTCATTTTTTCACATTTATGGAGTCCAAATTATGCCTCATTGGGCTCCACCAATCAGGATTTGCATTTGGATCTTTAAATATTCATTGCCACCTCCTTAATGCAGACCCCTGGTGAAGTCAGTGCATCAGCTGCCGAAATGTTGGGCTTGCGTCATCACTTAATCACCGATCAGCTGTGAGGATTCCTTTGGCTGGGGCTGTTTGGAGGCAGAAAGAAGCGTGCAGTTTCATCTCTACTGGCGGCAAAATTAAGAGCTGTATTGCGGGGAGAATAACTGTGAGGTCTGGTTATATGCTTATGGGCTTGTAGCCCTTACTAACATCGTTGGGCTCCTGTACCTTCCGGTTGGTGAACGAAGACAAAGAATACACTGTGCTTTTCACGGATCAGCTCATTTTGGCCTCCCTGCTGTGCATCTGAGGGGCTTAGCTGACAGTTTAATGTGTACACCTTCCAGGATCATCTACCTTTGCAGTGTGATTGGTGAGATTGTTCCTATACCCATTTCTCCCTGCAAGTGCTTTCTTTCACTACCATGGGACTGGTTACATACTGACACTTTTCTATAATACTTTCAGTCAGGATACAGCTAACATTGTGCTACATATTATCCATTAACCTCCACCAGCCTATTGCATTTTTTCCAGCCATTTATTTCCAGTAATTTTTCACTTTGATATCACTTATTCTCCTTCATTGGATGTTTTTCAGCAATTGATTGGACATTTCATGTTTTCTTTGTATGCATTTTTATACATTGTATTTTATTATATATCCATTGCCTCCTATGTCATATTTGTCATTTCAATGTTGTAGGGACTTTGCTTTCCCTGTTTTTTTTTTTTATTCAACTTGCCCACATTGACATTTACTATCAGAGGTTTGCCCTCTTTTTTTTTCTTTTTTTGTTCACATATGGATTAGGTGTATCTATTTATTTGATTGGAAACTTTATCACATTTTATTATTTCTATATATTTAATTGAGCGCTGGTTCTCTTTTTCCTTTTCACTTATATATATATATACATATATATATACACACATATATATATTAATTGTGATGCCCACACCACGTTGCAGTCTCTTTTATCCCAATTTAAGGCCGGAAACACTGTATTTTCTAAGCAAGGGTTTATTTACAGGGATTAAATTAAACAACGGGCCCACCGTCCCTTTAAGAAAACCAAATAATCAAATCATATTTCCACTACGAAAAGCTAACTATACCGTAGCTTTCACCCTCACTAAATGCTTGGCCAGCTAAGCTGGTTACCAAGCCAAAAACATGCCCTGGCATAGGGAATAAATATCGGGCATCGGCTCCCTTACGCAGAATCTGTCCGAATACCTGGATGTCTTCCTCCAGAAATATGCCATTAAGGGTAGATCATACCTTAAAGATACAATGCAAGTTCTGAACATTTTGGGGGAGATAGAATGGCAGAATGGTTTCATGCTTGCCACGTGTGACGTTAAATCTCTGTACACGTGTATCAACCATTCAGATGGCATTAGTGCAATTGATAATATAATCTCAAAAGATACTACCATCAGGGATGAACAACGAACCTTTATACTTGACAGTATTAATTTCATTTTGAAGCACAATGTATTCTGGTTCAATGACGAAATATTCCTCCAGCTATGTGGCACTGCGATGGGGACCAAGTTTGCACCCAGTTTTGCAAACATTTTTATGGCAGATTGGGAAGAAAAGACAATTTGGTCCACCCACCCTTTTAGTGCAAGCTTGGTCTCATGGCATCGCTACATAGACGACGTCTTGTTCATATGGAAAGGGAGCGAAGATGAGCTAAAAGAGTTCATTATATATATAAACAACAATCCAGTGAATTTGGAATTTACCTCAGAATACAGTTTTAACACTATCAATTTTTTAGACCTCACCATTTATGTAGAAAATAGTGAAATTAAAACTAAAACCTATTTTAAAAAAACAGATGCAAACAATTTCCTATTAACATCAAGTTGCCACCATCCAAGATGGCTTAGCAATATCCCCAATGGTCAACTTAGGAGAATTAAGAGGAACTGCTCTGACATAGGGGTTTTCAAAGAACAGTCAAACACATTACAAGATAGTTTTCTGGAAAGAGGCTATGAACAAAAATTGTTAAATAAAGCAGTGGACCAAATTAATTTGATTCCAAGGGAGACTCTGCTAAAACCAACAATCAAACGAACTGATACCCCCTTTTCAACAGCATTTATTACAACTTACAGCTCGGATGCTGCTAAAGTCAAAAAAATAGTACAAAAACACTGGCATGTCGTCCAAATGGACCCGATTTTAAAGGGACACATCCCGCCAATCCCAAAAGTAATTTTTAGAAAGGCCCCTTGCATCAAAGCACAATTAGCGCCAAGCACCTTCCGAAAAGAAATAAAAGAAAACAGTCAAAATTGGTTACCCTCACCGAAAGGTTTTTTTAATTGTATCAGTTGTAAGGCCTGTAAACAGGTAATGAAAGGTGACAAGGCAGCTTTTAATTCACATATAACCAAAGAAGAATTTAAAATTAAACAAGCAATCAGTTGCCGAACGGATTATGTCGTGTACCTCCTTGCCTGCCCATGTGGTCTCCAATATGTTGGACGCACCTCCAGGCCCCTGAGGGTGCGCATCTTGGAGCACATGGGCAATATTCGAAAACAGGTACTAACACACAGCGTCTCCAGACACTTTAGTACACATCATGAGGGAAACCCAGAAGGCCTAAAGTTCAAGGGAATAGAAAGGGTAGACCCCCATTGGAGAGGCGGAGATAGACTAAGGAAACTCTGTCAAAGAGAAACATACTGGATATATAAACTTAAAACCTTGACCCCAAAAGGTCTGAATATAGATATAGACCTGGGGTCGTTTATTTAAGTTCCAGTATCCCCGTCTCTCCCCATTCAGCATCACCCTTCATTCTCTTAATCTAGATCATCCTCAAATTCCACCCCTTCCCCTCCCCCCCCATCTCCAGTCTCCCTTCACCCTTCCTCTACCCCCAACCGCCATTTATGTATTCATATCACAATACCACACATGTGAATTTACTACTATCATTTTTTGATCTTCTTTACAGATATCACTTACCAACGATATCAAACAAAAATATTCCAATTTTAATATACAAACTGTACGATAAAACTGTATGCTCAAAGTATGTACACAACCATATTGTAAAATGATATGATTTAATATATGCATAAGGCCACATACAGCAGTCTAAAGGACTACTATGGTCATTTCGACACTATATTGGGTGCTCTAGGTAACAACTGAACTATATTACATAAAAGTATTTTGGACTACATTTTTGAAATATAGACTGTGTATTGGACACGTTTTAATATTTTAATATATTTGTCTAAAATTGTATACTGTACAAGAAATGTTTTTAAAGAATATGCTAAGAATGTTTATCTAAACAGGGTATATGGAATCACCTTATACCATAGGAGGAATAATAAAGTTGAAGATTACAAAACATTTTTTTAACTTTTATAAAATCTTTTAAAAAATCTCAGGAAATAATATATCCTGAATATAGAGAGCATCAAAAACTGCACTATTGGGTGCAATAGAACATATGCTATTCTAAAATAATAGTTTAGCACGAATACATTGAAATAAGAAAGTTTATATTGATATATTTATACTTATATAAATTATCATTTTAAGCCATTTGTTTAAAATGTGAACTCTCTATGGAAATCCAAGGCTACCACATAAATATGAATTATCTCCATTTCATATGAAACCAGATTTTGAGTTTCATCCTTTTATATTAAAAAACGTCCATTAAAAATGAGCGTGCAAATAAGCACATACTCATATAATAAGCACATACTCATTCACTAAACCTCACTTAAACACTATATAATAAGTAAAATAAGGAACACAGACACCTAAGCCCACTGTTGTATATATATATTTATTAACTGTAATGTATAAAAACACTCATTCAATTAACCATTAACAAAAAACACATTAGAAATATTACATGCACATTAATCACTCATAGCAACTTTATTCTAGCCACAGATGAAATTATTACTAATCACGCAGGCATTCCTCACAGAGCACACAGATTTATTTGGTATATCACATATTACTTCACTCTTTATGTAGAACAAGTCATCAATTGTCTTTTAAATTATGTATTAAGTTTCACTATGATCTATTTTCTATGTAACCACGTTCAAGTCTCTACCCAGTAAATACGTCAATTTATTTAATTATTTATTCACCATGACGTGCAGAAGTAGAAAACGGAGTGCATTACACAGCACTCATCAGTTCTAATTGAACTACAGAGGACATTGCCTAAAGTAGAATGGGGATTGGCTGACATCAGTATAAATATCTGCCACGAACCTTAACCCCAAACTACGGAGCCTGAGGAAGACCAAAAGTCGAAACGCGTTGCTCTGACCACTAGGCAATCTTGACCCAGCACAGCCACCGTCTAGGAGTGGATCTGAGAGGAGGCAGCACTACATCCGGACGCGTAGCAAGTTAGCTGCGCTCCACGAGACCCACAAGCAATTTCTTTCAGACGGCTGGCTTTTTCTTTTAATGCATTTTTCTAATTGTTTTTATACATGTTTTGTTTTTAGAGCTTTCTTTAATAAATTTTGTTGTAGCCCACGAAAATCGTGACAGTGTTCAATTTTGCATCTACACCAGGAAGGGGTTATCTACCTACACTGGCACTAGGAAATTAATACTGTCAGTATTATAAAGAAGTCAAAGATACCCTGATGTGCATTTACTCACACAAGGCCGTGTGAGTATCATTTTTATTTTTATTTTTATAGATCTATACTTATCAGACCGCCATTACCCTTACAGGGCACCAGATTTAAAGACACCAAAAAAGGAAAAAAAGATACCTTCCCCTAGGATTGCACTCACACTTGCCCGTGTGAGTGCCTGCAGCATTTTGCTGCTTTTACATATCTGCTCGGGCTTTTCTAGTGGGTTATCACAGAATTGTGTTGTTAATTCCCCACTAACAATTGTTTTTCAATTTGTTCACACCGAGGGGGATTACCACACTAGAAATCGAAGACCACCAAGGAAAAACAGGAAGAAGATCAAGAACCGAACAAGAAGAAAACGGGGACTATCAAGATAAAGATACCTTGATGTGCATTTACTCACACAAGGCCGTGTGAGTATCATTTGACTTATATATATCATTACACACCTGACCCTCAGTATACCTATAGACCACTACGTGTAAAGACAAACTTCGGATAAAAAGATACCTTCCCCTAGGATTGTACTCACACTAGCCCGTGTGAGTACCGGCAGTATTTACTGCCTTTATATAAATATTTTTTTTTTTTTTTTTTGGACTTTATTAAATACTGTCTGTATTCCCCTCTAAACCACTGTTTTTAATCTGTTGACTCCGAGGGAGACATCCTCAAAGTAAGCCGAGGACTGCTGAAGACATCCAGAAAGAAAACCAAGTCCTGAAAAGAAGAAGGCAAACGACCAAGGGAACATCAAGACAAGTAAACCTTGCTGTGAGAGCATTTACACAAGGCCGTGTAAGTGATTGATTATATATTTTTCAAACACACCCATAAATATCTATTCAGATACTCTAGATACCCCACATTCTTCAACCTGTGCTCCCCCTTTCTCTCTCTATATCCCTGTACTAATAAGGATCCTGGATAAGGACCCTATTGGGGTCTGAGCCATAGGACAAGAAGACGAACCAGAGGGGAACTTTATTTATAAGGTTGTAAATTTCATTGTTACATTGCCCCTGTTCTTAAGAACTTAATCAGGGAGCGCCCGGGCTTTTCTTTGTTTCATAGGGAATAAAGTAACAGCACAGTCTTTGCATACAATAGAAAGGGATTTGTTTATCGTAGTCCTTGTGGAGAAGATGTCTCTACTTCTGCACAATCTCTCCACCTTTTCTTCCTTAGGGAACTCAGCCCCACGTGAGCTCAGAGAAACTCCTGTAGGTCCACTGTAGCCAGACGTCACTGCTTCAGCCCGGCTCTCTCAGCAGTGTCTCTCACTCTCTACCAGCTTCTTTAACCAGCTTCTGTTAGCTGTGGAGCACCTCTGTCTCCCCCCCTTCTCTGGGGAAAAACAGTGCCCTAGTGCAACGGTGCGCAAACTGGGGGGCGCGAGACAGCCGGCGGGGGGGGCGCGGGGTTTACAGAGGCCCCGCGTGCTTCCCGAAGGCACTTAAATCAAGTGCCGGGGGAGCTGCAGGGCCTCTGTAAACCTTCACTTACCTAGGCTCCGGCGGCTTCCTTCCTGCGTCGCCATGGCAACGTGACATCATGACGCCGGAGCGCAGGTGAGTGGGGGCTAGGGGGGGCACGGGAGTGAGGGGACCACCGGTAGGGGGGCACAGGGAAAAAAGTTTGCGCCCCCCTGTCCTAGTGAATGGCAGCTTTCAGTCTTTAAAAGCACTTCCTGACTATTCATCGCAGGCTGATTAGCTTCATTAGTTAGCAGCTGATGGTTTCTCTTTGAGGAATTAACTCTGCACTGCCAAAAGTCCTATAGCTGCCCTATTCAGCCCCTAGAGGACAGCGATGGCACTACACATACACATACACATATATATAATGTATGTTATTTTTCTATTACAGGTTTTTTAATTGTATTTTTATTGGTATTGGATGATTTTTTTGGCCACATTCATTGCAAATTAATGTATGACCCTTTAGAGCTATGCATACAGTGACAATCAATGTCGTTTTGGACAAATGCTTGATTTGATCTCTCTCTCTCTCTCCTAAGCATGGGGAAACATGGTAATTTTCCTCTGACAGAGCTCCGTAGTAGGAGTGATACATATGCGGGCATGTCTGTATGACTTAATGATAGGTGATTAGATGCAGGATCTGTAGTGAGAACGCTATGGAGGAGAGTACTCAGACAGGTGAGGTAGGACAGGGTTTAGTCATAATATTATATTAGCCAATGGAGGAATACACCACAAAGTAACCCAGTTGGGACTACCATGGTAATGCTAATACCATGAGGGGGAGTTTTGATTCGCACTCATGCTTCTTAATCAGTTTAGAAGTGAATCTGCTTCTCCTTCTTGCAGCTGCTCTATCTGGAGGTTCTCACCACCACAGTTATCTAGTGAAGACAGGCTCCACGGATAGGGTAAGCATAGGAAAGAACACACAGAGCGCACCAAAGGTGAAGTAAAGGTGTATATTAAACATACAAAAATGCAGTAAGAGTAGACTTACATTTAAGATAATGATGATACAGCAGATGCCTAAAAGAATATGTCCATGCTGCCATGTTCCTGATCCAAACAGGTAAGAGACGGAGTAGGTCTTGAAGCTGTATATCCCGCGCGCTGGGATTCACTGTTACTCAGTGCAGACCTTCCACTTCTGGGATCGTGAGTCCCATGTGTGTGCAGTCAAGCACGTCTCATTTCCAATTTCCTCTGATCATGAACTTTCAAATAGCAACTTCACAGGACAACATAAAATACTCTCTACCACAACACATTTCACACACTAAAGTGCTAGTTTGTTACACCTATATACTTTCTGCTTCAGCAGAATACAATTTACGTTGATTGATTATCAAGTTTAATTTAAAGTTATAGCAACTTGTCATAATTCTGTGCACTCTGCAGGTATAGTGGCCACATTAGTAATTGTACAAGGGGTTACATTGTAAACACATTACAAGACTGGTTGGAGAACCTAATAGGTGTAGAATGTATATAGGGAATAGTATTAAGATTATAATAATAATCAATCGGATATGGGTTAATGCAAATACCATGAGCAGATTATTGAGGGGATTTACAGACATTGCAATTTGGCCACGGGTCTGCAATTAAACTGTGAGGTGCCTTACTACAAGGAATTTGTGATACTAGTACTGTAGTTCTCCAATGATACAAAGAGTGGCTTTACATTTTTGAGAGCTTGACATTAGAGTCCTATTAATAATCAGACATTACATGATCAGTCATTAGGCAGCACCACACTGCATTTGGGCTTACTGATCATTCTTTACATTTAAGTCAGGTTTGTAACCCATCACTGACACTCCTCCATGTTTCTCACTTTTAATATTTTTCTTAGTGATACTGTATATGTTTTATATTTATTTCAGAATTAAATGTTAAGTTTTACTATATGCATAGTGTGCTCCTAAGAGAACTTATTTCCTTGAGTGTGGCACCCTATCAATACTCACTGCTATATATTTATCCCAGTCACACAGGGTCAAATTTAGTAGGGACCTGTGAGCTGATTGTTTTCTTGTCTCTGTTTTTCTATTACTGTTAAGGTTGCCACAATTGTGGAATGGAAATGTCCCAGACTGTGTTGTACTGAGAAAGCGGATCTCAGTGCTTTCCAGTCTGATGTCTGCTTTAACAAGATAATTCCCTATATTTGTGAAGGGATTGAATGTGTACAAGCAGCACTTCTCAAAGAAGATCACAGTACTATATTTGTTTTCTTTTTAGGAGAGTAGACCCTAAAAGTATGATTGTCTGCTCCTCCCCTGTCCCCCCTTCTTGGCAGAACTACCCTATTTAACATCATTTGATACAATGATTCCCTATTCTAGCACTGCACAGCTTTAAAAAATAGTGCTAAAATAGTGCTGTAACAAAGATATAAGCAACACACCGCAGCAATTACTTTTTTTAGATTTAGAATTGTATTGAATTTACATTTTTGAAAAGACAAACATTCGTATTCAATTTCAACATTTTATTATAAACAAAAACGAAATAATAAAACAAAAATTAGCATATTGAGCCTACAGTAAATCTGAGTTAAATTCATTATTTACATATATAGAGTTAAAGTATTCAAGACAAGAACATACCATCTCTCAACTTTTACAGAACAATTGAGAGTAAATGTATAGTTTTGAACGAGCAGCTATGATCCCTTTGTGTACTGTATGTTTAAGAAATGGTCCACATATTTTAAAATATTTAGATGGATTTGCTACTTAGGGCTATACATTTCTCCACGGCTACTATTTGTGTCTCTCTGTTGTACCATGAATTAATTGGTGGGATCCCAGGGATTCTCCAATAAAAGCAGAGGTTCATTTTAGCTGTGCACAGCATACTGTAAGGGTAACAAGGGTCTTAGTATTATTAGGTAAGTAAATCAAGAGAAAGCTTTTAGGCTCAATTGAGATTATTTCCCCATAACATCCTGCAGTGTAGTGAATCACTGGTTTCTATCCAATATAACTAAATATTAGGACAATCCTACATATATGAAAGAGCCCTCAAAGCCACAATTTTTCCAACAGAGATTAGACTCATTAGGATAAATAATTTGAAGTGTAGCAGAGGTGTAGTACCATCTAAACAACTCATTATATTGAGCTTCTCTAGTGGTAGCTGACCTAGATGCAGTAGCTGCGTTATTCCAAATTCTGTCCCGTGTTTCATCATCAATTTCAGAGCCAATGTCCTGCTCCCAGGCATGCTGATATTTACCAGGAAATTATAAATCCAAGTAATACAACCTTTTCAATTTAATTTTTTTTGGACAACATGGATTCAAAAGGATTAAGAATCCTACTGATTATGTTTCTATTCAAAGTGGATTCAATACAGTGTTGGTTTGGAGATGGAAATAAGTCTTGAGATGTCAGAAACGGCACACCTGTGAGCATGTGACAAAGGTTATTACATACAGCTATCTACAGTAGCTGATCCAATTTTTATGGAAGAAAGGAAAGAGAGCAGTGCACTCAAAGCTTTGAAACTTAATAGAAAAGATCTTCTACAAAAGACTATAAAAAAAGAAAAGACTAGATTACCTGTTGTCACTAGATGTTCCCATATTTCACCAGACATCAAGAAATTCTTTTTATGACATTAGCATATACTCAGTCTGAACCCAAGTTGCAAACTACTGTACTACTGTATATGTCAAAAACCAATTTTTGCCTTTTAAAAGAAATACAAACAACAGAGCTGCTAGTTAAAGGAGATTCTAAAGAGATACTGTATATGACACACATTTTCCTCAAAATCTATTAGGACCATGGAAGAAAGGCTGTTTTAATTGCAGGGGATGTATGACCTGCCGTAATGACCTTATTGAAGGCTCCCAATTCAAGCATCCTCATACAGGAACCTCATTCCATATTAACCAACATCTCACAAGACATTGATCATTTATCTCATATTTTGCCAATATATCTTAGTCTACGTAAGTAGTAAAACAGATCGATTCTTCAAAGCATGAATGAATTAATTAATACCATTCGACCATTCATTGAGGTGTATCTGAGAAATCTCTGGCAAAACATTTTTTAGCATTGGAACATCAGTTGGCTACTCTCAGATATGATTATTGATCATGTTTCAACTCCAACAAGAGGAGGTGATGTCAAAAAGCTTATTTTGCAGCGAGAAGCAAAATGGATATTTAAGTTGGATATTGTGGCCCCAATATACCTTAATGAAGATCTCAATTACAATTGTTTTTTTATAAACCTTTCTAGAACTGTGTTTCACAATTTTTGCCATTTTTGCTCCAACATATTTATGTTTTTATAGTTAGGAATGAACAGTTTTTTTTTTTTTTAAATTAATCTACTTTAGAATATACTTACACTTGTCCTGGTGCATAGATGTTTTTCAACAACAACTTGTTTTTTTTAATATGAGTATAGAGATCTTACAAGTTCTGACATAGGATGTACAGTATTCAAAGTTTTGGACATTGGTACTGTCCGTGACATTATTTAGGTATTAAAGAGAAAATAGAAGTGAGCTCTGAACTAGTCTGTATCTATTAATTAGAACTCTTTATGTGAAAGAATGCTGCTAGTAGAAAATGATGGCTCACAACATCAATGACGAAGTGATAGTGATAAAGAAATACCAGTGCAAAAAGTCACATATTAAATGTTAGTAGAACATATAAAAATATATATAAATCAATTGATCATACAATGAATAAAAGTTAAAAAGCACTTAGAACTAATACAGTGCTGATAGAACAAGGTGTAGAAAAACAGGTAACAATGTTGCTTGGACAAGGCAACAGTACAGCTATAGAATCGATACAGTGTGACCAGATATTCACGTGTAAATCACGAACTGCTCTTTGTAGAAATTGCCTATAAGTAGGGCAAGGTAGAGAATGTCCGTGATCCAAATGTAAGTAACGCCGATAGGGAAGACACCCACTCTCGGCCTAGGGAGATGAACTATCCGGCTCCAGGTGTGTTAGAAGGTAAGTTTGGTTTCGTGTGAGGATTCACCTCCGATTGTCACTCCTGCCGAATGTCTGACAGCAGGTTTTAATAAGCAGTCATACTGGCTCAGCGTGATCTTTACTCTGGTGCAGATATTTCCCTTTAGGAAACAAAAGAAAACAGCGCACAACGCCAAATAGTGAAGCAAATTCAACAATATATTATAGAATTAAAAAAGGGGGTAATATATCTGCGTACATAAAAAAAGGTTGGTAAAAGGCATGTAGTGTGTATCACACTGTTTACCACTCGGCTGTTAGTCTGCTTACATTGGCCTTTGTCTATGTGTTGGCCTGTCCTGTTTTTATTTCATCCTGTGTGCTGTTTTGGACACTTGTGAGAGACTCTGTAAGACTGTTCAAACTTCCCTATTGAATCCACCACTGCTGTGAAGACAGCAGCAAGCTGCGTTTTAACCTCTGTGCAGAGGATACACCTGCCGAGGTACAGGAGCAGCTTCATATCGGCTAGGAAGCAGGAGCGATTTCACCGAGCCCCAGTACCAGCTGCTGAACCTGGCTGCATGAAGGGAAATCCCCTTGGGAGTGAAAAGACTGACGTCCTGCCCCAGAATCAACTGAGCTGCAGCAGCAGAGGGAAGCAAGCACCTGAATCTACAGCTAACAGCCGAGTGGTAAACAGTGTGATACACACTACATGCCTTTTACCAACCTTTTTTTATGTACGCAGATATATTACCCCCTTTTAAATTCTATAATATATTGTTGAATTTGCTTCACTATTTGGCGTTGTGCGCTGTTTTCTTTTGTTTCCATTCTCTTAGTGTGTGTGGGGTGCTGAGCCACCCCTGCGTTTACAGCTGCAGACGCCATTATCCCCAACACGGTTATGTGGCACTTATTATTTAATGTTTAATTATCTCACTGTGGGAGTTGTGGTTTAATTTTTTATACATTTTTTATCACTAAATTGATGGTATAGTCACTGTACTGTATATATTTATACATTTAAACTTTATAGGTAGTTAGGTAGTAGCGCACAGTTTTGTTTTTTGTGTATAATTTCCCTTTAGGGTTGAGATGTTCTATATACTTGCCAATGTCATTTATATTATGTTTCTATGTTTGTTATTGATGAATATCTGAGTCATGAACTTGTTTGGTCTCTAACTGACACTTTATACCTAGTTGCTTAAGCATAACTGACGTTATTGTCTTCAGAAGACACTTGGGGGCCTATTCTATAAGTGTTCATAAAAAAATCACTGTGCCATTTAAATCTCCACTTTTTTTGAGCGTTGCTATCACGGTATTCAGAAAGCCTCAATTACCTGTGATAGCAAAATTCACAAAACTGGTGAGAAGCTGGCGACGTGATGATCGTCTCTCTCTAAAGGGCTTACCCGGCGATTTCTTTCAGCTGCACAGAGAGAGCTGCCTCTCCCTGCGCATATCTCGCCAGCCAGTAAAAGTTTTTAATATAAAATGTAACACTGGTGTAGATGAGCACGGGGTCTCCGGAGCAGAACCGTGTTGATTTCAGGTCCGGGGACCCCCTGCTTCCCAAGATACAGGCCCCGTTATGGTAATAACGCTAAGCCACTAGGGTAATGAAGTTGCCTGTAAATGCATTTTTATTGCATCTGATTCATGCGGTGGACTCCGGTGCTGATATTAATGTGTATCAACTCCGGAGACCCTTGGCATCAATCAAATGCAGAAAAAAATTCATATTTTTTGTAAGTCATATCTCGCCACCTCTCAGCAGCTTCTGACCAGCCTCACGCCAACTGAGGATTTCGGAAGAAACTCGTCATTCTAGAGCCACGATTAGCCTCGATAAGCTAATCACAGCTTCTAGAATTACACGAGTTTCAGAACCTGCCGCTAAGTGGCTTATCTGCGCTCACCCGGCAATTTTTTTTGAAGGCTGAAATTTTAGGCGATTCATGCCTTTAACGCCCACTTATCAAGGCTAAGGCTAAAGCCCCGCTCCCTCAGTCAGCGCGTCCCCGCACTGCAGACAGGCGGGGCACTGACAGACACAGACCGCGATATGCGGTCTGTAGGGAGCCGGGAGCCGGGGTGGGAGTGGGAGGGAGGGGGGCGGGATCTGATCGTGGTGCCGTCCACCCCCCCACACACATCCACATACATATACACACACACACACACACATATACATATACAGATACACACACACATATATACACATACACACACATACATACACACACACACATACATACACACTCACACACTTTAACCCGCAGCTCCTTCCCTGCTCCCCGCCCAAGGCGCCTCCCATCTAGCTCCTTCCCTCCTCTCCTCCCCATTGGCTGACTCGCGTACCACGTGACGCGTAAACGCCGAAAATCACAAGATTCTTGCAGCATCGGCCGGCTGACGCGTCACAGTATGTAGTCAGCCCTGCCGGAAGGAGGCAGCGGGGGCAGGGACCATTCGGACAAGAGTCTGGTGGTTCGCGGCCGCGCGCCCCGCCGGCCACAGCGGGTTCGCAGCCTTACTGATTAGCAGTAGGCATTTTGGCCGATAAGTGCTTGATAAGTGGCTCATGAACGCTTATAAAATAGGCCTCTTAAAGTGAAGAGAATTTGTGTTATTCTTTTCAATAGTACATTGTGTGATGTTGCTCTATTACGTTAGATAAGATGTCTGGTTATATTACGTTTTGTTTATTAATATGTATTAGTATAGTGTTATTTACTTTATTTCAGTTTAACATTTATATAGTTTTGTTTGTAATACTCTATATAGTTATCTTTTCTATATTATTCTTTATACATTTGTTTATGTTTCACAGGATGTTAGATTAATTCCCAATTTTGTGCACAGTTTGTTTCCAGCAATGTTATTTTTATATTGTATCTATTTGTTTGCTTTGCCAGCTAATTGTAGATACAGTAATTAAGGCCATTTGTAATTTATTCAATGCACCTGGTGACACTTGCATGCTCACTTCACATGTATAAAAACAGCATTCAATTAACAGTGTGGTACTGTATCTTGACAAAGGTCCACATTAGGAACGAAACGTCGATCTGACCATTACACAATAATTTTTACATTTGCAATATCCTGTGGAGTGTCGTTTGTTTCCTTTTTGGATCCAGTTTGTACTAAGAAAAATATGCACTCAACCCACAAAAATCTATTGGAGCAAAATGCGGAGGAAAATATAATTACTCTCTTCAAAACGTGCTCTGTTCAGTTCGAGCCGAAGACATATTTATTACATTTTAGATTTAATGTACAAAAATAGTACAGTGCTTAGATTACAGAAAAAGATTATTACAGAAACAGAAAATGCAGACAGTTTCATCAAATAAAAGGGAGTAAAATAGATCTAATTATGTTACTGCATAATATCAGATTACTTCAGAGAGGACTTGAAGTTGAGAATATGGAAAACAGCATGTGCAATAGACAACAGACACCCTCCTATGTTGAACACCCTGTGTAGAAAACCATTTGTTTGAATGTGCCTCAGATGTGCTAATTAAGCAGACAGAACAACATTGTCAGGTGACTTTTTAGGCCTATATACACAGGCGGCACACTTTATTTGAGTGTGGCTGATTCCGCAAGCCGGGATATGTCCCGGCTTGTGAGCCGCACTCCCTCGGCGTGCCGCACATCACCGATGCGCGGTCACGCGTCATCGGGTGCCTGTGCCACCTGTACGCGTGCCCAGGGCTCCCCGAGGGAGCCCTGGTGTCGCGCGGATGTGAGGACAGCGGCGGGACGTTCCGGGGGACCCGGCGGACCCGGTGAGGAGAGGGTAAAAAACCAGACTGTGTGGTGCTCTAAACGTAGACTCAGCAACTTCAATTATAATGTATTACATAATGTTTATCCTCGAAGTATCCCACATATAATTGGTGACCACCTATAGCATAAACACCTATTTCCACCATGTATCAATAAACCGGAAGAGTATAACCCCAATTGGTAAATACTCACACTAGCTAGTGTCCAGCCAAATCATTGAATGGGAAAAACGGTGTACATAGAGTAAATAAACTCACTTAGAGCAGGTGGTCCTCCCGGGATTAACCTTCCTAGGTGCGTGCATCCGGTACTCCACAGCAAGGGCAGATATCCAGAAAGGAGAATTGGAGCACAGCTACATGAAAAATATGCTAGAGAGTGTTTCCCAAAATAAGAGGTTTATTATGGTCAGAGCATGGTAACAGAAAAAATAGAGCCCTCAGGCCCCCACCGACATGTTTCGAGCGTGCGCTCTTTATCAAGGTGTACAATGATCTAATATTCCCCCTTACCTAATATAGTCTCCTTTTCCCGCCAAACGTCCCGTTAACCCGTCGCTTAGCTGTATCACCTGCGATGCGCCCTGTTGCCAGAGTGCATCACGAGTACCACGCTTCACGGCGGGTGTCGCGGTGACGTCAGCGCGTCAAGAATTTATTGACAATCTAAACTTAACAAACCTAACTCAACTTCAAACAACTTTATTAATCTACTGAAACATAATATATATTAACTAAAGATACAAACATATAATACGAATAAAATCAATTAAAAAAACACAAGCAAGGTTTAAAGAAAAAATACACAAGCAAGGTTTAATGAAAAAACGTTGATCGCTACAAGGTTAAAAGAAGTATTTATTTATATATTGGGTTGTGAAACATATGAATCCACATATCCCCACCATATCCAAGATTTTATAACCAGTATATATCTACAAGCTAGTCAATATATTCACTTACTTAATCAAATACAATGAATAATTAGCATATATGCCTGTATCAACAGAAATTTCTTCAATTGTATGTAAGTTATATTCCTAAGGTATGGGTATGGAATTCATATGTTTCAGATCATATTCTTAACCATTTACAGCTTTGAGGATGAATATCTTATAATGTAAGTGATATAACATAGTTTTCCCAGTCTATCCATAGCACTTATAAGTATGTAATTTATTTTATCATTATACAATCAAATTTATACATAAATTGATGGTAGTGCAAATAGATTATAATATGCAAATAGAATATATATACATAAAGATATAAACATATAAATTTGTATATAATGATAATTAATGAATTCATATTACAATTGATTAGGTATCAATCTTCATTTTAGATATGGGTTTAAATCCCAATCTGTATTCAATCCATAGGGGATCCTAGTATTTAAAGTAAAAATCCAGAAGAGTTCCTTTTTATCCAGTAGTTCCAATCTATTACCACCCCTATATGGCATTTCAATATGTTCAATTCCTCTAAATCTTAATTTAGTAATATCCCCATGTTTACAAGTTGTAAAGTGTTGGGATACCGGATGCGTGAGATCCTTAAGTTTAATCAACCTAATATGTTCTCGCATTCTGGCCTTCAATGCTCGTGTTGTGCGTCCCACATATTGCTTACCGCATCCACAGTCCAATAAATAGACTATGAATGTGGTATTGCAATTAATGAAGGATTTTATAGTGTATATTTGTCCTGTATTAAAGGATTTGAAATTAGATGTTTGATCCATGAACGTACAGGAAATACACTTCAAACATTTGTAACAGCCCTTTGGTAGACCAACCCCATGTGATTGTTGTTTAGATGTAAAAAGACTTCGAGAGACATAATTAGCAACTGTTTTAGCCTTTTTAAAGACGAAACGTGGGCCCTCCTGGTATACTTTCTTCAGTAAGGGGTCTGCAGATAATACATTCCAATGTTTCCTCACAATCTCCTTAATACCATTCGCTTGAACATTGAATTGTGTTATAAACATTGGACTATTAAAGTCCCATGTACTCTGTTTTGGATTCCTTTGTTTTTTTAAGAGATCATCCCTATTCATATCCCTAACTTCAGCAAATGACCTTTCAAGATTGGATTTAAGATATCCCCTCTCCTCAAATCTTTTTAAGAGTTCCTCTGATTGAGTCAGAAAGTCCTCCTCATTGGCACAAATCCTTTTTAATCGGATGAGTTGTCCTTTTGGTATTGAATTTAAGAGGGGTTTTGGATGGCAGCTGTCAAATCTTAAATATGTGTTACATGAGTTTTCTTTCCTATAAATATTTGAACCAATTTTCATGTGCATATCAATAAATAAATATAGATCAAGGTAATGAATATGGTGAAAATCATAAGTGTAAGTGAATTTTAAATTAAAATCATTGTGATTAAGGTGATTAATAAATAATAAAAGTGATTCTTCCCCTCCTTCCCAAATAAATATTAAATCATCCAAAAACCGTCTATAAAAAGTGATAAAGTGTCGATAAGGGTTGTTATCTCCAAATATGTGGACCGACTCCCACCAACCCAAAAATAGGTTGGCATAAGATGGAGCAAAGCTGGTACCCATAGCGGTTCCACATATTTGGAGATAAAAAGTGTCATCAAACAAAAAGTAATTATGTGTTAATAAAAAGTGAATACAATCCAAAATAAAAGCTCTCTGTGTAAGTGATAATGTGGAGTGTTCCAAATAAGTGTTGACAGCTGCCATACCATGTTGATGGGTTATAATGGTATACAAGGAGGTCACATCTAGTGTAACATCTATTGGTCTCCCAGGAGGCTATACGCCAATTGTAAGATGATTCATCATACTCTGTACTACGTGTTGACCCAACTCCTATGTTCCTTAAACAGCTCAGGTTACTCATAGAAGAGGGTTCCCTTTTGGGAGTTCTTGATTCTAAGGAGTGTGAATTTCTTTTTGAGACACATCCCATTATCCCAGTATTTCACCATCTCCCAAAGATCCGTAAAACTTTGGTCTCCCCCCCTGGGAGACCAATAGTTGCTAGAATTGGATCTTTGGGAGATGGTGTCTCTAGATATGTGGATTATTATTTGCAACAATTTGTTTATGATTTACCATCACATATCAGAGACAGTGGTGACCTTTTTGACAAACTCACAAGCATTGATTGGAAAGGGGGTTACATCTGGGTTACACTAGATGTGACCTCCTTGTATACCATTATAACCCATCAACATGGTATGGCAGCTGTCAACACTTATTTGGAACACTCCACATTATCACTTACACAGAGAGCTTTTATTTTGGATTGTATTCACTTTTTATTAACACATAATTACTTTTTGTTTGATGACACTTTTTATCTCCAAATATGTGGAACCGCTATGGGTACCAGCTTTGCTCCATCTTATGCCAACCTATTTTTGGGTTGGTGGGAGTCGGTCCACATATTTGGAGATAACAACCCTTATCGACACTTTATCACTTTTTATAGACGGTTTTTGGATGATTTAATATTTATTTGGGAAGGAGGGGAAGAATCACTTTTATTATTTATTAATCACCTTAATCACAATGATTTTAATTTAAAATTCACTTACACTTATGATTTTCACCATATTCATTACCTTGATCTATATTTATTTATTGATATGCACATGAAAATTGGTTCAAATATTTATAGGAAAGAAAACTCACGTAACACATATTTAAGATTTGACAGCTGCCATCCAAAACCCCTCTTAAATTCAATACCAAAAGGACAACTCATCCGATTAAAAAGGATTTGTTCCAATGAGGAGGACTTTCTGACTCAATCAGAGGAACTCTTAAAAAGATTTGAGGAGAGGGGATATCTTAAATCCAATCTTGAAAGGTCATTTGCTGAAGTTAGGGATATGAATAGGGATGATCTCTTAAAAAAAAACAAAGGAATCCAAAACAGAGTACATGGGACTTTAATAGTCCAATGTTTATAACACAATTCAATGTTCAAGCGAATGGTATTAAGTAGATTGTGAGGAAACATTGGAATGTATTATCTGCAGACCCCTTACTGAAGAAAGTATACCAGGAGGGCCCACGTTTCGTCTTTAAAAAGGCTAAAACAGTTGCTAATTATGTCTCTCGAAGTCTTTTTACATCTAAACAACAATCACATGGGGTTGGTCTACCAAAGGGCTGTTACAAATGTTTGAAGTGTATTTCCTGTACGTTCATGGATCAAACATCTAATTTCAAATCCTTTAATACAGGACAAATATACACTATAAAATCCTTCATTAATTGCAATACCACATTCATAGTCTATTTATTGGACTGTGGATGCGGTAAGCAATATGTGGGACGCACAACACGAGCATTGAAGGCCAGAATGCGAGAACATATTAGGTTGATTAAACTTAAGGATCTCACGCATCCGGTATCCCAACACTTTACAACTTGTAAACATGGGGATATTACTAAATTAAGATTTAGAGGAATTGAACATATTGAAATGCCATATAGGGGTGGTAATAGATTGGAACTACTGGATAAAAAGGAACTCTTCTGGATTTTTACTTTAAATACTAGGATCCCCTATGGATTGAATACAGATTGGGATTTAAACCCATATCTAAAATGAAGATTGATACCTAATCAATTGTAATATGAATTCATTAATTATCATTATATACAAATTTATATGTTTATATCTTTATGTATATATATTCTATTTGCATATTATAATCTATTTGCACTACCATCAATTTATGTATAAATTTGATTGTATAATGATAAAATAAATTACATACTTATAAGTGCTATGGATAGACTGGGAAAACTATGTTATATCACTTACATTATAAGATATTCATCCTCAAAGCTGTAAATGGTTAAGAATATGATCTGAAACATATGAATTCCATACCCATACCTTAGGAATATAACTTACATACAATTGAAGAAATTTCTGTTGATACAGGCATATATGCTAATTATTCATTGTATTTGATTAAGTAAGTGAATATATTGACTAGCTTGTAGATATATACTGGTTATAAAATCTTGGATATGGTGGGGATATGTGGATTCATATGTTTCACAACCCAATATATAAATAAATACTTCTTTTAACCTTGTAGCGATCAACGTTTTTTCATTAAACCTTGCTTGTGTATTTTTTCTTTAAACCTTGCTTGTGTTTTTTTAATTGATTTTATTCGTATTATATGTTTGTATCTTTAGTTAATATATATTATGTTTCAGTAGATTAATAAAGTTGTTTGAAGTTGAGTTAGGTTTGTTAAGTTTAGATTGTCAATAAATTCTTGACGCGCTGACGTCACCGCGACACCCGCCGTGAGGCGTGGTACTCGTGATGCACTCTGGCAACAGGGCGCATCGCAGGTGATACAGCTAAGCGACGGGTTAACGGAACGTTTGGCGGGAAAAGGAGACTATATTAGGTAAGGGGGAATATTAGATCATTGTACACCTTGATAAAGAGCGCACGCTCGAAACATGTCGGTGGGGGCCTGAGGGCTCTATATTTTTTCTGTTACCATGCTCTGACCATAATAAACCTCTTATTTTGGGTAACACTCTCTAGCATATTTTTCATGTAGCTGTGCTCCAATTCTCCTTTCTGGATATCTGCGGTGAGGAGAGGGGGAAGCCCCGATCGGCGGGCCTCTCCTCCGAGGCTTCGGCACGCGCCCGGGACATCCCGGCGCGCGCCAGGTTACTGTCGCGGCCGAGACCGGGCAAATGCTCAAATAAACTCGGCCGCGACAGTAAACCCAGTCAGAACAGCTAGTCTGCTTGCAGCCCATATCCAAGTGGCCCATTATAAGTGGCATGACTACTGAACAACTGAAGTTTAAAAGGAAGTTCAAAAGAAGTGAGGAAGAATTGGACACCCCATCTGGCCCTGATTCCTGCATATGAACTACGCTGGAAAGGAGGATACTGCTGCGGCCGAGTTTATTCGAGCATTTGCCCGTTCTCGGCCGCAGCAGTAAACTGGCGCGCGCCGGAGGGTGCCGGGCGCGCGCCGAAGCAGCGGAAGAGCGCCCTCCGATCGGGGCGCTCTCCCTCCCGCTGCCGGGTCCGCCGGGTACCCCGGAACCCCCTGCCGCCGTCCCCCACATCGCGGGACACCAGGGCTCCCTCGGTGAGCCCTGGACGCGCGTGCAGGGGGCGCAGGCTCCCGATGACGCGTGACCGCGCGTCGGTGACGCGCGGCACGCCGAGGGGCGGCCACTAGCAAGCCGGGAAATCTCCCGGCTTGCGGAACCGGCCACACTTTAATAAAGTGTGTCGGTACTGTATCATCAATACCAGACTGCATCATTACTGCTATGATGCTGCCTTTACCATTTATATTTGCTGTGACTTCACTTCTTCTCAAATTATGCACTTCTTTCTACCAGCCTCAGTATGTCTCTAACTCTATTCATATATCTCCATCTCTCCTTCCTTCACCACTTCTCTTTTCACATGAACTCCTTTCTTAACTGCGTCCTCTGACACCACACAGCTATATCCCCTGCACTAAAAAACACCCCTACAAATCCTCCTCACACATCCTCTTTCTATCCATGCTTCTCCTCCTTGCTTCTGGGGATATCTCTCCCAATCCTGGTCCCTGTCTTATTTCAACTTGCTCTTGTCCTCGCCTCCCACATGCAACTTTTACTCCTTCTGGTGTCAACCCCTCCAACCTCATACCCATCCCCTGCCACCCTCCCTCCTCTCTCCCTTTCTCCTGTGCCCTTTGGAACGCACGCTCTCTTTCTAACAAGTTCCTCTCTGTGCATGACTTCTTTCTCTCTCACTCCCTGCTTCTCTTTGCTATAACTGAGACCTGGCTCACTCAGTCTGACTCTGCTCTGGAAGCTGCCCTCTCCTATGGTGGCCTTTCCTTCTCCCACACTCCGCGCCCTGATGGCAGGGGTGGAGGCGTGGGGCTCCTGCTCTCCTCTGTCTGCCATTACCGAACCCTTCCTATTCCCCCCTCTCTTGCTTTTCCTTCCTTTGAGGCTCACACTGTCCAGATATTCTCTTCTCTCCCTGTTCATGTGGCGGTCATCTATCGCCCACCTACCTCTACTCATCCCCCTTCTGCCTTTCTCTCTCACTTTGAATCCTGGCTCTCTTTCTTTCTCTCCTCAGACTCCCCTGTTCTTCTCCTTGGGGACTTCAATTGCCACATTGATGACCCGTCTCTCTCTTGGGCTTCCCGCTTTCTTTCTCTTACCTCTTCTTTTGGCCTTCAACAGTGGACTGCAGCCAGCACCCACAAGGATGGCCACTACTTAGACCTGGTTTTCACTAAAAACTTCTCTCTCTCTGATTTCTCCATTTCCCCCTTTCCTCTCTCTGACCATCATCTCATCTCATTCTCTTTATCTCGCTTCTCCCCTTCTCCACCTCCATCTACCCCCCGGTTCTGCAGAAACCTGCGCTCTATTCACTTACCAGACTTTGAGTCCACTTTACACTCCTCCCTCTCCTCTCTCAGCTTTGCTACAGACCCTGACAACCTGGTCAGAAAGTACAACTCTGTCTTGTCCTCGTCTCTTGATCTACATGCCCCGCTTTCTCTCTGCCGCCCTCGCCCTTCTAACCCTAGACCCTGGCTAAATTCCCACACGCGCATGCTGCGTTCCTCCACTCGTTCCTCTGAACGCCTCTGGAGGAAGTCTCACACTCTCGCAGACTTCCTTCACTACAAATTTATGCTATCCTGTTTCAACTCTGCCCTCTCGCAAGCTAAACAAGCCTACTTTTCTGCACTAATCAACATGCACAAGTCTAACCCACGCCGACTGTTCTCTGTCTTTGATACTCTACTCAAACCACCCTCAGCTGCCTCTCCTTCCTCCATCTCCGCTCAGGACTTTGCTGACTATTTTAAGGAAAAGGTGGAATCCATACGGCAGAACATCCCCTCTGTTTCTTCCCCCCATCCTACATCTCCTCCTAACTCTCCTCCTGCCTTCCTTGAGTCTTTTTCCACTGTCTCAGAGGAGGATGTGTCGCTGTTGATCTCCTCTTCTCCCTCTACCACTTGCCCTCTTGACCCCATTCCCTCCCATCTCCTAAAACCTCTAGCTCCTACTATAATCCCTACGCTTACACACATTTTAACTCCTCCCTCTGCTCTGGAACCTTTCCATCCTCCTTCAAACATGCAACAGTCATACCATTACTCAAAAACAGCAAGCTTGACCCTACCTGTCTTTCTAACTATCGACCTGTCTCCCTCCTGCCTTTTGCCTCTAAACTACTTGAACGTCTTGTATTCTCTCGCTTGCTCCATTTTCTCAACACCTATTCTCTCCTAGACCCTCTACAATCTGGCTTCCGCACTGCTCACTCCACCGAAACAGCCCTCACTAAAATAACTGACGACCTCCATGCTGCCAAAGACAGAGGTCATTACATTCTGCTCATATTACTCGACCTCTCTGCGGCATTTGACACCGTGGACCACCCTCTTCTCCTCCACATTCTCCATACTCTAGGTATTCGGAACAAAGCTCTATCCTGGATCTCATCCTACCTCTCCCATCGTACTTTTAGTGTCTCTTCTGCTAACACCTCCTCCTTCTCTATTGATCTCTCTGTGGGGGTACCCCAGGGCTCTGTCCTGGGAAATCTTCTCTTTTCTCTGTACACACTCTCTCTAGGTGACCTAATAACATCTTTTGGGTTTAATTATCACCTCTATGCCGACGACACACAAATATACTTTTCAACACCTGACCTTACACCTGCTGTACAAACCAAAGTTTCTGAATGTCTCTCTGCTATATCATCCTGGATGGCCCTCCGACGCCTTAAACTCAACATGGCTAAAACAGAGCTCCTCATACTTCCTCCCAAACCTGGCCCTACTACCTCCTTCCACATTACTGTTGGAACTACAATCATTCACCCAGTAGCCCAAGCACGCTGCCTAGGGGTCACATTCGACTCCTCTCTCACATTCGCCCCTCACATTCAAAACATTTCTAAAACTTGTCGCTTTTTCCTCCGCAATATAACTAAGATACGCCCTTTCCTCTGTTGTTCGACTGCTAAAACTCTGACTCAGGCCCTCATTCTCTCCCGTCTTGATTACTGTAACCTCCTGCTGTCCGGCCTTCCTGCCTCTCACCTGTCTCCCCTACAATCTATCCTAAATGCTGCTGCCAGAATCACTCTACTCTTTCCTAGATCTGTCTCAGCATCTCCCCTCATGAAATCCCTCTCCTGGCTTCCGATCAAATCCCGCATCTCCCACTCCATTCTTCTCCTCACTTTTAAAGCTTTACATTCTTCTGCCCCTCCTTACATCTCATCCCTAATTTCTCGGTATGCACCATCCAGACTCTTGCGTTCTTCTCAAGGATGTCTTCTTTCTACCCCCTTTGTATCTAAAGCCCTCTCCCGCCTTAAACCTTTTTCACTGACTGCCCCACACCTCTGGAATGCCCTTCCCCTCAGTACCCGACTAGCACCCTCTCTATCCACCTTTAAGACCCACCTTAAGACACACTTGCTTAAAGAAGCATATGAATAGCACTGTTCCTAAACACGATATATAATGCTTGGCCCCCTGCAGACGCATTTACCAGAACTCCCTCCTACTGTCTCTGTACGTTCTCCCTACCTACCAATTAGACTGTAAGCTCCTCGGGGCAGGCACTCCTCTTCCGAAATGTTACTTTTATGTCTAAAGCACTTATTCCCATGATCTGTTATTTATATTATCTGTTATTTATTTGATTACCACATGTATTACTACTGTGAAGCGCTATGTACACTAATGGCGCTATATAAATAAAGACATACAATACAATGCAATTTCTGCTTTCATACAGTAGTTTGCAGAAGTATTGACCCCCTACCAATAATGTCACATTTTGTTGAATTATAGTACAAATAATCTATGCACAGTTTTCAAACTAACTTTTTTGTTAAAAAAACACTGCACATCACCCAGTCAACACCATCCAAACTGTCAAGCATGGTGGTAGCAACATCATGTTGTGGGGATGCTTTTATTCAGCAGGGACTTTGAAGCTTGTCAGGATAGAGGAGAGAATGGATGGCCCAATGTACAGGTGAATCCTTGAGGAAAACCTGTATGAGTCCACCAAGATTCTAAAACTGGGAGGAAATTCAAATTTCAGCAGGACAATGACCCTAAGTACAAAGCCAAAGCCACACTGGAGCGGTTGAGAAAGAAGATAATTAATGTTCTTGAGCGGCCCAGTCAAATTCCTGACTTGAATCCAATTGAACATTCACGGTATGACGAGACTTGAAGATTGCAGTCCATCGACGATCCCTAACAAACTTATCAGAACTCGATCCATTTTGCCATGATGGATGGGCAAAACTTTCACCATCCTACTGTGCAAAGCTAGTAGAGACCTATCCAAAAAGATTCATAGCAGTAATTTCTGCAAAAGGTGCTTCTACCAAGAGCTGACTAGATGGGGCTGAATACTTATGCAACCATTACATTTCATTTTTGTAATGTTCCTTTGCTGACATTTAACCTCCTCCTCATATAAAAGTGCTCAGTTTAACCACTACAGCTTTGTAGCTTGGAATAAAAAAAAAGTTTGTTTGAAAAACTGCATACATTATTTGTAATTCAACAAATGTGACATTAATGGTACAGGGTGAATACTTCTGCAAACCACAGTATGTCAATTGCATGACATATCTTAACTTTTGCATTGGAACTCAGTATAAGCCCACCCCCTGGGCATATCCCCAACCCCCTCCCACTCACCCCCCCCCCCTCTCATCAATCTGTAGTTAGTGACATTTGTATGACATAAGGAAGAAAAAAACTTTTAAAAAGCTGCCTGGACATATAAAAAAATCTTCATTCCTATAATACTTATACTCTCCTCGCTGTTGCATTTGTAAAATTAAAATGCACACATGAATTTCAAATATGCCCACACAACTTCTACTTTCACAAGAGAAAACAGATATCAGCAATATAATGTAGACCAACTAGTCAATCTTGGTATCAATTTAATCAGCTCAGTTTCCTGCTCATAAATACATATTTCACATCCATGGGAACTGTAACCGTATGCCAGATGTCTCATATTTAGGGAATGAATAAGAAAATACTTATACTTTGTCACCTTTTCTCATCTGGTTGGGGGATATTTCAAGAATGTGAGGTCTCCATTGAAGCCGACCCCCCCAGGATCTTTGGTAAGTCTGGATACTGTCACCAAAACCTCATAATATACACATATCATTATAGTGGGCCTTCACTGATAACCTGAGGTTAAGCTCACTTCAAGATAAACATGGAACCCCAGGCCATGTTGTTGATCCCCCAAAAAACATATATTATATTTTTAAGCTGTACTTGTGCTCAAGTTCACTGTTTGTATCCCATTAATTAAAATACTGAATGTTTTCATGGTATTTTCCTTACAACTACAAAGGATATCTTTCTCTCTCAATACCTGAAATGAGTATATCTCACCATTTCTGTCGAGTAATTGGAATTTATGTCTTATATAATTGGTTTGTTCAATTTTTTTAAATTATATAATTGAGCTGGCAGAAAAATGGTAACAATAGGTTGTAACCATGAAAAAAATGGTGAAGGAAAAGTAGTTAGCTTGAAAGATCGTACCAGAATATGCCAGATCAGCTAAGTAAGTTTCATTGTAGGTAGGAGAGTCGTTTTTGGGTGTGTGTTTTGCATTAAGACCTGAAAATTGTGCAAAGGAAATATAGTTACAGTTTGCTTGATCAACATTAATCCAACACGTGTCTTTGGCACTAGTAAAAAAAATCCCATACAGTTTTGAGGTGAACAGCATAGTAATATTTGCGTAAATAAGGTAGTCGTACCCCTCCTTTATTTTAGGGCACATAAGATCTTTTTATTAATTCTAACTTTTTTCTTGTCCCATGTAAAATCCAGTATCAGTTTTGTATTTTATCCAACATAGTTCTAGGAATCTTTATCGGCAAAGCCTGGTCCAGGTATAAAAATTGAGGCAGCATGGTCATCTTGACAGTGGCTATTTTACCTAGCCACGAAATGCTGCTTCTCTCCCAGGTGTCTAATGGTTTTTTTTTTTTTTTTTTTATTAAAGGAAGGGACAATATTGGCTTTATATAAGGTATTGAAGGATAATTTTTATACCTAGATATTTCATTTATTTTTCTGCCCAGCAAAAGGAAAGGCAAGTTTAAGACAATTTAATTCCTGTCACGGAAAGTATTCTTTGAGCTAAGGGTTCCATAATTAAAGCAAATATTAGAGGTGATATAGGACATCCCTGACGCGTGCCTCTGCCTAAGTGAAATTATTTAGAAAAAGACCCCTTAGTTCTAACTTTGGCAGAAGGTCAATTATACAGGGCTATTATACATTTAATGAAGTTTGAACCAAATCCTGTTTTTACTACAGTAATTATCATCAAGAAATATTATTATAGATTCCTCATGGTTGGCTTTTGGATTGGGCTATGACACTAATAGCTCTACGAGTGTTGTTAAAGGTTTGTCTTTGGTGTATACACCCAGTTTGTCCAGGAAAGATTAAATCAGGGAGAATCTTGTCCAATCATTTCGTTAGTATTGTTGCAAATATTTTTAAATCTAGATTCAATAGAGAAATTGGTCTAAAGTTAGAACAAAGAGTACAACTGACTTTTTCAGTTTTAGGGATTACAGAGATTAATGTGTCAGTGTTCGTTTGACAAATGGATGATCATGCAAAAGACCATTGTACAGTCTGCATAGTTTGGGAGCAATTAACTAAAAAAAATGATAGAATGTTACTGTTAACCAATCTGGACCAGGCAATTTTTTTAAGTTCTTTAACAGCATGTTGAGTTTTAGAAATCTGTGAAAGGTCACATATCTAAAAAAGTAGATATTTGTGCTTTACATTGTGCTTTTTTTTAAGTTCAGAAGTGACTAACCTTTTCTTCCAAAGAGCGTTTAAGCATTTTTCATAATGGAAATTACCATTATATATAAAAGAAATACAATTAGACTCAAGGTACAAAGTTTAAACAAATCAAGTAAAGTTAAGAAATCTGATAACGTTAACAATTCAAATGAACTTATTTTAACTTTTAACAATAGAAAATGTACACTGGCGACCAACTTTATTCTTACTTGGCTAGCTCCGCGAATTTCAGAAGATCCCGGTGATGTGCGGTTTTGTGTCGTTTTCTCCCGGGGTGTATAGCGTTATTTTCGCGGCTGTGATTTAAGCATTTTATTCCCGCTGGCTGCAATACTGCAATGCCGTGTAAAAACGCATGGGGGCGTTTGCGAGCTGTTGTCTCTGAAGTCTAATACCTTCGCGGTTCAACCTACAGTACACAGTCTGTGCGTGCGTGCGCGCGCAGTAATAGTAAAATTGCATATTTAATTTATTTTAAAGTACAGTACTGTACATGCTCGGACCCTGTTGGGGTGAAGTGAGGGGGTTCCTAACATCTGGGGGAAAATGAATTTTAATTCTATGGTGAGTACTGTCTTGTTGCCGTATTATTTTGGTGGGGCTGGATGGGTACTTCTTTAGGGGGCTGACATTACTGTACATTAAAACTTTTCTTTTTTTTCCTCAGAAAAGAAAACGGCTAATGGGGGGATTTCGATGGATAATATTGTACTGTATGCTGATGTTTTCCGGCCGTACAGTATACTGTGTAATAAACCCTGAATAAATAAAACTATGCATTTATCTACATACAGTATTCAGTATCGTTTCATTATGTGTCTTCCACAGTATACTGTACAGTGGTATACATTGCCTAACATCTATGGGCAAAAATAATTTTATTTCTAGGTGCCCTAGAACAGAAGTTCCCACGCCAATTGCCCGTGAACTTGACCGCGGCCCTAAGTAGTTCCCACGCCAATTGCGCGAATATAATGTAAAATAACTCGTTCTGTGGGTCTGAGCGGGTTGAAATTTACCTGGTCCTCATGCGGGAGGACCCTTGCCATAGTGGTAAAATATCAGCCTTCCAAGACCCCCAGAACCGGAGGTACCAAAAGACAGTTTAAAAGCACATTACCAAAGTGGCTTTTTTTCTGCCATGCAAGTCAATGGCAGAAACCTGAACTTTAACATCACCCTGACTCCGTTCTGTTGCCACGAGAGGGTCGTAATTTGCCATGCAATCCTGCCGCAACTAGGACTACATGGTGATCGAATATGAGCCCTCTAGGTCGAACAGAACCGGAGTTCTGGGTTCCAGGTTTCTGCTCATTGTGACTTAGCCGGTTCAAAGCTTTCTAGGCGCCCTAGAACAGAAGTTCCCACGCCAATTGACCTAGTTCCCACGCCAATTGCCGTAGTTCCTACGCCAATTGCGCGACCAGCCAGTTAAAAAACAGTGCAGCAAGCCGCTACAGTACATTTGTTACTCTGGCAAAGGAGCAAATGGAAACAATGTGAGGCAATTCAACATGGTCTTTTATTGGTGGAGTCGGTACAAAAACATTTATTTACAATATTGAAACATTTAAAGTGCACAAAGAAACATTTTTGGTGCATGGGGCACAGGGAGTTAAAGTGACTTGCTTTTTATGTACTGTATTTGGGGGTTGTCTTTGGGGGTTTATTCATCAAATTATTATGATGAACTGCCTTTTGAAATTACACTGCTGTTAACTATTTCAGCCACACACCTCCAGAGTTTTTAATCCCTCCCTAGCCAAGCATATTGCCATTGTGTTCTTAATCCGCCCATAGCCGAGCTACAAACACATTACGCCTGCGTCTAATCACACCATCCCCCTCCCCCAACCCTTAGAGGCCTGTTGTTTGAACGGTAATGCTTTCGAAAATCCCCTCTCGAATTTGAAATGTAAATCTGATGTGCACAGCACTGTGAGAATTGAGAGTACACTGAGACAGTATTTCATCAGGGTGTGAAAATATTTGTCAGTCACTATGGTTTACAGTCACATGTTTTTAATACAATGCAGTACATTCTTTAATATCTTTAAAAAATATATAAATCCTGGTAAAATATTTTATAAATAAATAAATAAAATAATTCATTGGTGCACTGTAGGGGTGGCTGTCAATGATTATGATTCGCAGGAAAGTGAATAAATATTTATTTTATTTTATCAGGAACCAAAAAATACAAATATAAAAATAATCAGGAATAATACATACAGTAATTCAGTCTTCTTTATTAAGTTATTTTGGCAGCTTGAAATTGGATAACCATTTGGAAAACCTTTGTAAAACATGGGGAAACATGAGTAATGCACATTTACAGTATAAGAATATTATTTAATACTACAATATATACAGTACAGTACTGTAATGTACTGTATAATATACTGTACTGTATATACTGTATAGTAAAATTAATTTTTCTTTAGTCTTTATCTTTTCCTCCTTCTGTCTGCAGTACAGTAGTTCATTGAGAGAGGAGAGGTTTTGTGTACATCATTGCTGCTGTTTATATACTGTACATTTCACTGTACAACCAGATTTGACTGGACACAACGCCCCCATCCCCCTAGGCCACCGTTTTTCCTGGAACGACAAGAAAACAAAAAATGTGTGCAGTTACTGTACTGTATTATGGCTTAACTACTGTAGGTGGCTGGTGCAGCTTTGTCTGGAAAGAAAAAAATGGGGCAGTTACTGTAGTAGGCAGTTACTGTAGTACTGTCAAACTAGTGTACTGTATACTGTACTGGAACTACTGTATACTCTGACTACTGTTAAATTCTATGTACAGTACTGTAACCTGATGGCTGGTGCTGCTCTCTCTGAAAAGAAAAAACTAACTACTGTATACAGTACTAGTACTCTTACTATCTGGAAAGAAAAAATCTTTGCCATACTTACCTGTAACATACTGTACTTACAATACTACAGCACAGTACTACTTTCCTGATGCTTGCCCATTACGCGCGATGACAATGGGCAACACAGTGGCAATATGGTCTATATATTTATTGCAGCGTTCCACGGTGAGTATATCGTTCCAAAAACTCAGTATGCCTTTCAACAACTCGTCCTTTTTGGAGGGTTTCACCTCTTTCCGGATATGGTCCTTCAGCTGATGCCAGACCATTTTGATCGGATTGAAGTCTGGCGACCTGTCATTGGAAAGAAAGGACAATTGGTTTAAGAGCTAAAAACAGTGGGGAACCAAAATGGAACACGGTCTACTGCACTTACTCCGCTGGCGTCTTCACCCAGTTGATACCGCGCTCAAGGATATGTGCCGTTGACGCAGTGTGCTTGGGATCGTTGTCCTGGTAGAAGCGGTGATCATGGGGAAAGTTGCGTGTGATGTATTGCACTATCTCGGGCACAATGTTGTCTTGGAAGAAAGCTTAATTCATGATTCCTATAGCAAGAAAAGAAAAGTGCTCAAAAAACTGCACAATAGTACAGTACAGTGCATACGGTAAGGCAACACTAGTCAAGTACAGTGCATTAGGCGACATTATATTTGATACATTTTACCTTCAAAGATGACAATGCATCCCGGTCCACGCATAGAAATGGCACCTCACACATGCAGCTTCACAGGGTGTTTTGACCGCGGCTTCAAAGATAAGCGGCCTTTTTTGTGGAACGCAAATCGTGCAAATCTCTCCAGCGACACAGTAGACTCATCAGTGAAGATGCAATCCTGGAAAGTCTCCCCGCTGTCGATCCATGCCTGGGCCTGGAGCACTCTTTTGATTTTGTTTGCGTCCCGTATCATGGGGTACACTCTGTAATGACAAGGAATAAAAAAATTTTTTAGCGGCACAGTGCAGTACAGTTTGCTAAACAACACTGTTACCTCCTGTACTGTCCAGTACTAACCTCACACGTCCATATTTCCATCCAATGCTGCGTCTCATCTTCTTTATGCTGGTCTCGGATACAGTCAGATTGTGCTTTTCCTGCAGAGTGTATTTGACCCTTAATGCACTCCTCTCATCATTCTCCTCACTTATTTTGTCCACCAGAACAGTTGTCTCCCTACAATGTAAAGAAATTATATTGTTTTATTAATATGCAGCAATATAAAATGTATATAAATGTAATGTTGTAATATACAGTACATTAAATATAAATAGACAAAATATATACTGTATACTGTATATACCGTTGTAAGATTAATTGAAATATACAAAAAATGTATACTGCTGTACTATAAATATAAATAGACAAAATATATATACTGTTGTACTATAAATATAAATATACAAAATAAATATACTGTTGTAATATAAATATACAGTACATCCTATTCAGTATATACCATTGTAAGATTAATTGAAATATACAAAAATGTATACTGCTGTACTGTACTATAAATATAAATAGACAAACTACTGTACAGTATGTTGTAATATAAATCAACAGAAATAACAACAGTATTACAGTAGATACAGAACTGTACTGTAGATGTACAGTACAGTTTTCTATATTTTTATTGTTGTTAAGTTTTATACTGTAAATATACTTACGCGTTTGTAACCTTTGGTGCCTTTTTCCGGTCTCTGTTTTTTCCTTGTGCATGATAGCTCACGGTGGTTAATGGCACAGCGAGGTCAGAAATAGCTAACCAGCGTTGGATAGCAGCAATTCGGTGTCCGCTCCTGTACATCTCCTTAATTCACATGCTGAGATCCTTTGAAATCTTTTTAACAGGCATTGCTGCGAGTGGAAAGAAATACAAACACAAGAATGTATATTCGATGTTTAGTCGATGTGTATTCTATGTGCAGTCAATACACAAAATGGATGGTGTATTTATACGGTAATGACTCACATTAGAGTACGCCCACTTTCAACACCTGTACCTGTCCGCCATGCATAAAAGGTCACATACTTTGCATAGGCCACCACTCCAGGATCTTTATCTGAACTTGCCCTTGTCCAGATACTGTACTGCATTGTGCCACCTGCTTCCATGGAGCAACCCCGATTCTATGGACGCAAAAACCCTCTCACCTCTGCCGTGCCTGTCATGCTGAAAAAGCAAAAGGCAGGAGCCGTTTCCACGCCAAGGGCAAAGCGACAGGCTAAGGCCAATAAAGAAAACCTTCTGCTGACCCCAAAGGTTAAGGGTTTTCTTAGGCGTAAGCCTCATTATGTGAAGAAGATATACGGTAATACGCTCTCTACGCAAAACGAATGGCAGCCAACCCATCAGACCCGCAGACCACTTCCCATATGCTTCGACGACTCTGCTGTAGCTGTCCCGGAAATCTTCATCCCGTCTTCTCCACCCCCATCTTCTCCGGTTCCATCTGACGACACTGCCGCCTCTGAAATCCACGGGTCACTTTCTCCTTTGCTCTTAGACGACTCTGCTTCTTGCCCGGAAATCCAAAGGTCACCTTCTCCATCCCTCTTCGACGCTACCGCTTCTCCTCTACCGGGTATCCACAGGTCACCTCCTCCACTCTCCATCGATGCCACTTCTGTCCATGGAACCCCCATCTCATCCTCCGTTGCACCCATCCCCACAGATGTCCAGACGCCATGCACAAGAAGCAGCTCGTTGGACCGCATGCTGAATGGGATAAGTGTGGATCTCCCCGGGAATTCTATTGTGCTAGCAAAGATAGATCTGCTTCTGGAGACCATGTTAAATGTGGAGCAACGGATGCTACAAATGGAGCAACGGATGGATCAACGGATGGAGAAGATAGAGGCTGACATTGCGGGCATACATTATTTGCTCGGTGCTAATGCCCCTGTTTCCCCGACGCCGGAGCAGGAGGGTGACATGGATGTGATGAATGGGACCTTCGACCCCCTTCCATCACCAAGCGCCCCCCCTCCACCACAAGATGTAGTGTACATGTATGCCGTTGAGGAGGACATGACAACCCCATCAAGACCACGCCAGGAGACAACACGGCGACCACGACCGGAGGAAAGCTTCCTCCCTTACATCCTACCATCGCCCATCACCACAAGCACACCCGCTCCCAAAAGACCTACACCCGCTCGCATCGAAACAGTGCCCGGCATCACCCTGCGCGATCTGACAGCGGCGCTTAGGGAGAAGTATAGGGTGATGAGTGCTGGTGCACCCCACAAGTATGCCTTGATCATTTTTAAGCACCATGTTCCCTACACGTTGTACTGCGAGTGGGTGTTCAAAGTGAACTACGATGGGAATCACGTAAAAAAGGCGTAAAAAAGGCGCTTCCTGCCAATTTAAGGAAAAACATTGTGGAAGAATTGCGGCGCTTTTATACAGTTACAGATCCTGTAATGAAAGGCGTTAGAGACTGCATTAATGGCATTTTGCGCCATGCAAGGAATCGGCCATGGATGGACAATGTGGAGGACTGTCAGTGAGACCATACTTTTGTGCTGAACTGTATTGTACTCTCCATGTTTTGCCCTACAGTACCTGCTGTACTTAAACAAATGATTTTGTTGTGTGTTTTTTTTCACAGGACATGCACAACTCCAGTTTTCAATGTTTTCAATGTTGCCCTGAAAACCTGCCCTGTTTGCTGCCCTCTAGCACTGAACTGGTGCAGGTCTGACTGACAGTGTTGCGCACCATCCCACTGTACTGTACTGTTTAGCTAAAAGGGCACTTTTGTCACAAAAATAAATAAAATCACACACACACACACACACACACACACACACACACACACACACACACACACACACACACCTGTATACAGTACAGTACTGGGTTTCTTTAATAAAGGAGATGTTACTTAAAATGTCACTTTAACTCCCTTTGCCCCATGCACCAAAAATGTTTCTTTGTGCACTTTAAATGTTTCAATACTGTAAATAAATGTTTTTGTACTGCACTACTACACACACACACACACACACACACACACACACACACACACACACACACACACACACACACACACACACACACACACACACACACACCCCCCCCCCCCCATTACAGTACAGTACTGGGTTTCTTTAATAAAGGAGATGTTACTTAAAATGTCACTTTAACTCCCTTTGCCCCATGCACCAAAAATGTTTCTTTGTGCACTTTAAATGTTTCAATACTGTAAATAAATGTTTTTGTACTGACTCCACCAATAAAAGACCATGTTGAATTGCCTCACATTGTTTCCATCTGCTCCTTTGCCATTGTAACAAATGTACTGTAGCGGCTTGCTGCACGTTTTTTTAACTGGCTGGTCGCGCAATTGGCGTAGGAACTACGGCAATTGGCGTGGGAACTAGGTCAATTGGCGTGGGAACTTCTGTTCTAGGGCGTCTAGAAATAAAATTCATTTTGTCCCTAGATGTTAGGAACCCCCTCACTTGACCCCAACAGGGTCCCAGAAGTAATGGCGACGAGAAAGGGTCACACCGGTGAGGAGGGTCCTACCATTGAGCGCAAATGGCGGAGAAAGCTTTGAAGCGGCTAAGTCACAATGAGCAGAAACCTGGAACCCAGAACTCCGGTTCTGTTCGACCTAGAGGGCTCATATTCGATCACCATGTAGTCCTAGTTGCGGCAGGATTGCATGGCAAATTGCGACCCTCTCGTGGCAACAGAACGGAGTCAGGGTGATGTTAAAGTTCAGGTTTCTGCCATTGACTTGCATGGCAGAAAAAAAGCCACTTTGGTAATGTGCTTTTAAACTGTCTTTGGTACCTCCGGTTCCGGGGGTCTTGGAAGGCTGATATTTTGCCACTATGGCAAGGGTCCTCCCGCATGAGGACCAGGTAAATTTCAACCCGCTCAGACCCACAGAACGGGTTATTTTACATTATATTCGCGCAATTGGCGTGGGAACTACTTAGGGCCGCGGTCAAGTTCACGGGCAATTGGCGTGGGAACTTCTGTTCTAGGGCACCTAGAAATAAAATTATTTTTGCCCATAGATGTTAGGCACTGTATACCACTGTACAGTATACTGTGGAAGACACATAATGAAACGATACTGAATACTGTATGTAGAATAAATGCATAGTTTTATTTATTCGGGTTTATTACACAGTATACTGTACGGCCGGAAAACATCAGCATACAGTACAATATTATCCATCGAAATCCCCCCATTAGCCGTTTTCTTTTCTGAGAAAAAACAAAAAGAAAAGATTTAATGTACAGTACAGTACAGTAATGGTCAGCCCCCTAAAGAAGTACCCAGCCAGCCCCACCAAAATAATACGGCAACAAGACAGTACTCACCATTGAATTTCCCATTCAGCTTGCGCCGGCGCCGGTCCACTGCCAGTCCATCTTTCTTCATCACCCACGTCGATAGTTGGCAGCAGGACTAGTCCACCTGTAGTCAGCAGGTGAGGCTGGAAATCGCTTAGGTACATGCAAGCTTCATCAAAACTGCACGCCAAATCCAGCTCAGCCTCAGGCTCAGGGTTGTCACTGACAGTGGGACCGTCATTGGAAGCCGGTGCTGGTGCTGGTGCTGGTGCATTGCTTGGCAGCGACTGTCGCTTCTTAGTTGGTTTTAACACGACCCTTTGCCTTTTGCCGCCTCCATGATCATAGATACGGGAAAAACCCGGTGATACACACCAAAACCCTCCAACAAATTGGGGCTCAATACGGTGAAAACAGGGGTCATCTCATAACCTTTTCCTTACTGCACGCTTCCACGTATGAGGAGTTGGCGAAAATTTGTAAAAGTCATATTTTTCGATAAAATACTGATAAATTTGAGCAACTGTTGCCATCTTATCCTCTGTTGCATTAATCGCGGCCCATATCAAATACGCGTAACTTCTGTCAGGTTTTTGGAAAGCCGGCTGCACTTGAACACTCATGGCGGGTGGGTCTCTGGAGAATAGTGTAGCACAAACTGAAACTGGTCTTTGTCTTTCTTTAATATGAAAAGCCTAAATTGATACATTTTGGCAACTCTTCCTTCAGTCTCAAGGCCAAGTTACAATGGCACACTGTGGTACAGTATCTTTTTTAAATGAAACACCTGCAAGCCGACACATTACTGATTCGGCGCATTACAAGTCATGAATTTATGCCATCTGGCGGACACGCGAAGCATTGCAGCCTAGTAAATCCTGAACCATTATTAATTAACACATCAACCGCGTGTCAGCCGGGCATGCGCCTGGCTGGGAAGGCAAAAGGAGCCCGGCATGCTCCCGGTGAACAGTGTGGCATTCCAGGAACATGCCAGGTACAAGCCGGTGATTAATAAGAATAAAGTCTGCCGCAGCAGTAGGTTATTGGACAATAGAAAGTTTTTAAAAAAATCTCCACTTTTGCCAATGTAGAGGGGTCCAATTTAGGTGGTTCTCAAGCTATACCACTCTCCCCGAGACGTATGAGGTACTGTAAAACAGAGAAGAATACCGTCTGATTGTAGCAGACAAAAAAAAACATTTATAACCACATAAAAATAGAGAGAGAACCTGTTTTAGGTGTAAATATTGCATAATACATTTCAAACATGTATAACAATAATATAATTTGAAAGTTTAAAGACACCATAGCAACCATGTAGAAGTGATTTGAAAATTGAGAAGATAGCTCACTGAGCATGGAGATTGAAATGACCAAACTTAAGCTGGCTGAATCAGAGATTTTTTTACTGCAGTCTTGATCATACTTCTTGTTCTCTAAGTTAAGTGTTTATGACTTTATCCTACTGTACAGTACAGTACTTCAGGAGTTGCAGGAATGGCATCACAGATCATCGCCTTATTCGTAGTATTACAGTAAGTTGACTCAGGATTTCAAGGCCTTCAGGTTGCCATGTAGCATTCTTTTACCGGGCAGACTGAAGGACAGTTGAAAAGGAAACATCAGTCTATATGGGATATCTTGTTAACTTTTTTTCAGAGTAGGAATAGAATGGTCAGCATATAGACCAAATTAAACATCTTGGACTTTTGGATTCTCTTTGTTTCGTGCATTTTCATATTTTTTTTCATTTGGTTAAAAGGATTGGAATCTAACAATGATATCACGAGGTTTGTTAGGTGTTAGATGCAATTTAATTTTTAATAATAAAGATGCCTGAATCCAACTGGTTTGTCAATTTTCACTTGTTACTTTAAAACAAAAGACCCTATGTAATGTGTAAATATAGCCTTTTTTAATTCCTTTACTGTATTTACCACTATCAAAATTGTTGGGACACTATTCTATGTATCGGTTGCTCTTTACTTGAATGTTATTTTCATTATTCTTCGGAGCTTTGTTTCTAACCTCCACTTTCAGTGCATGTTAAGATCATTAAGATTTTGCTGATTTATTTAAGCACAGTTCTCAGCTGATTTTGTTTTGGTCACCTCTGTTTTGCTTATATCGTACTGCATATATAGGGCATTATTTTAAAGTGAATATGCTGTAAGGTGTCTTCCAATGCCAGAATGTGTCTTATGGAATAGCACTGCTTACTTAATTTGGGTCATGTTCTAGAATTGAACACAGTGAATTATGAATTATAAAGTAAAGTGGAATTACAACCCTTTTATTCCTGGTAGCAGCGCCTTCCTAAATGTGGATATGGGTCTAAAAATATCCAGAACATGATGTTCCCAATATTGGTGATTTCAATATGACAAAACCATCAAGAATGACGTAGAACAATGTGGAAGGATCTTTTAGGGTGTGGAAAATAAATGTGTTTTTGATTGTTTGGTTGTCAATTTGAGATAATTGTAGAATATGTATGTATGTATACTTGTATATAACAGTGTACGCTGGGCTTTCAAAGTTACAATACAGGTATAATAAAGTACAAACATTAGGGATAAGTGCAGCAACTAAATTATAACATTTGGCAAAGGGAGATTGTGCTCTGAAGAGTTTACAATGTAAGTGGCATATTGGAAGACTTGCAGGCACAGTTGGAGTAAAAGTGCATTTATTGAACGTGCAAGTCAGGGAGTTCAAGTGCATCTGGAGTCAGTAGTGCAGGTATAAATAATTTAATGAGATGCTTCTTCTAAGAGGCCATTTTCAGCTGGTATCTAATATGGAAAGAGAAGAGGCTTAACAACTATTGAGTAAAAAAAGAGTTCCATAGGTAGGGAGAGATATTTTTTTTAAAAAATGTATAAATCTGGAGAGGGCTATTGAGAAAAAGGTGCAAATATAAGACATCCTTGGGTTGAGCATAAGGGACGAGTACGGATGTAATGAGACTTAAGAGTTTAGATAAATGGAGGTGCAGAGGACTGTAAAGCCTTAAAGGAAAGGAGGAAAATGCTGTAGTATTTTTTGCACTGCTTGGAAATCCAGACTAAGAACAGAAACATATCTAAGACAGCATGGAGAATGGTGCATGCTGTTGACAGCATGAAGACACATAGCAAAGCACAACTGCCAAGTTGCATTTAACTATAAACTATTTAATATAAGGTAGATGTATTGATATACAAAGGCCCAGATCCACAAAAGGGTTTTACAGCTTTAGCACTCCTTTACTCCCATTCATGAATGGTAAAGGCATGCTAAAGTTTAGCACTCTTGTGGCTCTGGGCCAAAGTGTTTTCGGTAGATACACTATATAGATATGAGTTGCTTACCTTTCTAAACTTGCAAAAAATGTTCTCTTGTTAAGACCATGTAAGAGAGTGATTGATGTATGCTAAAGGATACTTTTTGTTAATCAGTCTGTAGGAGATGTGTTCAGAGGTATGCAATGGAGACTGTTTAAAGGTGAAATTAAAACAAGGCTTTATTGCGCCTGTTGCTTTAAACACAGCAAACATGTAAATCAGAAAACAAAATCCGCTCCACTCTGGAGTATATATACACTTGTGATCCAGTTCTCTTTAACTGCGTGGTTAGCCCAGCGATTTACCAGCCCAAATCATAGAGACATTCATATATATATAGATAGACATAGATAATAGTCATAAGAAAAGTCTTATCTGTTAGCTGGGTTGCTGTAGGGGAAGCTTCTCTGCTCTCTTGGATCCGCACCCATGTGTGCTAAGGCAATGTCAGGCTTCAAGTTTAGAATCTTGTCCCCTTTTGTCTCAAGACATCTGTCCTTCCTTGGTTCAGCCCAGTTGTGGACTAAGGAATCTCACTTCCTGTCTCAGAGGCAGGCTTTTTCTAACACCTTTAATCAGCCAGGTGGTGTTAGTTAATTGCCTACCAGCAGTTAACCACCACACTGCTGGATTAGAGGCACATTTGTGAACAGGGATAAGTCCCCTGTTACATACTTCCCCTGTTTGTGGGAAGCTCGGGCTTGCCACGGCCGAAGCCCATCCTTCCACTCTCATTTGAGATATCTCTGTGACTTGAATGAGAGTGGATGGAGGAAGAGAACCCTCAGTCCCGCTGGGATTGGAGCCCTTTCTCCAGTTTATTCGTGTCTCCTCCCAAAGGTGCTTGAGATCAGCACTCCTCAGTCGCTCGAGGAGGACTTTTTCCAAGAATAGTCTTTTTACTGCATGCGCGGTCATGAGATTTCCCTTGCATCGGCTGCTCCTCTTATTGTAGGAAGACTGTATGGCCACAGTTGCAGAGCGTTTAAGAATAGCCCTTTGAGTTTTCCGCTCTTAAAGCTGTCTCTCTGCACTTTTTCCACTCAATGGAATTGCTAGTTCAGCTTCTTTGGGATTGAGTTGCAATTCCACATCCACTTCCAGAGAATGTCCCATCTTTTCAGCTTCATCAGCTAAGGATTCTTCTGTTTTTGATTCTGCACGTATACCTTTTTTTGTTGCCTGTCCGGTGGCTGAAGGTTTAGCTAGTGCTTTGCTTCAGACTTTGCAACCTTGTTTTTTAGGCGAGCGGTTCTCTCAGCTCTCACTGTACCCTTTTTCCTTTGGGTTTTTGTGGCTGTGGGATACTGATGCTTGGTCAGGGTCAATACTTGTCCTTGTAGTACTGTAATCTCATCCGCGAGAGATCCCTGTTTTTTGAGTGCGTCTTCAAAGTCTCTTCTCAGGGAATTTATCTGCGCACTTTGCTTTCTCTGAGCTTGCTTCCACATTTTTATTGTATTGTGAAGCACTGTGAATTTCTTTGCTTGAGCCACAGTTACTTGTCTCAGTTTCTGGACCTTCTTGTGCTCCCTCTTGTGCCGAGTCACCTGGGCTCAAAGCTTGGCCTCTAGTTTAGAATCTTGTCCCCTTTTGTCTTGTTGTCAGCTTGCCGCTCAAGACATGTCCTTCCTTGGTTCAGCCCAGTTGTGGACTAAGGAATCTCACTTCCTGTCTCAGAGGCAGGCTTTTTCTAACACCTGTAATCAGCCAGGTGGTGTTAGTTAATTGCCTACCAGCAGTTAACCACCACACTGCTGGATTAGAGGCACATTTGTGAACAGGGATAAGTCCCCTGTTACAGACCCATTGATCTTTTATACAACCATTGACATTAACAAATATAATGCATATTAAATATGTGCGCACTGACACTAAATAAAAGTATTTGTACCACAAAGATCAGTTTTGCTAGTCCTGCAGATGGAGACTACTCTTTCCAGTAGTGTAGTTACTCTCAGCACTTTCTTGAGATCCCCTAATAATGGGATACTCCCTATGATAAAAACAAATAGAAGGTGTCCTTTACAGGTCAGGATAACTTGGAGACCTCCCTGAAGTCCCTCTAGATGGAACAGGATCTCCTGATGGTAAATGGGGTCTAGCCACAAAATGATGGATCCCCACTTTTTATACCCAGGAGCGTGAACAATATTCTACCCTATGTGGCAAAATGTGGAGAGAGACAGCACTCGGAAAATTGCTTAAGTCTAGATGCAGAGTGCTCAAGGGAACAGTGAGGACCCTAATTCCTCCAGACAACGTCACGGAATAAAGGGGGTTCCCAGCACTCACTGAAGATAAAAAGATACCAAAAGTGGGAATATGCCAAAATAGACATTTATAATCATGAAAGCACAAGAACAGAACGTTGGAACAATGTCATACACGTGGGCAGCAAAATAAATCTAACAGTGACCCTGACTATAAAAGTGCAAGGAAAAAAGACAAGGAAATATCACAAGGGGGAGGGAGAAAAGGGAAGCAGCAGCCCCTCTTCAGCAGCAGGATGAAGAGACACAGAGAGAAACTTTGCGGAAGACAGTGACGTTGGATTCATCCAGATGAAGTGCAGTATACACAGTTTCTCCTCTTGTTGTTTTTGGACATTTTGCTTTCAGCATTTGCTCATTTTTTGGGGGTTTATTTAGTGTTTATGGAACACAGGGTATAAGGAAGTACCTTTGGTCTGTTGGGACACAGGGTATAGGGAAGTACCTTTGATCTGTTGGACCATAGGGAACAGGCCCCAGGAAGGTGTCATTACCCCAAAACGTTCCCCCCCCTAATTTCCCTTTTCCCTTTCTCCCTCCCCCTTGTGGTATTTCCTTTCTTTTTCCCTTCCCCTGTGTTTTTCCCTTACACTTTTACAGTCAACGTCACTGTTAGATTTATTTTGCTGCTCCAGTGTATGACATTGTTCCAACGTTGTGTTCTTGTGCTTTCATGATTATAAATTTCTATTTTGGCATATCCCCACTTTTGGTATCTTTTATCATCAGTGGGTGCTGGGAACCCCCTTTGTTCCTTAATATTCTACCCCAGTATCTGGGCAGAATATATGTTGCAACCTGGTCACACCATTACCATGTGACCTTACTGGCAGTTTCTAGAATTAAACGTGACTAACACTGCCCCTCTAAAAGGCAGCATTATAGTAACAACAGTGTGAGTAACTCACATGTACTGAGGTCTTGTGATTTAACCCCTACATTAATATTCCTCTAAGACTTTGCTTTGGATTTCTGAAGCTGTTCTTGGCCCATGTTCACTAAACAGTGTGACAATTTAGTATATCAAAACTTCCATTCATTTGAATGGGAGTTAGGTTGTGCTAAAGTTTATCACACCTAAGGGAATATTTGCCATAGAGTGGAAACTGCTTGCTTAAAGTAGATTTTAAAATTGTGTGGAATTTATTATGCAGTTCATATATCCATATACCCATATCCAATAAATACCACTTACTTATCATTTACAGAAGCAAATACCATCAATTTGCCACTGCAGAGGTAAAACTGAGTGTGTTCTTTCATAGTGCATCAATTTTAACCATATAGATTGCACACAACCACAAGGTTAATCTATGACTGCTATTTAGTAAATATGGACGCTAACCTGCTAAGCAAAAAACTTTGTTTGTCGATTTTTATTTTTTTATAAAAGATAACTATTCTTATGTGTAGCATAGAGATGTACAATATTGTTGAATTGTTTTTGCCTGAAACACACAGAAGAGGTTTAATGAGACTCTGTGGTCCCCCATAGCTATTATTGATTAAGGTCACTGATGCATACACTGTTGGATGTTTTTGTTTAATGTCACGAGAATTCTTTAATTGAAGTATATCAATGTATTTCATTACTTGGCTGGCTTTCATCTCATTGTCTCAGCCATAAACATGACAATAACAATGTATGAAATTTTTACCATTATGAGTTGATATATCAATTTAATTTCAAAATTACATTTTCAATCACCAAGATAACATCCTGAGGGAAATCTGTGTTATTCCTTGTCAGGCAATGATATATGTGTAGAATTATCAAGCATTCTGAAAATTGTGTTTCCCAAGAGTTCACCACTGACCTCAAAGGAGAGAACCTGCTTTCTTTGCTCATCTTCTGTCTCCTTATGATTCATTCGTCTTTTTCTATACTGCTGTGTAAATCAGTGGGACAAGATTAAAACTCAGTCAAGGATTAGTTACTTTGATCCTCCAAGTTGATACAATGACCCAAAGTAAAACTTTATCTATACCTCCATGATAATGATTGTAAACAGGTGTTTATTATTTATTGGAAGACAATGTGGTTTGTTTTAAATTAGTTTGTCATTTTGTGAAGAATTCTTCCAATTGTTGTGTTTTGCCAAGTAACTAAAACACTCATAACACTTTTAAAATAAAATTTCTGTACGTTTTTGCATGATTACATTCTATCTGCAAAATGTTCAAATGCACTCACATGGATTTATTTATTTATTTATAAAATATTTTACCAGGAAGTAATACATTGAGAGTTACCTCTCGTTTTCAAGTATGTCCTGGGCACAGAGTAAAACAAATAATACATGGTTACAAGTACAGTTACATAAATGAACAAGGTATACATTATATACAAGACATTGCGTGCACAGTTAAAGAAAATATATATTATGAGCGTATGAAACAGTTATAGACCAGATTAAAGTGTGAGACAGCCTTAGATTTGAAAGAATTTAAGCTGGTGGTGGATATGAGAGTCTCTGGTAGGTTGTTCCAGATTTCGGGTGCACGGAAGGAGAAGGAGGAACGTCCGGATACTTTGTTGAGCCTTGGGACCATGAATAGTCTTTTGGAGTCTGATCTCAGGTGATAGGTGCTGCATGTGGTAGGGGTGAGGAGCTTGTTCAGGTAGCTGGGTAGCTTGCCCAGAAAGTATTTGAGGGTGAGACAGGAAAGGTGAACTTTGCGCCTTGACTCTAGTGATGACCAATCTAGTTCTTTGAGCATTTCGCAGTGATGTGTGTTGTAGTTGCATTGGAGAACAAAACGACAAATTGAATTGTAGAGGGTGTCAAGTTTGCTAAGGTGGGTTTGAGGAGCCGAGCCATATACTATGTCTCCATAGTCAATAATTGGCATTAGCATCTGCTGTGCAATACGCTTTTTGACCAGGTGACTTAGGGAGGATTTGTTCCTGTAAAGTACCCCTAGTTTGGCATAGGTCATGGTTGTCAGGGTATCAATGTGCATCCCGAATGTTAAGTGGGAGTCAAACCATAAGCCTAGGTATTTAAAACTAGTGACAGGTGTTAGGGTGGTGTTAGCGTTGGTTCTAATCAGGAGATCAGTCACTGGAAGCTTTACAAATTTAGTCTTGGTCCCAAATACCATTGTTACAGTCTTGTCAGTGTTTAAAAACAGTTTGTTTTGGGAAATCCAGTTTTCGAGTCTCAAAAAGTCAGACTGAAGTATGTGTTGAAGGTCAGAGAGGCTATGGCTGTGTGCATATAGGATTGTGTCATCTGCATACATGTGTATTGAGGCTTCCTTACAAGCTGTGGGAAGATCATTAATGAACACTGAGAAGAGTAGGGGCCCCAGAACAGAGCCTTGCGGGACACCACAGGTGATATCCAGGGGGTTGGAGTTAGAGCCTGAGATGGACACATGTTGGGATCTTCCTGATAGGTAGGACTGAAACCAGTTTAAAGCATGTTTCCCTATTCCAGAGCTCTGGAGTTTGTTAAGCAGGATAACATGATCAACTGTGTCAAAAGCCTTTGCAAAATCTAGGAATACTGCACCAGTGAGTTGTCCCCGTTCCATTCCACACTGGATTTCATTGCAAACTTTTAGCAGGGTAGTTAAGGTGGAGTGTTTGGGATGAAACCCAGACTGGAATTGGCTAGGGAAATTTGTCTTGGTGTAGAAATCGCTTAATTGGGAGTGAACACATTTTTCCATGACTTTGGATAGAATTGGGAGAAGTGAGATTTGGCCTGTAGTTTGAGACAGTGTTTTTGTCCCCACTTTTGAAGATTGGGACAACTCTGGCAGTTTTCAAGGTCTTAGGGATATGGCCTGCAGACAGGATAGAGTTGACTATGGACGCAATTGGTTTGGCAATGGCTGGAGCACCAAGTTGTAGGAACCTAGATTGTAGTGAGTCGGGTCCACATTGGCTGCTTATTTTTAGTTTGAGGAGCGCTTGTGTAATCTCCTCTTTAGATACTGGGCTAAATTGAAAATTGTGGGCAGTGTTGGGAGGGGGTGGGACTGTAGGGATACTCCCAGCATGAGATTCATGTTTGGGGTTTGTGCTGCGTTTTGCTAATAAGTTAGTGGCACACCCCACAAAGTAATCATTGAATGCATTTGCAATGTCAGTGGGGTTTGTCAGAGTAATATCCCCCTTAGTGATATTACTTGGTTGTTGATGGTTAGGAGGCTGGAATATATTGTTGATAACCTTCCAGAAGTTAGCTGGGTTTGATGTATTTTGGTGGAGATTGTCAGAGTAATATTGTGGTTTTGCATGCCTTGTTTGCCTTGTGCACATGTTCTGCATGCATCTGTAGTGATTGAGATCCTTGGTAGTGCCAGTTACTTTGTTGCTTTTCCACAAGGCATCCCTAAACTGGTAGAGTGCTATAAGGTCAGGTGTAACCCATGGAAGGTGGGCCCCCCGTACCCTTATTTTGCGTAGTGGAGCATGGGTATCGCAGAGTTTTAAGAACTCGGATTGGAAATAGTCAAGCGCAGAATCGGGGTCGGGAATTAAATCGATTCTGTGCCATGGGCAGTTGGTAAGGTCATCCAGAAACTGTTGTGGGTTAAAGTTTTTAAATGTTCTAGTGAGGAGAACTTTAGGGCTTGAATGGGGCGGTTTAATTGTGCAGTTGGCTCAGGGGCTTACAACAATTTTGGCCAAAAATGTTAAACTAATAGACCATTTTACTCGATATTTATACATATATATTTAGGCACTGTACCGTGTATGAGTTTCACTGGATGTGCTAAAAACTGAGCTCTGTCTGTGTTTTATGTTCTGTCTCTGATTTTAAATAATCACTGTATCTGGCATATTAATCCATATTCCAAACAGATTGTGGTTTGGAAGTGCTTTATTGATGATATCCTCTTGGTGTGGAGGGGTGACGAAGAATCACTTCAATCTTTTTTGAGTTATATTACCAATAATGATAAAATTCTAGTGTTCGCCTCCATTAATCACTGTAAAGAGGTTGATTTTCTTGACATTCACCTTGAAGCTCTGAATAGTGGTAATGTTGGCACAACTACTCATTTAAAAAAAGTGAATATTAACAGCTTTTTGATGTCTACCATTGACCACAATAAACAATGGATCCAAAATATTTGCCTGGGCCAATTTACCAGATTGAGATGCAATGGTAGTCGCAATGTGGACTTTGAACAACAGGCCAGGGTACTCCTGGTGACGGTTAAGAAGTAACCAGGCTCACTAATAAAGGTTAAGCCCATTTGGTTACCTCTGATCCATGTTTTGGGGTTCAGGAGTGTCAGCTGTTGGACCAAACTGTTGTAAAAGCCTTACCTGTAATTATGCGATAATAAAGAATTTTTGTGTTTTTACTTTTCCAGGGATGCCAGCAAGCAGGGATTGCTGTGGTATGAGTTTCAAGGGGGGGTTTGCAGAGAAAGTGGTGTCAGAATGTGTCTATCTAGTCATGGACCAGAGTTGCTGGTTCCCTTAAAAATGTACCCAGGAATCAGGTCGAAATCCCGGATGAATGTAGACACAGTGTCTTGGTAATATCTCCCCTTGAAAACACTTGTGCAACTCACCACTAGGGTTCCATGCTTCAGCACAGCCGTGAAAGGTAAATGGTGCAAAGGGATGTAAATTATCCCTGTAACTATAAGGGTTCCCCAGGTTAGGGGGGATACCCAGTTACTGTACAGGTAACCCAGATCCTGCTTAGGAAGGATCTGCGGGTCGCGAGGTGAATTACACCGGGGCTACAAAGTGTCCCCCAGAATCCTGGTTTTCGACCACAAGTATCCCAGGCCCATTTCCCCCATATCTATAAGTTTTCCCCAGAGTTAGAAGTTTAATAAAACAATGTAATATGTTTTATACTGTATGACTTAATCTCTATACAGTCAGCCTGGGCATCTACATAGGTGCCGGGATGTCTGCATAGAGATTGTGCATCAAAGAGGAGAAGGGAAGTCCAGAGGTGTCGGAACAGTTTGGTGAGCGGGGAAGGGCGGAGTACTAGGTCCGTAGAACAAGGGCTTCCCGCAGAGAAGACACTTGGACTTCCAGACCTGGTGGAGCCTGCCCAGCAGGAGGCAATGGGATGGCTGGGGGAAGCTGCTGCTTGTAGGCACGAATCCCATTAGCCAATTCTTATTTCCCAGTCACCCGACTTTTCGAGCCGGCTCGACACACCCCCTCCTTTGACGTCAGCAGCCGAACGAGCTCCCATTCTGATTGGCAGGCTGAAGTACAATCCGTTCTCCGATTGGTCGCCAGCTTTTGCTCAATGTTAGACATAGAACACAGAGGTCTATGTAAGGGTACTGGCTGATCAGAGAACACGACGATTTCAGGCTTAGGTCGGTGAGGCGCTGGCGGGCTTTCAATGTTGCTCTGTTGCGAATAGTAGAGCAACCGACTTCGTTTTTAGCTGGAGAAGCCTGCCTAGCTTGCGGTTAGTGGATGTAGGCTGGTATCTTCCCAGAGGAAGGTACTGTGAAGTTTCTGGACCAGGAGTGGGCAGGGTAAGCCTTCTGAAGCAGGCACCCTGCACCTAGTTAGGCTAGTGTCTCCCACAGACCCCCAGTAAGTATCTATTTTCTGTATTTTGTGTAATATCTGTATGTCTGCTGGTCTCTCCAGAATAAACCTAATTTTATTCCACTACCTTGTTTGCCTAGTGAATGATCCCAGTAGGTAAAGGTGTTCAAAGTACTGGTCTCCCATGACAACACACACTGAGATAGACCGACACAAACACACACACTGAGACACACACGGAGGCACAGACACACACACAGAGACAGGGACACACACAGTGGTGGGACTCGTCCGGTTTGCACTGGTTCGTGTGAACCTGTTCCTAATATTTCACAAGTTTGCCGAACCGGTGCTTAATTCTATCACATGTGAGAGCGGGCGGCATCTTTCCCCTGCATCTCTCCCCTGCATCTCTTCCCTGCATCTCTTCTCAATATGGCCGTCAAATTGCGCTGCTTTGCCATGCCGACGGGGACGCCACGTGATGTAACTGCATCACATGATGCCCGTTGCTATGACAACTGGATGCACGGGACATCACGTGGGGTCGCATTGTCATGGCAATGGGGCACCATGTGACGCAGCATGGCCATATTAAGAAGATTTGCAGGGGAAAGATGCCGGGAAAAGATGCCGAGAGATGCGATGCTGGAGCATGCAGGCCGTCTGTCGCCCGTCGCCCCACTTAGTACTTTGAGGTGAGGGGGAGAGGTAATCGTTGTACCGTGGAAGATCACCTTCAGTTCCTGGAGCCTACGGCAGATGGAGGCGCTGCACTGCTAAAGAGATATGTGGGGTCTGAAACCCCAGAAGCATGGTCCTGTGTCCCCATTACCACTGGCGACTCAGCCCTCCTGTTGCCAGCAGGCATCATGCACCAGACACCGTAGTAATGGACAAATCTCCCACGGCGTGGGGGAAAGACCGTTAAAAATATTAAGATAATTTGGAATCTTTTTTTAAACCAATTCGACCACTGACTGTAGATTTAACAAACTCTAAGGAGAAACTAAAAACAATAAGAGAAAAGTAGCCAGTAATGTATTTTCCTGTGATTTTTGCAGAATTTTATGTAGCTCTTGCATTTTTGCCATCTCTGACGCCGAAAGGGTTAATGGTCCCCTCCTCCCGACTCAAAGATGGACTTAAAATACTTCCAGTCGATGTCACGTGGCTCGTATTCCACCCGTGTAACTGGTGTGTTCAGTGTTTTGCCCCTAACAAAGATGGCTACGCTCACTCCCGCCCCCGCCCACCGGCCGAGCTTGGCAGCCCTTCGTTCTCCTGCATGACGTAAGACGTAAGACGCAAGCCGGTCCCGCGTGTGTTTGTGTGACGTAGCTCCTAGCTCTGGGCGGTGTCTCGGAAAGTTTGCAGCGAGTCGGACACTTTCGGCGGCAGGGAGGATCTGATATCGCAACATGAGGAACCGAAAGGTGCGGGAAAAGGGGGGGCGGGGGTCTGGAAAGCGCGAGGCAACAAACGTCTTCTCCAGTAGTAGATGATTTTGAGCAGGCCCGCCTTTCTGTAATACTAACTCAACCCTTTCGCTGCCGCCCCCAACCTGGCAGGGACGGGGTTAATATTAATGAGCGGAAAGGATTGAGGTTCATGACTTCACACGAATGGTGGACACTTGGTATGGAGGAGGTTGGAGGTGTTTGTTGAGCGCTTAGGGTTGTTATTAGAGGAGAAGGAATTGTGGGAGACACGAGATTGACGGATTATATCATTGGGGGTGTCTTGGGTCCACAGGAGATACAAGGGTTTGAAGGGAACCCCACAGACAGACCAAGCTGATTGAGGGTCAATGTAATAAGGAGGCAGATGAGAATCTGGTGCTGAATGGACAGAGTTGCCATAAGATTTTAATGTTGAGGTAATAGACTAGGATTTTACTGTACTGAGATTTGCATGATCTAACTGTGCTGCTTAGGTGCAATAAAGGCAGACCCTCCAACATTTGGCACATACAACCAGGTACACGTTATTTGCTTTATCAATGTGGGATAGAGGCGCTTCCAGGCAAGTAACCCCTCTGAAGGAGGTACAATAACAAGTACACTCGATGCAAAGAGCATATTACTAATAAAATGTGCATTTAGGGATTTAGTTGAACATACTTGTATACACACACAATAGAAGTGGTATTCAATGCTCCCTAACCAGCTGATAATTAGCAGATAAGTAATCAATCTCTCGGCGGCGGCTGCTTTATTAGTTCGCTGAAGCTTCAGTCATTGGCATAAATGGGTGCAACTGAATGTGATACAGTACCTGATAAATAGGTACAGTGGGAGGTTATATAAAGTTATGAGCCCAAATATTATAGATAAAACCCTGTGTAGATAATCACTTTCTGTGATGGTGCATGGTGACCATAAAAGTACAGAAATTCATCCATAAGTGGCTCTGATACTGTGATCACAAGTTACATTTTATTCTATATATCTACAGTACATACATTAAAAAGTCAGATCATTAGCACATACTTTGGGAATGGTGTTTGGAATATAGAATACATTCTCTCAATGTAACTAGACTGCATTATACCACATTCTCCTTATTCATTAAGTTGAGCATTTCCTTTACGTGTATGTGCCCTGGATTGTCAAATGTAATGGTAAATCGTCTGTAAATGTTTTTATTTGCTTTTATCTTGATCAGTATTAGGGGGTGTTAAAGTTAACCTAGTTAACGTAATGTAAAAAATAGAAGTAGCCATGTTAGTACAGTTGCAATAGCTCAGAATAAATTAGTATTGGGTGATACCTTTCTTTCTTGGACTCAGAAACTTTGGAAAAGGACTAACGCTCATCCTAAAGTATTAATTGTTAGTCCAAATAAAAAACATATCACGTACAGGAACACTGAATGTATAGCAAAGTCAAACTGAGCTTCACTTCTGCTGATAACACACAATATGCTAACCAGTATTGTATGCAGGGCCTGTTTGTGCCTGCCCCATCCCCTTTTGTGTCCTCCCCTTTTTCCCACGACACACCCTCTCTTGTTCCCATGCCTCCCCCTGCCTTTTTGTTCCCGCGCGCCTCAATTTATTTGGCGTGTTTGCAGTTACGTAGTAGATGAAGTTGAATAAAGACATACGTCTATCAAGTTCAACATATGCTAAATTTAGGAGACAGATACTTTTATCATATATCCGTACTTACAGTATATTGATCCAGCGAAAGGTAAACAAAAAAAAACAGTGAAATATCATCTAATGATATCTCATACGGGGAAAATTAAATTCCTTCCTGATTCCAAATATTGGCAATCACATTATTCCCTGGATCAACATCCTTCCCATGTTTACTTATTTGATGTATATATATATCTGTATACCTTTCCTTTCTAAAAAGATGTCCCACCTTTTTTAAGATATCTGTTTTATCTGCCATCAGTCTCCATGGGTAATGAATTCCACAGTTTAACTGCCCTTACTGTAAAGAACCCTTTCCTTTGTTGCTGGTGAAATCTCCTTTCCTCCAACCTTAAGGACCCTGTGTCATTTGTACTGCCCTTTGGATGAATAGTTCTTTTGAAAGCTCCTTGTATTGTCCCCAAATATATTTGTTTATAGTTATCATATTCCCAGTTGCATCGATATCTTATTATAGTAATAGCTGTAGCTCCCAAAAAATGTTTGATTTATTTGATTTAGTTAACAGATGGGGTGCGATGCTCAGCACGCCAGAAGAATAGAAACTGCTCAACAGCTCAGTCTTCATCTGACCAAGAAGCTGAAATATGCAGGTCAACAAAGTCTGCGTGCCTGGTAAGGAACTGTGTTTAAAGATTGTCTTTCTGGAAAATGTAGAGGTAATTTTCCACGGACATTCATTTTGTTTTTTTTTATTCCGTCTGCACCACCACACACACACACACATTGAAAAATGATTAGGGGGATACAGAAGAAGAGAGGTGGGGAGGAAGGAGTGATGCAACACTCCCAATGAGCAATTATACAGAGAAATATGTACAATTTGAACAAAAACAGAAAGGCCAGCGTATCATACAAAATAACACAACATATAGTGCAATACCTCAGTGCTTATCTGCTCATGAAAAAGGGTCATTTAGTTAAACCCTTTGGCCAAAAGGTTATAAGCCTGCAGCCACTTCACGGCATGACCAATCTGCAGGTCCTAACACGACCTGGCACAATTCCCATGTACTGTACCTCTCTTTTCTGCTGGAGGGAGAAAGACCATACTGGGTCTGTGATTCACAGGATCATGATAAAAACGGCTAAATGGAAAGTGGGCAGGGCGAGCTTTAAACCATGGGGAGGAGAGCCACACCTCCAAGCAACAGCTGCATAACCCATCAAGCTCCAGAACCCTAAAACCCACCCTCCCATCATATATACAGCATATATATTAGTGTCAAAAAGCAGTGCTACTGAGCGTGGCGAGATACACAAACAAAAGCAGAAAGGCCAGAACATCATACAAAATGACAATTTGTATACAATTTGGTTATTGGACACTTGTCTTTGATACATTATGGTTGAATACCCATCCAATACTGAAAAACATACTGTATGAATAAAGTACACATCTAACCCACCTGAGCATTTCGAGTGAATATTGTAATGTTTGTGGTTACAGAAGGATTGCAGAGTTTCCCAATAGAAACATGTTTTTTTTTATATAAAGTTTGCAATAACTTTATGTGTGATTGTAGTCAGACTCTTTTCTTCAAGAAAATGGTTTTCGCCCAGTCTCTTATGTTTTACATTTATTTCATGGTGACATAACCACTAGAGCCCCTATTGATGATGAGAAGCCATTTTTGCCCTAACTTTGGAATATTTTGGCTCCATTCATTTGAAACCAAAGCCAAGAGGCCAGAAAATTCCCTTAGGGTACAAAGATCTTTTCCGGTCTAGACCTTTCCGAATTCTTTAGGATCAGATGAAGCCTTTAACACCTCGAGATAGGAGACAAAAGAACAATACAACATGCCACCATAGTGTATCATCCTTTTTAGATAGAGACAATGGTTGCTAATTCTCAGGGATGTAGGCAGAGGATATAACCAAATATAAAATGTAATATTGCATGTGGAGACAATATAAAAAATTGTTTAGCACAAATTGAACATAATAAAACATGTGCTCTTGTACATGTAGGCATATATCTTCACTCCTCCGCCGGGTAAAAATCAGAATCCTACTTATGAAAAGTAACTGGGGCATAAGCCTTAGTGGATTTCACTGACGCTTTGGTTTCGACTCTGTCAGTGGTGTTTAGTCCCGGTCTCTCAGCTTAGCCGCACGGGTCGAACTCTTCCGACCCGTCATTGCTCGGCTTCTCCTGTTGACGTCACCTCCGAGTTCCTCCAGGTACAGTGTCTGCGCTGTGCCACAAATCTTACGCGTTTCAAGACTCATTGCGGGTCTCATCCTAAAGAATTCGGAATTGTCTATACCGGAAAAGATCTTTATACTCTAAGGGGATTTTCTGCCCTATTGTCCAAGCACCAGAAATGTCTGTTTGTGTGCAGTTACTCCAACTGGTTGTCAGACAGCCAGCAGGACTTTTTAGGCAGCTCTTTTTGGACTCCAATACACATTACTATTTGCACTGTATTATTGTATTCACTTACTGTAATTATTGTATTTTGATGCTGTGACATTAGCGCTTTTTTTGCACCATCACTTAAAGCCAAGAGGCGTTGACTTCATAGCAAACTTAATAGGAGTTGAAGTGCCCAATAGCATTAGGATTGCACCCATGAACTATGCTATTAATTGCTCACACTACAGTTTAATATTAAATAATTGTCTGTATGCATGCACTTTGGTAAACATGGGTCACAATTTGGTTTAGCATAGATTTTATCACCGTGAACAGGATGAAGGCTGGATATAAATTATATCTCCACAAGCAATAAAATACTTTAAGGAATTTCCTGTGGAGCGAAATGAAAACCAAGCTTGCCAATGTTTATAAGAAACCTACCTCCCCCACCCCCCCTCTAACTACACATACCTGCTGCTTATGGTTTTCTGGGGAAAGGATTTTGGGTATTTCAATGGGACGGGGTGGAGGGAGAGGCAGCTGGCGGTGAAAAGGTTGGGAGTTTCTTCCCCATGTTAGTTTAATTAATTTGAAAAAAAAAGAAGCAAAGTTCCATTGATCAGTGCTTCCAAATCTTGAATACAATGTAAGTCTGTTAACTGATAAAGTGTCCGCTTGCTTGAAGAAAAGGACTATCAAGACATCTTGGAGTCTGTTTTTTAATAAATAATTAATGCTCAGAGAAAAGGGAAGGTGTAAGCATAATGTCCAATGGTTGATAATGCAGACAGTGACTGTTAATAAACAGCACTTTCTGTTCTCTTCCTAAGTGGACCACCACCCTAGAGCTTCTTTTGCAGTATCCAGCAATATTCCTCCCACTGTGTGAAAACCATAATATGGTAAGAAAGTAAATGTACTCACAGTATGATGCCGTCCATTCCACGTGCGTGCCTCACGTTGTTTGGTAAATGCAGAGGATCCGGTAGAAGGAAAAAACAGAGCACAGTAGCAAAAATGGGGGGGCTACAACACTGTAACTAGATTAAAACCAATTTAATGAGTGAAGTGACCGCATGGCATGGGTGAGGTAAGCAACCCTAACACGTTTCGCGCATTTTTCGACACTTCGTCAAAGAGTATGTAACTATTGAAGATGGAGGTTTATGTAGCTTTCTCCCCAACCGGAAGTGACATGACGCCGGGTGACAAGCATGAATGGTATCAGCGAGACTATAGGTGACAAACGTCCATCGGCTATCCACAGTGACACCCTCCAGATGGAAGATCAAGCATACTGTGTTGGTCACACTATTTAAAAACAAAATTTGAATGACAGACCAGAGTAGATCCCAGTAATAGACATTGAAGGTCTATTAAAACATATATTGTTTATTGGATATTGCCTTACGTATATATAATGACTTTATATCAAATACATATATTTATCTATTTTTTTAAAGACTATTGTTATGGGTTATTGTATAGATATGATATATGTTCTTTATATACTTGGTTTTGTTTTTATGGTTATTACGTTTCTATGTGATCTTGCTATTCTAGGAGACTTCCTGACTTTTTCGATTTAAAACTATGATTAGATTATCTAGTCAATAGGTATGTTTACTTGGCACACCTCTAGTCATTTGTCCTATCAGACATCAGGAGCACCTGAAGACCTAACCAGTAATCTTTGACGAAGTTCCATATCAGGAATGAAACGCGTCAGAGTTGGTTTTTGTCGTGTATGCTTGCACATTAAACTCTTAGTTTTTCATCATTTGCGCTGTTGGTCTCTATTATCGGGGAGCAGTGACCGCCTATGCTACACTTTTTTCTACTATTCAACTCTGGACAGGAGCATGCTTGTTTCGTGGATCCGGATACTCTGTTTCTTCCTGGCTTCAGTATCGTGAGTACAGCCACACGCATTGGAGACTGCATGGGACACCAGGGTAAGCGGGGGTTGCGGGTTAGGAGGTAGGAGGTGTGGTGGACACGCCGGCTTCTCCGGTTCCTTTGCCTGCTAGATTCACCTCCCTCCTCTCTGTTAGTCCATCGGGTAGGAATGCAGAATAACCGACCAGAGCCCGGGGACAGTTATGTAAGAGTATTCGTAGTCAGTAAGCAGGCAGGGATCAGGGCTGGCGGCAGTGGTGCAGAGACCAGGCGGAAGGCAGCGAGGTCGGGGGTCACGGTCCGGGATCAGCAAGCTAATGTGTGACAGTGAAGATCAAACGGAGCTGCAGCAAACAGAACTTTGCTCGGCGACTCCCACCAGGAACTGCAGCCTTATAAAGCAGACTTAAAACACAGAAGACGTCCTCACCGCTCCGTGCTTGATGGAACCCGGAAACGCTGTGCAGGGGGTATTTTCAAATGCGGCCGTGAGAAAATACCAACTCCAAACTCGGCGTCGGTCCACCTCAGTGTCACTTCCGGTATCGCCTCGATTCTACGCGTTTCGCTACCGGATGTTGCACATCTTTCTTTTTAATAAGTCGTACATGTTCAATGATTGTAGACCGAAGTGGTCTTATTGTACGACCAATATATATTTTTTATGACAACCACATTGTAAAAGATAAATTACAAAACTGTTATGACCGTTTATAAAGTTAGTAATCCGATAAGTAGATTTAGTACGTTTTAAAGATTTAATAGAATTAGCATGTTGACACCTGGAACACATGCCACCGGAAAAGAAGCTTTTAGTAATACCTAGTAACTTAGAATGAGAAGATCTTGAATTGAACAAACTAGGAGAAAAATGAGATGCTAATGTCTTAACTTTTCTGAATACAAATTGCGGTCCACTTTATACAGCTGAGGCAATATCCTTATATAGATGTGCTTGTCTGTTAAAGGTTGTTATAAAAATAGGATCATTAATTGCAAACTTTCGTGATCTAACTCTATGCTTAGAAACCCTTGGTTTCTGTTTTTAAGAGATCCTTTCTGTCCAGTGTCTTAGCATTATTAAAAGCTTCATGAACATCCTTCATTTGATAGCCCCTTTCAACAAAATGCTCAATCATTGATTGCGATTGTCCAAGAAATGCTTTATTATCTGAACATAATCTCCTAAATCTGACAAATTGTGCCTTGGGGATGCTTGATCAGAGACTTAGGATGACAACTCTGAGCACTCCATCGGGAATTTTTAGAATGAATTTTCCTAAAAAATATCTGTTTTGAACCGTTTTAGTATTGTCGATGTACAAGGTTATATCTAAATAATTAACATGGTGTAAGTTGTGCTCATAAGTGAAACGTAAATTTAAATCATTAGTATTCAAATAGTATTGTATTGTATGTCTTTATTTATATAGCGCCATTAATGTACATAGCGCTTATAGTGAATAAAAGTGATCAGTGGTCCCCATCCCACACCATAAAACGATAATTTATATAGCTTTTATAGAAGATAATGGGTTTACAAAAATAGTGTCATGATAAATGTGTTGTAATTCCCATATGAAAGTGCAAAAGAATTGTGGTTATTTCAATGGGACGAGGTGGAGGGAGAAGCAGCTGGCGGTGACAAGGTTGGGAGTTTCCTCCCCATGTTAGTTTAATTAATCCTGTTCATTTGTCATTATCTGTTAATACAAACAGGACAGTATATAGTGGTGGTTGCTGCATACTGTGATGAAACACAACTGGGAGGGGATAAATAGCAAGTGTGCCCATTGTTTTCATTGTCATTGCATTTTTGGCTGGAGCTTAAATGTTGAATGCAGGATGGCTGGGAAGGTGCGGTAGATGGAGCCGCGGAATATCTAGTCCAGACGAGTTACCTCCTTCTCTAAGGTTACCCCACAGGAGAGGATGAAATTAGGGCTTCTAACACATTTCAAGCAGCATGGCTTCTTCAGTGCAATACGGTTCTTAACCGCTCATGCCACCCTGATCAGAAGAGGGGGTTTTCACTACCTTCGCCTTACCTCAAGACCGGCTGCTTTCTAGTCACCGAGGGGGATCGAGCAGGAGCCATAAACTGTCCTGTCCTCAGCGCTGGAAGGTGTCTTCCCCATGAAGCCGTCTTGACGGGCTGCGTGGTAAAACCCATAGTCTGTGGGAGTTTGGAGGAACTCTGCAACGTCATGGTAGAGTGTGTCTGACGCAGTGTGTTTTTTTTTTTTTTGTGCCAGTCTCTGCTGGCCTCCGATGTACTTCCGGCTTCCTCCCTGGTGGGGACACTCCGGATCTGGATATCAGGTATTGAAAATTGAGGGGGATTTCCCAACTTGTTCCCTAGTGGATAGTGGATTTGCAAAATGCCAGCTCTGTCTGCTGATACAGGGGACCAGAAAGCTGAGCAGCCTCAACAGAAAGCTCTGGTTGTGAAGCCTAGAAAAGCAGTCGCCAAGACTAAATGCTGTGTAGACTGCAATGTTAAGCTACCTAGCCCTTGAGATTTAGCACAGATTGCTCCAAAAAGATGGCTGATGAGCAAAAATCTGCAAAAATAAAACATTCCTTTACCGGATGAAGGCTTTGCTTATACAGTCTTTTGATAATATACAGTCTCAGGGGTCTTTGAAAAAACCCATATCAGACTTCATTAGATTTTCAGACTGATAGCCTGATAATTTGTTTGGAAGAAAGCAGTGTTTTGGCGCTTGAGGAATATTCGTCATCCGAAAAAGCGAAGGCCTATGCAGACATGGGATACTTCAGAATAGACACCATAGAGATTTTGCCATGATGTCCGCTCTGGGGCCGACCGCCATCCGCCTTGCGCCCAACCCGATAAGCCAGGTCTGCCGCACCTGACCGCCCACTCCGAAAACTGCATTTTTAAATGTTCTGCACGGTGTGAGGAATCCGCTCCTGGGTTTTGGCTGGAACTCATCCTTGAATAGCTGTGGAGTTTCCAGACAACCTCTCCTTGCTGCTGCAATCAAAAAACACCTGTTCTGGACTCACTCTGCAGTCTCCTTCATGCTGCTTGCTATGCAGCTCTGTCCCTATTGGCTGCCCATGCTCAGTCCCTATAGGGTTAGCTCTTACCCCCAGGAAGTGGCTAAGCATAATCCAAGTCTGTTTGGATGTAATGGTGCTCTTAGCAATCACTTCTGTCTGGCCATTCTGTTCCTGTGGGGACCATTATACTGCTTAGCCAGGCTACTCCGATGTGTCATCTTTAAATGTCTTGTGTGACATTTAAAGATTGCGTGTTGGAGCGGCCTGGCTAGACAGTGTAGCAGTCCTGCGCGGGACATTTTAAACATGCAGTTGTTGGAGCGTCAGGCTTTGCTTGTTGGGTCAAGTGCGCAGCGGACAGCAAGTGGTCAGACACAGGAGCGGACATTGCAGTGAAATGTCCCGTGGCAAGCTGCCCTGCTGCGTGTGTCCAGCTGCGGAACACCGGTAACGTCCCATTCTGACATCTGGCACTTCAATTTGGAGTCCCTAAAATCTGTCACAGGAGTGATGGAAAAGGGGATATTTTTTGCATTTATAGATTTTAAAGACTTATTTCCATATTCCAATAAATCACACTGCAATTTCCTGAGATTTTGTCTGGATGGCTGTCACTACCAGTTTACACCACTTTGTTTTGGACTGGCCACAGCACCCAGAACCTTCACTAAGGTCATTGCAGTAATGGCAGAATTGGTAAGGCAAAAATACTTTTTCGTCGTCACTTCCTTGGACGACTTGCTGATTAATGCTCCATCAGATAGTTACCAGACATGCGTATAGTGCACATGGTGTTGAAAGACCACGTGGGGTTCAACCATTTGAAAAGAACAGTCTTGTACCAGCTCAAAGCATTAAATTTTTGGCAGTCATGTTCAACACACGAGACTGCCCGGTTTCCCTAACCACCTTCAAGGTCCACAAAGTTATGAAGGTCAGGTTTTTCAAAAAGCGCACGAGACCATCAAGGGCATAGTTCATGCACATAACAGGACTTCTCAATTCAGTCACGAATATAGTTCCTTGGTCCACATTTAATCTCGGGCTGCATTTCACTGCAAGGGAATTTCCTCAGTTTTCTCCATTACCAAGCATAAGGTACAGCTTGCAGTGGTGGACCTCAATCAAGAACTTGCGGAAAGGCAAGTCTTTGATTTTGAAAAAAATATAATCATCGGTCGCACACAAAAAAAGAACATAATATTTTTTAGGTTTTTGATCCTGGCACATAAATTGGGTCCATGTATAGAGACTTTATTTATGTATGTATTTATTTTTTTGCAAGTCATTTGATTCCACTGATCTGGATGATCATGATGGGGCGCAATTTGTCAAGATCAAGTGATCCGGTGGCTCTGGTCAAATCAAGAAAGAAGTTTTCCAATCAATATTCTGGAGGTTCGAGCCATATTTTATGCTATTCAAGGTCTTTAGACCACACTGAAGCAAGCATTCCCCATTGGCGGTTCTGTATAACAACGTTATGGCTGTAGCCTATATAAATTTGTAGAGTAATGCTGCACTCCCCAAAAAGCAAAAGAAATATAAATACCGGTGCTCCTGTTTCAGGAATCTCTGTGAGGTACTCCAATATCTAATAGAAAGGAAAAAACCTGGGCACTGCGGATTTCTGCTTAGAAAATGTATTTGTGAGCTAAAGATGTATGACGTTTCGGCCTCAAGGGCCTTTCTCAAATGCAAATGGCATAGTGAACAAACGGCATTAAAAAGTTGCATTTATAAGCACTGCCCCAAGTCTGGAATACATGCAGCATCATAAGGGCAAAACGAAGTGTCACGGAGGAGGAGTAACACATGAAGGGGAGGCTCTAGTCACTGGTGATGTCAATCGGATTACAAGCACCGCCCCACGTCTGGAAGGAGTGAAGAATATTCATGCATCATTGGAATGGCATGGCAACACACCAAGGAGGCGGGACAACGCTGGACTAGGAACGTGATGACGTCAAGAGCATCATGGCACCAATAGGATTGAGGACGCACGATGATGAGATCATGAGACTGACTGGGAGAGAAGGATCAACGAATGAGGAGGAGGAACTGCCCATGCATCACTGGAAAGTGACGGACTATCATTGAAGGAAGGCTATCAGAGACAATTAAAGACACGTGGTGGGGTCTATTTAAGGAACTTTTTAATGCTGTTTGTTCACTATGCCATTTGCATTTGAGAAAGGCTCCTGAGGCCTAAACGTCATACATCTTTGGCTCACAAATACATTTTCTAAGCAGAAATCCGCAGTGCCCAGGTTTTTTCCTTTCTATCTGTAGCCTATATAAACCATAAAGGAGGAACAGGATGTTGAAGGGTTCTCAAAGAAGCCCCCAGAATCTTGCACTGTTTAGAAGAAGCCATTCCTTGCATCTTCCCTGCTTAAATTTCGGTAGACAAATTACGAAGCCGACTTTCTCAGCAGGTACACCATACACCCTGGAGAATGGGAACTAAACCAGCAGGTTTTCAATACGTTAATGCAGAAATGGAGCCAGTTGGATGTTCTTATAGAATCAGTGCTCAACTAAAAAAGCCCAGATGTATGTGTCAAGATGGCATGACCTGGAAGCCGTTGCCAGGGATGCCTTCTCAATCACTTTTGATTTCTATCTTTGTTACATCTTTTCCCCCATTCCCTCTTCAGTAGGTGATCAAGAAAGATCGAGTTCTGTTGAAAGCTCCATATTGGCCCAGGTGTTCATGGTTTGCTGATTTTAAGAAGTTTCTTGGAAGAGCCGTGGATTCTCCCAGCATTTTCGGCATTGACGCAAGGCCCGGTTTATTTTGCCAATTCCGAAGGTTAATGGCATGGAACTTGAGAAGACTTTGAGGACATTTTCTGGTGAAGTCATATCAACACTCAGGTGTTCCAGGAAACAAGTGATTATCTAGAGCTTATCTGGTCTGGAGAACGTTTATACGCTGTAAACAAAGAAAACTAACCATTGCAGCTTAAAGTCCCTACTATATTTTACTTCTTTGATCAACGATTTCAGAAGGGATTGAATCTGGCATCGCTGAAGTCCCAAGTTTTTCCTTTTTAGGCTCATTCCGTCATAAACAAATTGCCTACGATCCCATGGTTGCTAGATTTGTGAGCGGTTCTAGAATTAGATTTGCAACAGGGATCGGTGTTCCTCTGTGGGGTCTGAATCTGGTTCTAGTATAACGCTCGTCATCCACCTTTTGAACTGCTTCCTATGTAGTTACTCACCATTAAAGTTATGTTTCTAACAGTGATTACGACAGCGCAAAGAGTTGGGGAGTTCCATGCTCTATCTTGCTGTGAATCATTCTTTCGGATCCACCAGAAAAAGATAGTGATGACTAGTTCACATTTTCAAACTAAAGTAGTGTCCATTTTCATATCAGGACATTGTGGTGCTCTCATTTTGTCTAAATCCAACTAGTGATAAGGAGCATCAGTGGCAGAATCTAGATGTAGTTGGAGCACTAATAAAATATAGAGTAGTATTAGTAAAGCCTCTAAGTTGTTTGTGCCTTTTGACAGACCTTGGAAGGGCCAGGCAGCTTCAGTTGCCTCAAAATCCAGATGGATTAAGGCAGCTATTTACGAAATCTAAAACAGCAGGAATTAAACCACCTTTTGTGTTAAAGGCCCACTCTACCAAGGCCATGGCAAGTTGGATGTTCAATCATCAGCGAATGAAAAATTCAGTAGAAAGGTGCTTCAAGTAGTTCCAGCTTGCATTCTCTGGCTTTGCATCTGATTCCCATGCTGTGCTTTTAAAGCTGTGTGAACAGCAAGCATCTTATATGGGCTCCATGTAACAATGGATTTTCAGACAAAAGGTGACACGTGTGCTCATTTGCATGTCATTTCCCAGAATCCCTTGCTGCAGTGGAAGCGCTGTATGCTGGGTGATAATGGCGAAAGGCAGGGTTACAGACCTGCCTAAGACATGTGAATGTACTCACATGTGTTCTTTTTATTTGCTTCATGCTATACGGTGGAGGTTTCTAGTTGCCTTTTTTTCCCACCATAACTTAAAACGTGATGGTATATACATATACATCAGTATGTATGTGTATATTAAACGATACACACGTATGTAATAAGACTTAATGTTTTCAGAACAATAACTTGATAGAACAAGAAAAGAAGAGCCCCTGTGAACAGCACTCAATATCAATGTATATGATTAATTTAAAATGTAACCTTTATTAGGTATAAAATAATGATGGACACAAAACACAACATAGAAAAATTACATATGTAAATAGCTGATATATTAACTTGCATAAAGGGGATTTTTTTTAAATGCTTGATCTAGATCTATAATGGTTTTATTTTGTGATCATTTCATTTTGATGTTATGCCATATATGTTTTTGTATTAACATGTATTTATTACACAAGAACACAACTAATAAGTATATAACTTTTTTGACTTTAGCAACTTACCTGGCACATTTTGCCACTGCAATAGAATTGTCATTTGAAATGTGACATGGTTTTATTTAATGTAAATTCAATGATTGTGTGTTTACCATCAAAAATGTATTATTATTTTTGTAGGCCATTTCCAACAAAACTACAGACAAACGTCCTTCAAAGAAGATGAAATGCGATCAGAATAGTCTGGTGAAATCAGATATGCATGGACTGCTTTGTGAAAGTGGAGATGCCCCTTTTGTCGGGAGCAGCACTGAGACCACTTGTGATCATCGACACTCTGCACAAACCATCATTGTGCCAAAGAATAAAGGGAGACGGTGTCAAAAGTTGAGGATTGACACCCATACTTCCACTTGTCCACTTCCTGGCATAAATGATTACTCTTCATGTTATGGCCAAACGGACGACAGTGGAGATGGGACTGTGTTTGCTGACATAACAAAGAGGACAAAGGAAAAGGAAAGTGTACATCTGGATAGCAGTCCTTTCATAGATGAAGACAGTAACCAGCCTATGCCGCTGGGGCGCTTTTTTGAAAATGCAGAACTTATGCAGGTGAGTTCGAAATCAACCAAGATATTCTATTTTTAGTGCCCATTTTGACTATAAAAAACAAAAACAGAATAAGTTCAGATGGTAATTGTACTCCTATGGGTTCATATACTATATGGAATAAAACAAGTTTTCAGTCCGACCTGATTCTTTCACAAGGTTTTGTCATTGGCAGGGCACACAATTTTTGTATTGAGCCTCATCACTGAATATTAGAACAATCTGTATCCCTACCATTAATATCTTAGGTTTATAGAGTACAAAAACATTTTTGATTGCTCTTTTATGAGATTCCCTGCGGTCATACCATTAAGTAGTCACCAACTATGACCTGCTTTGAAGAATGGTAATGTATTCCGACATGAATCATGTTATTCACGGAAAATTACAAAGGAAAACTTGCCTGTTAGAACTGTTTGCTCAATTCCATGGTTCAGTTTAAAATGCTTTATATATTATTAACTGGAGAGATTACAATGATTTTTGTAACAGAGCAGAAAAAATAATTCAGCACCGCATCGTTTATTTTTGGGAATTAGTGGAGGACCATACTAATGATTTTGTTAAGTTGATTATGAATGTATAGGCTGGATCATGGAATGGAACAGATTAATGTAACAGGTAAGGTCTTCACTACATTTTTTGCTAACAACTCCATTTTTATTGTAACACTAGAGGTTGCCTCAACAGTATCTACTTTATCATGTAAATAATTAAAAAATATGTTAATGCTCAGTAAAATGCCGAATGGCTTATCACATAGTACAGGAAATGTTTGAGAGAACCTTTCAATAAACAATCAGTGAGATAATGTGTTTTTTCCTCTCCCTGTTTTGCCTACACCTCTTCAATCTCAAATGCTGCAGATGTTTATTCAATTGTATATGTAAGTAACCTTCAATAGATGTGCGCATACAAAGCCTGCCAGAGTTGGTTTCCAAATTCCTTCTAAAGTGTTGTGTAAAGCTTATGAGACTGTGTGCATATTTTTTTCACAGGTCCCCCACTCATGCTATACACCATTGTCACTTACAGTATCATCAAGTGACGTTCCTAGAAACCCTTGGGTTCCCGGGGCATCCCTAAAGGGTCCCCTATAATTTTCAGGTCATTTTAAAATTGTACCAAATACAGAAGAATTTACAATGCATCTGACCTCAGACTTTGTTAAAAAAGGTCAGGATTCCTCAGCAATTCACACGGGGTCCCTTAACCAAAAAAAGGTTGTAAACCACTGGACTGAGCTGCAGACAAATATTCTAGGCAGTGACATACAATTAAGCACACTGGTAATATATTCTTTTTCGCTGCCTATCTATTCTAAATGGTGGACTTCACAGCTGGTAGTAAAAGTAGTCTCAAACTTTTAAACATATTGTGTTGTTCATGTAGCAATTAAAGGATTTAAGTTTGTGTGCCATTATTTTTATTTTCCTTCTCCTTAAGGACCTCCCACCAGTTGTACCTGCCAGTGCTTCCATGAGCAGGAGAGAGTTCAGGAAGCTGCATTTTAGAGCAAAAGATGATGAGGATGATGACTACATTAATGAAGATAATGCTTAAGAAAGAGGTAGAATAAATAAAGAACACAAGCCTGGTATTACAGGCATTTATGTTCCATCTCTGCATTTACCACGCTCTTAGAAAATGTCAGCTAGTTAATCCAATACTCCCAACTCCAGGGCTGAGGCCCTCCTGGGCCACAGGCACTCGTACAGAAAAGTACATCCAATCTAAATGTAATACAGTGATTTGATGATTTGAAGTACAGATGTAGCCATACTCTCTGTCCCCAGTAAAGGCTGCAGACGCCTGCACAAGGTTCTGTTCTTCCGAATGGGACCCCCCCAAGGAGAGCGTTTCTGCTGCTCGGTTATGCCATGGTCAGGATTTTGTGGCTTCCCCCAGCAGCGTGACCAGTTGTTCTGGTTGCATCTGTACCTGGTCAATGTGACATGGTTAACAATTTGAATTAATTGGCTATACAGTATGCATAGAAGTCAAAAGTGGAGTTGCTTCAGTTAGCGCTTCGTTTGCATTTATGTACAAAGACATACAGGTTTATTTTGAAAAGTCCTTTTATACCCCAAATTAAAGGTACAGTGTTTAACCGCTTTCTCTATGCAATCAACCATCACTATATTTTTCGATCTTGACTTGAATTCCATCTTTAAATGTCAGCTTTGTTGAGTACACTGTATAAATGTGAGCATGGACTGGTGGGTACTATAAAATTGTCATAGTGATTTCTCCTATTCCATTCAAATTGAAAAGCATGATTCTTTTCATTTTAAACTATAGGATTTGATTGATTACAAAGTATTGTGACAAACTTGGCCAGCGCTGCAAAAAGTGCATTTTAAGTTTCTGTAGCTTATCAAACAAGCATTTGAAAATGATCACCAATAGAAATCCTTTTTTTTAATGTAATATTCATAAAAATGCTACAGTATAGCTTGAATGAATTAAACTTGTATACTCGAAGTATCTAGAAGCACTAAAGCCTAGTTCAAGGTATGTAGAAGCACCAAAGCCCACAGAAGGATCCTGTGGTTAGCAATCAAATGATTTTGATGTCCTCTGTATACGCTCTGACTGACACACTTTCTAAATCTGGGAAGGGAGGTTGCACTGTAACTTTGTGCCATGCATATTGGGCTGAGCAAAGTAATGCATTTTTTTTTTCATTACTGGTTTTATTAAATGCAATAATTTAAAATGCATCCAGTCTGAGGGAGTTTACTAGTCCAATGTCTTTTTTTGTAAAGAAATTTGTTTTTGAGAAGTAAAATGGACCTGTTTGAAATGGGATAATGATTAAATATGGCATATGTAATGTTTATTGTAATTTCAATGTTCTGTCCATTTTGTTTACATGCAAAATGTTTGGCGGAAAATACATTATTCATGTTTTATGTTTACCTTTTATTTCTCTTTCTCCCTTAGGGATACTTCTTGGATGCTTTAGAAACACCCTGGAGTTGAATGTACTAGTTATCATAAGGTTTTGAAGTGACATGTTTGTCCAAAGCTAAGTGCTTATACCTATTCACAGTAAAACAGTGAGGCGATATTATCTGAGGCACCTGAATTAAAGCAATCACGTGTCGTTTTTTTTAAGTAATGGTAAATGTGTTGGTTTTTTCCCTTTTTAGGGAGGGGGAAGACTATTAAAGCTGGGGGCCTTCAGAGCTTAAGCTCATTTTTCAACTCTGGGGACCCCCAGGGGTTCTCAAAAATTAACCAGATTAATTTCCTAAAAGAGAACAAAATAATATGCATTAAAAGGTTCAGCTCTGGAGGCTACCCCCATCCCGCATATTAATAAAAAAAACGAGTGCTGGAGAGTCAGCGGACACCATAAAAGCACAATGATATCTAATTTATATTAAATTGCTCATGTAAATTACATTTTATCAATTTCTAGCAACAAGTAACAAATCTTTAAAATATGCATTCACAACTGTCCACATGAAACTGATTTCACATAACATCTTAAATTCCTAAAGACAAACACTGCCGACTACTGAAGGCAAAGTGGCGTGCACTTCAGAGTCGATGCAGGGTCATGTAAAGATCACCGCACTCATTGTCTGCTACCAAATTGGGCTGGAAATGCATGATTAATGCAAATGATTTAGCATTGCTATTGCTCTTCTATTTTGAAGTGTCTAATTTCTGTGAAGCTTATATACAGAAACAGACACTTTTTTTTTATCCTTTTGTCAGGCTAAAAAATAGAATACATTTTGTACATTGTGGCAGCTCTTTTTAATCCCTTATTTTATCGATAACTCAGTTAGCAGGTAAGATAATGCAGCACCTATCTTCTGAATATGTTTTATAGTATGCACATGTAGAGCTACAATAGTATAAAATAAATAATTAATCACTTGGTTATTCTTGCCCTATTTACTCTGGTTACATTAAATTGTGTTCCATTAAACCTAATTTGATTAATATTTTACAAGAGGTCCTCCTTTATATTTGCTAAGTGGAGTAGCATCATGTTTGAGTTTAATGTATGATTAGATGGATATTTTTTTTAGACTGGTTTGTAAATGAGGAGTTTTTATTCCATGTCTTAAAATACACTGGAATATGGGAAGTATTTCAATCAGCAATTCACATTATTGTCAGAGGAGCTAAATTCATTATGTTTAACAACCCAGTGTCCTCTTGCAATATAAAATAATGGCCGTTTTGAGCTGCTTGTAGATTGCCAGCACAATACAATTTTTAATATTCGGTCTGGGTGTAGCCTTATAATCACATCCTTATGTTTTTTTGCATTGGTGGATACATTTATGCAATTGTGAAACATTACAACAGATTGTTCTGTGGCCAAAGCACCTATAGTGTTTATTAACAAATGTTAAGTACTGTATACTTAACTCTCTGGAGTCCAATAAACGTTATAGTAATGAGTGCTTATGAAGATAGTATAACACTCTTGCTCTTTTTTTTTTTTTTTTTTTTTAATGACAATATAAGATGGCTAATAAGACTATTTGTAGTTGAGGGGGTCAATTCTAAATGCACTTTGGTGCTTAAAGACTGCAGTACAAGGTCACACAGACCCTGCTCTCTGTGAAAGGGAAGGGAAAGACTCTTCTTTTCTTCCTTTCTCCCACGCGGAAATCAGCCATGCAAATGCTAGTTAGAAAATGGTTAATGTATATTCTTTTGAATTTTGCGGGGGCAGCCTATTAAAAAGTCTAAGCTGACATGACGGTTTCCTTGGTAAAATAGTTTGCGATCTTTGTTACATATTCAAATAAAATCTCAGCAGAATGAGACATAAATGGCGTGATGTGACAGAGGATGTTTCCAGTTAGACACCTTTTCATACTGCAGGTTTCTTGATTTGACAGTTTTTTGACATTGACACATTAATTGAAAGTGTGTGTCCTAAGAAAGTGAATAGTGAAAGCAGGCAGCATTGCTCTCAATTCTGTTTGGGAAAACCTTATTAATTCTGCCCAAGTGAATCGCATACAGATGCAACTCCACCATTTTTCAAGCTTTCTTCTTGCAGAGGGGCCTGCAATTAATTGCTGTGCAAAGCACAGCAGGTCCTGCTGGCAGTAACAGAATCAAGGGTGGAATTCCCCCATGTTCTCAAATAACCCCATTGCATGGGACATAAACAGCTGTCCAATAGGAAGCCGCAACAGGTGATGTTGCGGTTTCCTATTGGGTTAACATTTGGCAGCCATATTGTTTCCCCTCAAGGGCAATTTTAAACCTGACCATTTCAATCGTAAGTATATTGTGAACCAGTGACTCCCCAAAACTGAAAACAGCCAGGGACCTCCAGGTTCCCATTCTGTAAAAAAAAACATTTTTAAAAAAAGAGGGGGGATTGCTGCTTTAAGATTTCATCACTATTCTATAATGTAGGGTGTCTGATCCCATCTAATATTTTCCCTGCTCACTGACTTAAATTGTATACTTTTATCCTTAACGTTTAAAAAAGTGAACTTAAAGTGCCTTTGACATTAATGGACTTTGAACAGTCTTAACAGGGAAACCCAGGCGAAAAGTGAACACATTGCTGTCTGCAGGCAGCTCAGTGCTTTCTGGGGGGGGTGGAGCAATTGAATATACACCAGAGCTTGCCTTGTGCACACATTAGTACAGGCTGTGGTTCTGTGTAAGGAAAAAATAAATTGTCTAGAAAAATAAAAACAAAGGTTGCTATATCTACATTTCAATGCATAGGAGATACAAGCCCTGTTATGGGGTGCCTGTATCTCAGGAAGTAGGGGGTCCCAAGGCAGAAATCAATGCGGTTCATCTCCGGGGACCGCCTGCTCCCCCACACTATTAACAAAAATTACATTAAAGCAGCTTCATTACCTTAGTGGGTAGCCGCTAAGGCAGGCCTGTCCAACTAAAGTACTTGAGGGCCGTAAACAGGCCAGGTTTTCAGGATATCCCTACTTGGAGACATCCTGAAAACCTGGCCTGTTTGCGGCCCTCAAGGACTGTAGTTGTGCAGGCCTGCTATAGGCACCTTGCCCAAAACGACCCATTTTAAAAGTGGCCTATCCTTATCCTATTTATTAAGACGACCCATAAACATGGCAATACATGACTCCAATCATATGTAACCAATGTTTAGTATGTTACCAATGTTTAGTATGTTACTTTTTACTGCTTGTTGTGTAATGTACTTATTTAGTGTTTCACTTGGTGAAATTGCAGTATATTAAACCAAATCAGATACATTTAAGATGTAAATGACTAGATTCTATTTCATTGGTTCTGTGTGTTTGCTTCTTCTAACCGTCCAAATATAAATACTCGCACAAATAATTGTGTTCCTTCTGAATCCAAGTTGACTTTTGTAAATGCTTTACTGCTTGAATTATATTTTGCAGAATAACTATAAGATGTTGAAAAAAGAAAAAACCCAGTAGACTGAGTTGCTTGTTTCAGTACAGCTGAAGTCTTGTGAAACTGCACATACAGTAAATCCCTCCATTCTGATAAGGAGTGAATGTACCATATGGATACAAGTGATCAAGAGTCACTGCACTGTCCAGAAAAAATGTAGCAGAAAAATGTCTACTTTACCAAAAAATGTTAACCATGTGTGTGTTCTAACATTTTCAGTTCCTTATTTTTTCAATAAAATGTATATGTAGAAGTGTTTTGCAGGTGTATTTCTATATATCTGTGTGTGTGTGTGTGTGTGTGTGTGTGTGTGTGTGTGTGTGTGTGTGTGTGTGTGTGTGTGTGTGTGTGTGTGTGTGTGTGTGTGTGTGTGTTAGCGCCACTGATAATTATAGTAGTGACTCAATTGAGTAGATATTACAAAGACTTATATATATTAATCAGCGGAACTCTAATGTCCCATAATAATTTCAACACTGTTATGTTATAAGACAGGAGTGTAAAATTGTGAATAAGTGGGGAAAAAAGGGGAGGGGAGTGCACTGAGCGCTTCTAAGAGTGAATGAAATAACAGTGTATACAAAAAGTAAATTAAATACAAAATGTGAATTAACTTCAAAAATTACTACCTATCACCAACCAATAGTGAAAATAATGTAAAATATACAAAGTGAAGTTAGCAGCTCAACATCCTCAGATGGGACTGTTCTGGGTCCCAAGGTTCACAAATTCTTCTGGGAGGGGGGGAGGAGCGCTGGTGTGTTCGGTGGTATATGTAAATATAAAATAAGAGCAAATATGGTGCAGATGGTTGATACTGGGGATATATCAATCTGTTAGCTCTTAGTGGTTGCACTCACAAAACGTCTTGAAGTAATAGATATGTCAGAGATTCTTCTCTCTCTGTCTGGAGCCCTTGTGATGGATGAATACAATAGATCTTAGGATACCCCTCAGTAAGTGTGGTGGGTCGACATGGAAAGAAAAAATGCCACAATAGTGCATACTATTTGACCAAGTGTAATACAGATGAAAAATAAAACGAGTAGTTAAACTCACATTTTCAATAAAACAAACAGGCGTTGGAGAGAACCGCCGATTTAGAAGGACCCCGTCGGTGCAGGCTTCTGCGCGTCTGGCTCGCATCTCACCCTCTGGTATCTGCATGCGTCACTTCCGGGAAGCGTCACAAGTGGGGGCGGAAGAGCGTCCTGCCTTGTGAATCAGCTCCGATTGCCAGTCCTTCAGTGCTCCGGTTCTCCAGCAACGCTAACTCAACACGTTTCGCTGATGCTTCGGTATAAAATATATATTGCCATGCTCAGTAGCACTCCTCTGTGAGGAGGCATATATGCTTTTATATATATATATATGTGTGTGTATGTTGTGGTTATTTTGGGGGTTCAATATGAGCTTGTAGGTGTCCTGTATGTTTTACAATTCTTGTTCAGCTGGTCTTAGGTGATTGGAGGGTGGCTCCTCCTACCTAGTTTGTAGCTCACCCCCTCCCACTTTTAAATGGTTTAAAGCTCACTCCATTGCATCTCCCACTCTCGGGGGAACTTGCTTGCAGTTTGATTGTGACAAATCTAATACAGAGTGCTTTTCCTGATAATGTACAGATTAATAAGAGCTTCAATCAGACTTAGAACTATGCAACTAATTTTGACAGATTTATTATAAATCATTCTTCCTGGTAATGCACAGGTTATTAAGAATTTATATTAGTGTTAGGTACCCTTGAGATGTGGTCTGCCGTGTAGTGGCTCAAGGGCTTACAACACTTTGGCCAAAGAGTTAAACTAAAAGACCATTTTATTCAAAAGATATCTATACATATATATTTAGGCACTGTACCGTGTATAAGTTTCATTGGATGTGCACTGAGCTCTGTCTGTGTTTCATGTTCTGTCTCTGGTTTTAAATATATTTTGCCATGCTCAGTAGCACTCCTCTGTGACACTTATATGCTTATATATGTTGTGGTTATTTTGAGGGTTCAATATGAGCTTGTAGGTGTTCTGGGTATTTTATTTGGCAAGTCGGGATGTTAGTGTCTGAGCAAAGCAGACAAGAATACTTATTCAGTATTATTCCATTTGATACAAAGGCCTAGATGCACTAAGCTCCATTAAATCGAGGAACATACCGTGACACTACATAATATAAGAATCAACATTATGTTCCCAGAGTTAATGCTGTCTTCACAAAACTAATTATTTTCAAAAACAACAGCTGTACTATATCTCATTAGAAAAGGGTTAATGTGACGTTATTGTAGCATAACATTGCATTATGATAGTCTTGGTGTTACTCCTATCCAAACCCTGAAATGGGTCTTTTGCTGTAGTGAAGACTGTAGGGTTGCCAGATGTCCTGTTTGGAACCGGGCAGCCCGGTATTTTGCCCCCGAGTACGGTATCAAATGAAGGGTAATACCGGACATGTATGTGTCCAGTATTACCTCTCTCCGAACGCAGGGTGGCTGTGGGTCACCCGGCGGCAGGTCAGGGCACTTGCTGCCGGTCCCGCCTCTCTCCTGCTGCAGACTTCTCCCTCATTGTCTGTCCCACGCCGAGGTGTCTGCTGCTGACACGTGCGCCGGGTCTCTCTGATGTCAGCGCCGGAAGTCAGCTGGGCTAACCTTCCAGAGCACATGATGTCTGCATCAGACACCTCGGCGTGGGACAGACAGTGAGGGAGATGCCTGCAGCGGTTGAGAGACGGGAGTGGCAGCTTGTTCTGTGACCTGGTGCCCCACAGCCACCGACCCCCCAGCCATCGGCCCGCTGCGTGCCCCCCCTCCCCATAGTCACCTGCCCTCCCGCAGAAACGGCCCCCCCTTTGCAGCCACGGTCCTACCACAAGGCAGCAACGCCCTCCCCCTCCACGCAGCCAATGGCTCACTGCCCCTCCTCCCCCACAGTCACTGGCCCTCCCACAGCCACCGTCCCATCCTAAGCCACCGATCCACCCCCCAATCCTGCAGCTACCGGACCTGACCTGAGACCACCCCCAAAGCAAATTTGATTTTTATATGCATTGGGGGGGAAGGTTGGGATATTTGTTAAATGTATTGGGGGGGGTTGGGGGTATATTTTTATATGTACTGGGGGGATTGTATTTTGTATATGTATTGGGGGGGTGGAGGTGTATTTGTATATGTACTGGGGGGGTTATATTTTGTATATGTAGTGGGGGGTGAGGTGTATTTTTTTATGTATGGATTGGGGGGAGATGGGGGTATTTTGTATATGGATTGGGAGGGTATTTTATGTGTATTGGGGAGGGTATTTTATGTATTGGGGGTGTGGGGATATTTTTCATATGTATTGAGGGCATATTTTTATATGTATTGGGGGGGGTGTAGCGCATCTTTTGCATTGTCCAGTATTTTTGGACAAGCCACCTGGCAACACTAGTGAAGAGCGGGAAATAACCCTTCTTTAAATGATGCCTAAATGTGATATCACACCCATCCAAACACGGCAAAAACTTTATGGTGTAGGAATAATTCCAAAGTTTAGCGCTGACCTAAATAATGTAACATTAAATCCCTGCTTTAGAGGCGTGCATGCGACGTCAATGTGGGTGCACGCGAGCTAAGGATGCTCTGTGCAACTCGCCGAATAAGCCCACAAAAGCGTCCGATCGCCGCCCAAATGCACACCACGGGGCGTCCGACGGGTGTGGGTGAACATAGTGATGTCATCAAAGAAGGTGCTGATGCCGAGACCCCGGATCTGTCCCGTCTCGGGCGCATGCAAGAACCGCCTCCAGAGAAGAGGAAAGATGGCACCGCTGAGCAGTGTTCACGGGAGCGTGCACACTCTTAAAATAACAAAGGAGAGAGAGCAGGTATGTATGTGGAGGGGGATATCCACAACAGAAAGGCCACCCTTAGATATCAGTCTGAGAGGGCTCCAGCAAGTGAGGGAGCAGAGCGGAGAGCAGCTTCTGATAGTGAACAGTCCATGTCTGAGGGAGACACAGTAATTACTAAAAGGGACCTCCAGAACATGTTAAAAGAGATGCAAGCAAGCTTTCAGTCAACTCTGGATAAAGCAGTAAGAGAATTTAAAGCAGAAGTTCCTTTATTGTCTAAACGAACTACAGACCTTGAAAATAAAATGGACATCTCTCTGCAAAATCAGGTAAATAGTGACGATGAGGTCCTGCGTCTCAATGAAGAGATAAGGGCTATGAGGGACGGTATAGATGACTTGGAGAACAAGGAGCAAAGGCAGAACCTACGAGTTGCCATATCCCTGAGTCGGTCTCTGCAGAAGCCCTCCAGCCATATCTTAAGAGACAGTTAACATCAATTGACGCCCAGTTGCAAGATAGAGCTCACAGAGCCCTTAGACTGAGATTTGACGACCCTAAATGAAGCAGAGATGTAGTCCTAAGACTCCACCAATATGCAACCAAAGAAAGAATTATAAAAGGCAGCAGAAACAGCGGCTCAATTGAATTTGAAAACTGCTCCATCCAGATCTTCCAGGATGACAATTGAGAGGAGGAGGGGACTGCGTCCAGTGACGGCAGCGCTTCAGGAAAAGGGTATTTGATATCGGTGGGGCTTCCCGTTCCGTTTGGTGGTAAACCATAGTGGCAGACAGGTCTCCCTTCGCTACCTCGAGTAATCGGCATCTTTCCTGGCGGCTCTGGATCTGACTCCGAGGGGGTTTGGGACAGCACCGAGGACCCCGTGAAGATAGTACGGATGACGATCGATCTGCTGAGGTGGCCCGGAGATAAAAGATTCAAGACTAATGGCGGTTTTGAGGGTCTCTAGGCAAATCTGTGGTTATCTTCTTGACCGATGACTCGGCAACCAAGGGGAACTCGGAATGATTCCCTGATATGCAGCCATATTTGTTTTCTCTTTTCTGTTCTCTCCGTTTCCTTTCCAGTCCTTTCCAGTTTTCCCCAATTTACTACAGGGTCAGCATGATATACGTGTTGGAGTCGGCGGTTTGTTTTGTAAGGGCCGGTCAGCCAAAGCTGATCGTCGGACGACACCGGTGAATACACGGAGTGAGACTCCCGGTGATGGGTGAGAGGGCTTTGACCCAAAGACTTAGAGGAGCTATTTTCTTTTTGTTTGACTATAGAGTCAAAGGACATTAAGTCTCAACAAGAAACCAAGAACAATTTACTAAGCGGGAAAACTCTAAGGTTAAAAGACATTGAATATGTAATGAGAATATGTGAAACCGGGTTTTGATATTTTTATATTTCTAACCGGGAAATCTAGCCCTATAAGTAGATATCAACACGATAAGTTTTATAGGATACCATCTATTGACCATCTATGCATTTCATGTTTGACTATTTATCATCCATGTATGCAGTGAGTGGCTCACTGCCCTCTCGGGTGTTTTTAATCATCAATTTGTTTCTCCCCAGATTCTATTTCATGATTATCTAGGGTTCTTATACATATTTACACATTTCATACAAATTTAGGTATCCTATATATTTAGTTCATTGCATTACAATTGTATTTTATATATATACGTTTTTTAATTATGTTGATACTGGTGTTTTAAGTTCATGTATTAAAGTTAGCTTAAGTTCATTTTATGTTGTTTTCTACCAGTTCACATGCATGTATATGTATATCGGATTAGAGCACTGTTTTGTATCTGATTAGAGTTTTGATTAGCATAAGATGAACTTTGATCCAACACAGAACACTACCATTGGTGGTTAGAGGTACTGTGACCCAGATCGGAGCATTCTGATTTCTGTATAACAACTGAGCAATAAGTCTGGTTTTAGGGAAGTACCAACACCATTGGTTAGCAAGAACTACTTAAGGAAGATCGTCTAGCGTCATTCTTACAACTCCTGACGAAGCATTTTTGCGAAACACAGAGTTGGTGATTTTGGGATCGCGACCGAGAGGGTGATTTCATCACGCTGAGACGCCGGCTAGAACGCATAGATTACATGCGGAAACGAGCAGCAGAAGGATACGAGTAAGACGAGGTCTGTGTGCACAACAGTCCCCATTGAGAAGGCTGCTGCTGGCTGACGCGATGTGTCCTGCGTTTCATCACCACTAACGGCGAACCCATCACTTTCCCTACATTGTCCGGTGTAAAGGTCCAAATGTGAGTGTGCATTTCAGAGATTTTTTCCTACATCAATAGATTTGTACCTTCTACACTATTTTGTTCTTTGTCTCTGTTTATACCGTATGGGGTGGATATTGTTGGAGCACCGTTAACAAGCATTCAGAGAAGTGAAGTGCATCCATTCCATGACACCACTCGCCATTTTGGGGCTCAAGGCTTGTATAACATTGCTACCTTGTGAGTGTGTTTCCTGGAGTGTATTCTACCCCCAATTCCGTGCCCAGACAGGATTGCACTATATTTTGTTTTCTTTTCTATGTATCCAACGATGGCGTGAGCTCCCTGATTTTATTATCAGCATCTTCTACCAGAACCAAGAAGGGAGGTTCATTTAAGGGCGAGACGCTGCCATCAGGCTAACATCTTTTATTCATTCATTTATACTCCACCTGCACTTTATTTTGTTCTTATATTGCTATACCTTATCTTTCACCTAGGCGCCGGGTGTTTTTGTTGCTTTCACAGCCTTTAAAATATACCTGGAGTCCCAGAGTGCAGCTTGAAACTACCACAGTGATAACTCAACTGATAAGAGTGCTAGCACATAGGTACAGAGACTGCGGTGTGGCAGATGTGAATACCTATGCTCATATTAATGAATGGGCTCAACCGCTGGGTACTGTGCAACACTGTCTAACCAAAATTAGAAGGTAACCCTGGGAACCCCCTGTATTGGCTACACTACACCACAGAGGTAACTATATATACATGCTCAGTGCTCCCAACAGCAATGCAACAGTGTGGCAATATGTATGCCTATGCCCATTTTGGTGAATGAGCTCGACCGTGCAGTACAGTGGAACAGGCTATCTACAAGCAAAACTAAACTACTCCACAGCTACTGTTGATAAAGAGTACACACCATAAATCCTCTGATATATCTTGTGCAGCGGTGAAGACTGGCAGCTGATCGCTGTGCGATACTGCTTGCTGCCATGTCAGTGCTTGCACGTGTGAATTGGCCGAAGCGCGCGTTTCACGTGAAACTCTTTCTCAAGGAAAATATGAGGGGGGGGGGGGGGGTCCAATAGAAAGAAGGTTGGTTTATATGTGATGTCTCACGTTTCTATTGGCAGATGAACTCACTGTGAATGTCACACTATGTGATGGTCTAGGAAGAAAGAAATCAGACCATCTAATGTATACTGGTACTGAGTATCATATGTGGCAGTATACCATATACTATAAAATAGCACTAGTTAATGCAAAAGTATTTTAAGCCAGCTATGCTACTGTTGCAATATACTAATTACTCTGTGAAAGAATGACACAAGGTAATACCGAAGTGGAAGGAAGAATGTCCTCATTGTACAAATCAGGGGCAATAGGGGGATATGACTACCTCCCTACTTAGTATCAGAGAGTGTTATGAAAAAGTATTAATATTTGATGAACATAAAAATCCACTGTGATGGATATCACAGATATAGGATAAGAGTTGTTGATGAGGCAACCCTCAGGTGGATTCAGACCATCCATGAAAATTAGCAAATAGACTTATAGTGATTAGTATAATGGCAGGAGTACATCTGCCCTGTTAACCAATGTGGCACTATAGAATGCTGTACACTTAAAAGAACTGAAACTAAATCCCTAAGTCAGAGAGGGAGACTAGACTTTGGTTTGGGGGGTAACAAAGTTCTTGGCTGGGCTTCGCTGAAATGACTGTGGACTAATACATCCCTGATATTCTGCGCTCGTCTGCTGACCATTGAAGGGTTTCGTGTTAATTGAATCCAGAGGACCTTATGTACTAGACATAGGATTCATATGTGTGTCAATTGCCTTGATTTTAACCCCCATCAATTTAATATTGATGATCATTAAAGATTTATTTTTAATTCATTCATATTTTCATTCAGAATAGGGAATTGAGTGCTTTATCTGGGTTTCTTGCTCTCTGCTATATATATATATATATATATATATATATATATATATATATGTCTTCACTACCCAAAGCACCTTTCCCAGCACTATAACCCACACTCATTACATAGCTGTAGCGCGGTACCCTTAATATATTGCAACCCACTAAGTGGATAGATTTGTCAAACAACCAATCTCCTTATTTTTAGTTTCGGCTTTTCTAATGGTATTTCCTACTATTATCTGTCCAACTAGCAAAGTTCTTACACACTCGCACTATATATTTTATATCAAACAGGTGAGTAGAAAGTGTAAATGCTCTGACATTGACCAAAACAAAAAATTATAGTGATTTTAAAATGAGCTTTTCTGTGAGAAAATATTTCTGTATAGTCAAATGTAGCAGCCAGGTCTTCACTCGGATGTGTTGAATACAAGTGACAGAGTAAGAAGCACTTTTGGCTAAGCATGAAATATCTGTTTACTACAATTTTTTTATTTTTGTGTAGCAGCTTTCACTGCCGACATGTTGATATGGAGAGAACTACATACAAAATATTGCACTGGAGTGCATAACAAGTACACATGATAGCATTACACTCAAGTCTATAGTATCTATAAAAACTCTTGGTGCGTTTGGATGTCAACCATCTGCATTTCATTTCACAGGTCTATGGGGGATTTTAGTTTTTCTGTAAATCATGGAGCAGTCACAGGACAAGTTATGATGAGTCTTTTTATGGCAGGCGATGTGAACCAGTTTTAGGTTTTCCATCGTAAATAACAGGTTAAAAAAATACTGCCAGTTCACTTGTCTCCCATTACGTTCCTTCACAGCTTTAACGAGGGATGGGACGATGGTTCGTTTCTTCTCAATTCTAAAGAACATTTAAAAAAAAAAAGTGAGTTTGCATAAACCATTAGACAATCAGTGATATTTCTTTGCAACAGAAAATCGTAGCAGCACCTAGACCATTAGGCCTGTAAAAGTTAAAGTGCACATGAACCCAACAGGTACATTAGCCAAGTTTACCCCACTAATATGGTATTTTTTCTATACATTTAAACACCAGTATTTTATAAAAGTAAAGGATTAACTACAAGTAAAATTGTAGAAAATGTATGAATTATTTATTTATTTTTTTAACAATTTACTTTCAAAACATTTAAAATCTTTCTTAAAGCAAAAGCTAAGTTATCACTATCACAGTGCCAATAAACTGCACTAAGGAGCACAATCATCAGAAGCTGATACAGTTTTGAGTACCTCATTAGTCATTCACTCTTATTGACTGAATGGGAGTTCACGCTGGATCGGGTGAGCTAACCTTTATCGATTCTTGATTAATCTGCCCTATATATTAATGGTTTAGTCATAGGGTTTGAAATGCTTCTCATTTTGGAGAGCTTGGCTTAATGTATACATACTGAAAATCACTTTGCACATTTGCAACAAGGCGCTTCTAATGCACACTAAAATTCAATAATAGTATAGGTAGATGTAGCTTACAATGTTAATGGATTTGTCCCTGTAGAAGCTAAAGTCTGTACTTTTGGAGAGACTTGTAAATAGATTATGTATCTGCCTGGTTCAGCATACTTCAATGCCAAAGACAATGTTCCACTTACCTGTGATCCAGGTTCCATGTACTAAAGAGAACCCTGCTCTCTCTGTTACTGTATGGATTAATGGAATGCTTGGAACTGCAGTCATCGATGTCAAAGGGTCCCTAGAAAATAGTAATTGGCTTCTTTGAGTACTTTCCTTTCATTATATCACTGCATGGTTGTATGTTAGTATAGTGAAAAGTTATGTTATATTAATACTAACAATTAGTATTTAATTTACTTTTTATGGTCGAAAAATTTACTAACAGAGGTAGAAAAATTATAGCATTGATATTCAAAACTCCTTTGCCTTTGTTTGCAGGTCCATACCAATGCTGTAATTCTTGGACTTTGTCCTAAACGCCTCTTGCATCCTCCTCTCAGCCGAGAGAACTGCATACAATAAGGCAGCAATGCCTAATGTTTTCTATTTTTATGATAGACTGCAGATGTGTAAGTGCCAGTTACTGTCCGCAATGCTGATTACCCCCTTCAGGGCTACTACAGTTTTCATGCAGGTCAAGTTTCTTCTGTATATTTAGATCACCCACTAAAACAGATTTATAAATAAACACACAGATATAGCAAAAGTTATAGCACCCTGTGATAATGCAGAATATTATAAAATAGAAGACTGGAGATTTTCTATAAGATTTAATGGCAGTTATACCACAGAAAATCACACCATAAACAAGCCCCAAGTGCAACAACCATTGCTACATCTGTATAAGTAGCATGTTCCTTATAACATGGGTTGCTTTGTATGACTTCATGGCATCTTAGATTTTGGTGACTCACTGCCTCTCACAAATAGTGAGGGTTTAAAAATGTCATTAATATACATGCACCACTAGATTATAAACAATTTGGTTCCATCAAATAATCTTGATTTTTAATTTTTTTTTATGTAAGGGAACTTTTGGAATAAAAAGAGTATACTCCACATCTGAAAATCTCAAACCAATTTTACGCTTATATAACACCGTATGGCTCAGATTAACTAAAATGTGCTAAACTTTAGTATGCATTTACTAAATTCACCCTTTAGTCACTCTAGGCCTAGAAATTATCATCTGGATTTCGGCACCAGTATGTGCTGCTTCATTCAGTATAAAAGGAACACGATTCAAATCCGGCTTTGTGTAACCTTTGGAAAGTCACTTTATCGAAGGTACCAAATTAGAATGTAATTTCCTTGGGGCAAGAATTAATTGTGTGTGAACATAGCCGTGCATACAGCAGTTCTACACAATATAAAAGATCTCAATGTTACAATAACATTCTGTATCATTTTTATAGCTACTTTTTAGATCTAAATTTTAAATTTCTTAAATATGTTAACATTTGCTTTTATATCTTTTTCTGTTCTTAAAATGCTATCTTCTCTTTTGCCCTCGGCAGAAATCTGTGCTTGCCGACATTTTCATTACTAGTGTTGTAAATTGAGGATGTGTCTTACTTGGCAAGAAAACCATCCTTCCGAAGTACAAAGACTATTAGCCTTCTGTTCCTTTCTATCAAAGTAACAGCCATTGTATTTCACAGCTTTCAGTTCATTACACATGGTCTCAGTGATTCGCTTGTATTCGTCCCTTGCCACTGGATCTACAGTAGCAGTGTAGTGTTCCACCTAAGGAGAAAAAACTACTTTAGAGGAGCTCTTACTATCTTGCTAATAAAAGTATTTGCATTTTTATGAAATCTATCATTCTACTAGCCTTGAGGCCAAAGAAATGGCACATTTAAGACAATGCTGTTTTAAGTGAAATAGCCTGCCCCCGCCCCCCAAGTAAATTGCTGTTAGCCCCTTCAATGCTGGCAAAGCTTCTCTTTGTAATTATTTTCAAAGCCATTCAAGCACTGAGAGGGTTAAAAGGTAGGAATAAAGACCGCATAATAATTCCTGTTGGCTCAAGCTAAGTGTCATTAAAGAACATCTTCAGCCTTGCTCTGATTCATTGTGCTAAAAAAGTGTTTATTATTCAGCTAGCTGTACTGTGAACAGAAAGTGGGTAACAAGTTCCTTATTGTTTTTAAAATATGAAGACTTTTTCTTTTATCCCATCCAGCAGTATCCTCTACAACTATTACTTTATAATACTTCACGTTTAATATCTCCTGTGTATCTAATTTTCACTTTTAGAATTTAGGAATTCATCAGCATCTACCTGAATTTGACTTGTACGTATGTCTATTTTTATTTATATAGTGTTAACAACGTACACAGTGCATTATGAGAGAATACATTACAGGGAATTATAATACTATAAGTTCAACAAAATGAAACCATGGGAAAGGTAATCCCTGCCCCAGAGAATGTAAAATAAAAGTGGTATGTTAGCAGACAGGTAAGTGAGTTAGCAATGCTTGACCAAATGGTGATTGATAGGCGAGACAGGATGTGGGGCAGTAACTAGGAGCCCAGGCCAGTGAAATGCTTCAAAATAGCTAGCTTGTGTGGTGCTAATGACCTCTTTATGTACAGACACAATAAGAATTTTAAAAAATGTGATGTACTCATGTATCGAACCTCTGGAATGAATAGCTTAAGTATAGGACAGGTACTTTGTGTGGCATACTGGTTCAATAACTAACACTAATAATAGTGAAGGAAATGTAAACACAGTCCAGAAACCGTAGCCAATGGAATTATGGAATGCAAACTTTTCTATTTTTTTTTTTTTAATATTTGATGTCCATGAGTAGTGCTCTGTTATTTCCTCCATTCAGTGAAATGCTTCATGCAGAAGGTATGTTTTTAGGCTTGATTTAAAGGAGGGAAGAGAACGGGCTTGGCGTGTACTGCAGTGAGTGGGAAAGGCTTAAGGTGAAGGAGCAGTGAAGGTGGAGAGTTCTGAGCATGGACATAGTGAGAAATCAATGCTGATACCCCAAAAGTAGCAATTCTGGCTTCTTGTTTTATTGATTTGTTTACAGTATTCAAACTGGGGAGTCCTCCTGAGCTGGACATCACTTTTTCCAGCTCTGGGGATCCCCCAGTTTTAAAAATACTTTTTAGGTACCAGTGTTCACCTCCCATTTTAGGGAATTCAGAATGGCCGCCAAACTGCTGGCCAATAGGAAGCTGCCATAGAGGAAGTTGCGGTTTCCTATTAGACGACTGGGGATGCCATGTTTAAGTAGCCATGAAGTGTAAAAATAGCATGGTCAGCCCTGGCGGACCCTACGGTTCGAATACTATAAATATATATATATTGTGGAAGAATGACCTAAGCGCAGAAAAAAGAGAAAGGGGGGGGGAAACAGAGTAATATGTCTCAATAAGCGTCACAGATAGATGGTGAGGGATACACTCACCCTTAGGTGGATAATATAAGCATTTATCCACATAAATGGGATCTGGAACTATTGTAGTTTCTCCTGTATGAATGGGTTCGTTTTCACACTTGGTGGGATCACTCTTCTTACTTGATTTATTTCTCAATCCACGATAGCGTGGATTGTGAAATAAATTAAGTAAGAAGAGTGATAGTTGAGACATACTACTCTATGTTTTTCCCCCTCCCCCTTTCTCTTTTTTTCTGCGCCTAGGTCATTGTTCCACAGTTTTTTTTTCTCTCTGCGTTTGTGGGGTCGTGGACCTAGTTGGCTGCATTTATTAGGGTCAGGTATTTTTGGTTAAACCCTCCTTATAGACATATTGTTGTCAATAATTGTTTATTATTGCACTGTGGTTATTTACACTTTTGGATAATTTTCATTGTAGCGCTTGAAGGTCTTCTTTCCAATAAAAAAAATATATATATATATATATATTTTTTTTTATTAGATCAATTGAGAGAGTGGTATTGCATGAAAAATCAAAGAAGAAACACAGTGTGGTTAAGATTAACACCAGTGATAAAACAGCACGAAAGAAACACTCAGTAAGCAATGCCAAGTTTATCACCAGATATAGCAGCCAATCGAACAAAGTTGTTCAAATATTAAACAAACACTGGAGGGTGCTTACCTGTGATCCACATCTGAAGGATCAGTTGTCTCGGTCTGCTCAAGTAGTCTTCCGTAAAGGGAGAAATATCAAAAACACACTAGCACCAAGCAGACTTAGACAACTAGATAACCCAGGGCCTAAACATCACAAGTCCAAGAGTACCTTTCGGTGTGATAGAACTAGATGTCTTATGTGTAGGCACATTGTGTTGGGAGATTCCTTTATCTCTCATACCAATGGTTCCTCACATCACAACAACATCAACTGTCTGACTACCTATGTAGTTTATGCTCTATCATGCTCCTGCAATTTACAGTATATAGGTCACACCAAGAGACCGCTTAATGTGAGGTTTCTGGAACATCGTAGAGCTATTATAAGGGGAGTACTCACACATAGTGTCTCAAGACATTTTGCCCAGGCCCACTCTAAAGATCCTTCTTGACTTAAAGTGATAGGTCTGGAATGTATTAACACTTCAAAATTAGGAGGTGACAGATTTAAAGCATTGTGTGTGCGTGAATCCTTTTGGATCTATACACTTGGTACCCTGGCTCCATCTGGATTGAATGAATGTGTAAACATTAGCATTCTAGTCTAGTGCATATACATTCGTGTATGTTGCTTTGTTGTCCTTTTGGTTCTCCCTGTTTGTTTCTATTCTCCAGTTTTTACATCTTTCAGTATAGCCAACATATTGTCCTCTTTTTGTTTTTTATTAATACCCTTGTTTTAGTTACTTATATTTGATTATTATTGGTATTTTAATCCAAATTTACTTATCACATTAGGTTCTCATTCTCAAGTTACTCCAGTTTGAAATTTGTATTCCATAAATAATTTTTTTATTCATTTTATATTTTATTTTTATTTTTGTATCATTCATTATATTTTATCCATTTTGGATGCACTCTGAGTGCTATGGGACATTTTAAAGTTTACTAATATCCATATATTCAATATATTTTTGCACATGTGCTTATTGTTTTATATTAAGGAGTTTATTGTTATTTGCCCCTTAAATCACTCAGATTGCATCTATGTAATTTATCTATCACATTGGTGTCTTTTGTGGTATATGCATATGCAATTATGACTGGCCAGCAGCGGAATAGTCTCCTGTATTGTATGCTAAAATAGAACCAACACATGCACATTCTGTTAAATCATTTAGCTGTTGTTTAATAACACTGGCTACTTAAGGAAGACTCCGCTACTGGCCAATCATCCTCTGACGAAGTCGCGTACAGTGACGAAACGCGTTAGGACGGTGCGTTGCGCGTGTTGACGTCACCTCACGGAAGTCCCTGGTATAGCCACGAGGAAGCCCTGCCGCATGTATTGGAAATATAGCTCTGAATACATCCAGCCTAATTCAAGGGGACTCTCACTGCAGTGTGAAGTAGGACGCCTCTCCAGCCCGGTTAGGGCGGTGTGAGTTGTGGAGGTTTACATCTGATTCCTGTCCAGGCTCCATGCGATTGGATCACCAAGTGCTGTGAGTGTATCAGTACATCTGCTTTGTGCAACTTTGTTCCATACTGCATTACTTGGTTGGGGAACACTATCTTTATGGCGATGAGAACTTCTGCTGACTTTTGACGGTGATGTCATTACGATTGAGATTATCTCTCATAAACGCCTTTTTATTTAGTCATCTTGTGAGTGTATGTCCAAGAGGGCTTTTTTTTTAAATTTATTTTATTAAAATACAATCATACAGTATTATGCTATGGAGCTTGCTCTTCTTCTTTTTTTTATCTAGGTATCCTTGATGTGGCAACATCAATATAGAAGCTGCAGTTCGCTCCAGTCTGGATTCCCGTCTATCTGATTGACTTTGGACTTTATTTTTTCAAAAGAATTGGTTTGATATTTGTTTATAGTAGGTCCTAATTAGTGATTATTTATCTTTCTGTACATTTTGTTTTAGGCGACTATTGCTTTGGTCAGTATATTTTCCCGGTCATTTAATGGCCGATATCACCATCTATATTTGGTATAATTATTGGTTAGCCAGCAACTATAATACACACGTAGGGGTGTACCTTATAGCTGATTTAACACACCTTCGGCCTCAAATGTACAGTATTCTGCTGTCAAACGTCAACTCAAACTGAATCCTATGCAAAACAAATTGTGAATTGTTTTTTTGTTTTTTTATTCCTATTAACTGATCGGGCTATATGTTGAAATTGTGAAATGTGGTATACGCTACCTTTTAGTCCCTGCTTTTATATTTAGCTTTTGACACATCCGTTTGGCATGTTACTACAGGCATACCCCGTTTTACATACACCCGCTTTACGTACACTCACAAGTACGTACATTTTTTTGTGTTGCACCTTACCCCTGTGTACGTACACGTGCTTCGCGAGTACGGACACCAGGGGGCAGCGTGCGCAACTCAACACTCCTGCAACCTCCTTCATGCTTGTCTTCATTATGGAGCGCTCGATCTCCCTGTTCCCTCTGCCCTCCCATCTGTGTCCGTTCCCCTTCCCATCTTTGTCCGTTCCCCCTCCCATCTGTGTCCGTTCCCCCTGCAATCACGCTTCCTAAAGCAGCAGCTAAACCAGTGAGTCCGCCCGTGACTCTGCTTCCTCCTTCTCCCCCCTCCTCCCTCCTCCCTCCTCCCTCCTCCGAGCTCTGCGAAGCTTTGCATGTGATGTGAATTACAGACTGCAGTGTGAGGGGGAGAAGATCTTCTGCTGCAGTCTTTGCTTACTTGTGTGACTGTGTGTGACTGTGTGTGACTGTGTGTGACTGTGTGTGACTGTGTGTGACTGAGTGTGACTGAGTGTGACTGTGTGTGTGACTGTGTGACTGTGCGTGTGACTGTGCGTGTGACTGTGCGTGTGACTGTGCGTGTGACTGTGCGTGTGACTGTGCGTGTGACTGTGCGTGTGACTGTGCGTGTGACTGTGCGTGTGACTGTGCGTGTGACTGAGCGACTGAGCGTGTGACTGAGCGACTGAGCGTGTGACTGAGCGACTGAGCGTGTGACTGAGCGACTGAGCGTGTGACTGAGCGACTGAGCGTGTGACTGAGCGACTGAGCGTGTGACTGAGCGACTGAGCGTGTGACTGAGCGTGTGACTGAGCGACTGAGCAACTGAGCGTGTGACTGAGCGACTGAGCGTGTGACTGAGCGACTGAGCGACTGAGCGTGTGACTGAGCGTGTGACTGAGCGACTGAGCGTGCGACTGAGCGTGCGACTGAGCGACTGAGCGTGCGACTGAGCGTGCGACTGAGCGTGCGACTGAGCGACTGAGCGTGCGACTGAGCGTGCGACTGAGCGACTGAGCGTGCGACTGAGCGTGCGACTGAGCGACTGAGCGTGCGACTGAGCGACTGAGCGACTGAGCGTGCGACTGAGCGACTGAGCGACTGAGCGTGCGACTGAGCGACTGAGCGACTGAGCGTGCGACTGAGCGACTGAGCGACTGAGCGTGCGACTGAGCGTGCGACTGAGCGACTGAGCGTGCGACTGAGCGTGCGACTGAGCGACTGAGTGACTGAGCGTGCGACTGAGCGACTGAGCGACTGAGCGTGCGACTGAGCGACTGAGCGACTGAGCGTGCGACTGAGCGACTGAGCGTGCGACTGAGCGACTGAGCGTGCGACTGAGCGACTGAGCGTGCGACTGAGCGACTGAGCGTGCGACTGAGCGTGCGACTGAGCGACTGAGTGACTGAGCGTGCGACTGAGCGACTGAGCGTGTGACTGAGCGTGCGACTGAGTGACTGAGCGTGCGACTGAGTGACTGAGCGTGCGACTGAGTGACTGAGCGTGTGACTGAGCGTGCGACTGAGTGACTGAGCGTGTGACTGAGCGTGTGACTGAGTGACTGAGCGTGTGACTGAGTGACTGAGCGTGTGACTGAGTGACTGAGTGAGACTGAGTGTGTGCGTGTGTGACTGACTGAGTGTGTGTGTGTGTGTGTGTGAGACTGAGTGCGTGACTGACTGAGTGAGAGACAGAGAGACTGAGAGAGAGAGACAGAGAGACTGAGTGAGAGAGAGAGAGACAGAGAGACTGAGTGAGAGAGAGACTGCGAGAAGGAGAGAGCTGCTATACAGTACTGACCCGCGTGCGCGCCTCTCACCTCCTTGCTTCCTCCCATTCATTTTATTTGAATAAAGCCTACTGTATTTATTTTGGTTACAAATGCATTATTTACATCAGTTATGCACGTGTATGATGTTTGCAGTACAGTACATGCATTGTAAAGTGGAAAAAAGGCAGTGCTTCACTTTAAGTACATTTTCACTTTACATACATGCTCCGGTCCCATTGCGTATGTTAAAGCGGGGTATGCCTATACATTTATAAAAATCTATTGGCTAATTTACTGAATTATTTATAAGAAAATGTCAGGGGGAAAAAACTACTGCAGTCTGAGTTGTCTCCTTTGTGGTGATAAATTAGACACAAAAAGTCATTGTTCACCAATATGGAAACATTTGTACCTCTTTCATATAGCTCCTTATTCTGCCTTCACAGCTGTACCTCATGTAGCTAGATTTAGTTTTGAATCGAGGTTCTATACCTAAAACAAACAAACAAAAAATGTAATCCTGGACAATATAATTTATTTTACATAATTGTCGATTGAAGGAACTTCTTAAAGAGCTGGAATTAGAGTTAGATTCTACATGAGGTGTCCTAAAACCAGTGATACAGAGCCCATCATTCCCCTCAGGCACGAACTTTCATAATATGGAAGTTAGCTTACTGTTTAGTACAGGGGTGCGCAAACTATTAGAGCTGCGCCCCAAGCCTTTTCCCTCCCCCCCTGTGCTTGTGCACCCCCTCACTACTTGTGCCGACGTCATTTGATGCCACGTTGCCATGGCGACAGGCGCCAAATGCCACCAAGGGGTCACATGACATCGTTGCCGTGGCGACTCGTCACAGCAGCCTTCTTAATCAAGGTTAGTTCAGGTTGCAGAGACCTCAAGCGATCCCCCCGGCATTTAATTTAAATGCCTTGGGGAAGAGCATGGAGCTTTTGCAACCGCTGCGCCCCCCAGTTTGAGCACCCCTGGTTTAGTATAAACTATTAAAAAAAAAAGGAAGTACAATATGTGCTTTTAGGAACAGACAAGAACGTATTACAATTACATAATATACATAAAATGTACATAGTTTTCTTATTTTTGCAGGTACTGTATCAAGATCTTGTTAAAGCATTTTTTTTTTATTGTTAGCATGTCTTCATTTTGTCCTCAATTTACTAGTCTGGGACAGGACATTGTCTGTCTTGCCTTAGATGTAAGTGGTCTAAAGCAGCAATACTACATTCTCTCTCCCCTCCCCCCCCATTTTCTTTTCTTATTTTTATATGTAAAGCATGTGACTATGTACAGTATAATTCTACATTCTTACCTGAGCTGGCAATCGTTTGGTGCTCCTGTTATAAATCTGTAAAAATCCTGATTGTGTGATTAACGAAATAGCCGCCTTCTAACTTTGTGCTGCAATCTGTGACATGCTGCAGCTGATATGTAACATTATATTAGTACGTGTAACACATTGTTACAGCTTTCACAGTAATAGACATTCTGCTGTTTGTAACACAGTAACAGATCTGTTTGTGATACTTTGTTCCCAAAGCTCAAAAAGGTGTCAGCCTGTTTCAAAAGAGGAAGTGGATGTGACTTTCTACATTGTTGCTGAAGCAACCAAAGAATGATCAATACATTAAAAACAAATGGTGACTGTATTATCTAATACTACAGAACTGATTTTTTTTTTTTATAGGATTTTTTAAGTTTTGTTGCTTTAAGTGTGTGAACATGTTAATTATAGAGGAAGATGAAGGAGAAATGTATAGACAGAAACTGTTAGGGTTTCAATCCTAAATGTTGAGGGGAGAGCAATTATGTTACTTTGTGAAACGCAGTGTTGACACAAGACAAAGAACATATAATAAAGAAAGCAAGGCTATCCAGTTTGATGGTACAATATGTGATCCAGTCTGTAACCCAGTTTGTAAGCAAGACCATGAACAAAAAGAAATCATCTTACAGGAGGCAATGAAATCCCCTGCAGAGCTAGGCTTGGAAATGACAAAAACTCATAATATTTATCACTATCAATTTGTTTAATAGATAAAAATTACAATTTATAATAAATAATTTGGCAAGTATTTAGTGTTAACATGTATTACAAGTTAAGTGTTTTTATATAAACTAGATTTGAAATTAAACGTCCTTACTGCCGCCTATCAGTAAACATCAGCGATAAGGGGTAGGGAATGGATTAAGAGGAAAGGGGCACACTGATTTGGAAAAGGAGAGGTACTGCGATCATCGAAACGTGGTTAGTGAAGATGGGTTCTGGGATCACCTTTTACATTGGTATATCTGCCTTCTATGAGGCAACCGCATCTAAACCGCACGTCACCAACTTCCATAGGTGACCAACACCTATCCCCATAATAAAAAGAATGGCAATATCCACTTTTCAATTATCGTAGTATCGCCATCATATCTGTATATTGCCCAACTCTATGTGAAGCCATGCAGGACTATGGCCCATATTTACTAAGAGGTGGTATTCAACATTCCCATTCACTTGAATGGGTCAAAGTGTCATCTGCTACTGTAAAGAGTTGTTGGAATAGTCCCACTTAGTAAATAAGGGCCTTTGTTAGATACAGAAAAGTGGAGAGAATAAGCGTAGCCATAGCCCACACACAAAAGAGGGGAATTATAGGAAATAGAACCAGTTTGCTACAGAGCTGCAGCAAATTTATATTTCCATCAGATTGTCTCCTTCTAGTCTTTGTTTTCTACATTTTGCATATGACCAACTCACGGAATTAAAAGAACATGGACAGAACAAGCGCTTTACAATTGCAGACTTCCACAAGTTAGAGAACAGTAAACTAACCTTCAAACCATGATTTGTCTTCTTCGCGACTTTCTGCCACGATATTTTCATTCAGGTTATGAATGAAGTCTACAAGCATTTTTTGTCTTTTAGGAGCATTTTCATCTGCCAGCAATTTCCATGCAGCCTCCACAACATCAGTTTGCCTTTTGTAAAACGCGTTTAGAAATCGGTCAATGTCTGTGATATCTTTTATTGGGAAGTACAAAAAAAACAGAATGCATTACAAAAGTCCTGGCATTTATTGGTCATTTCAATCTTCAGTTTGTTTTAAAATAGCAGTCAAAAAGAAATGTAATACTGTAAAAACATTTGTATGTATATATAAGTCAAAGTAGCTTTTCATTATTCTATGTCCTACATTTAGTATTTAAGTCTATGTTGGCCACTCGTCTGCAGTTGATTGGGCATTTTCTTTTGAAAACGGAGACACACACGTCTTGGGAATGCCACTCATGACAGAAGAGAAATGGCAACTCCCACCACTGCTTTAGGTTCAGAGATAGTGGGGAGCATTGTTGTAGTATATTTATTTATTTATAAAATATTTTACCAGGAAGTAATACATTGAGAGTTACCTCTCGTTTTCAAGTATGTCCTGGGCACAGAGTTAAGACAAATAATACATGGTTACAAATACAGTTACATAAATGAACAGGGTATACATTATATACAAGACATTGCATGCACAGTTAAAGAAAATATATGTTATGGGCGTATGTAACAGTTACAGACCAGATTAAAATGTGAGACAGCCTTAGATTTGGAAGAACATAAACTGGTGGTGGATGTATATACCAGAATGTGTCTATAGCAGAGTTTTAGCATTGTGGATGTGTTCTAAAAACTCATTTCAGCACAAATGTGTATATGACGTAAGGCATGATTACCCTTTTCAAACATGTTACGGACCATATAATCACACAAAACAAACATGGACGGGATGTCTAGGACCTTTTTTCTCTGCCGCGGTCACTCTGCCGCCGCTGTTTAGGCACCGGAACATTTAGCCACTGCCCGTTTTGTTCCCAAGGTAATATATACCATAACCCCCTAACCTGTTAACCCCTGCTAATCTTTACCTTAAAACAAGTAACCTTAACCCCGTAGCCTAAAACCCTTTAAGTTAACCCCTAATGCTAATCACTTACCTTAGGGGTGAACTAGCCGGCGGCTGACTGTCCTTGGCGGCAGAACGGCAGCGTCAAAGGTCCCATTCCGTGGACAGCCATTGTTACAAAAAATAATGCTATCTTACAGTGCAAAGCTATGTTTTAGAAATGCTATTGAATTTACTCAAATGTTATAGAACATCAAACCGTATTAATGTTTATCTTTTTTTATATGAAGGCAGAAAAGGCTGCATTTTTCCCTACTCTGTGGGAAACAAGCTAGTTTCACATCTCACACAGAGCAAGCGTCAAAGTTATAACTGGATTTAATGTGGGTATCATAAGTTAAAAGCCAATAATTACGGTCTGCAAAATCACCCAGACATTATAAAAAAAAATGTCTATTACTTACATCCCTGCCATGTCTGTCCAGCTGTGAGTAATACAAGTTCTGTATTATCCGGAATTCTCTTCATGTAATCTTCACTCAATTCTGTTCCATCCTCATACAAGCATAACCTTGTGGTTGAAAGAGGCAGCTTTAAATAAAACAAAGATGGATCTACTTATTCATTTTATATTAAACCATGAGAAATTAGAAAATCTAAAATACAAATGTTACATGCCTTTCTTTAGTTAAAGCAGCAGTCCAATCTCCCGCTTTTTCTTTTTCCCTTTAATATGTGCTTCAATACAATCCACACAATAAGTAATTGACTAAGTTGCCGATCGATCCGTTCTCCTGTGCTTAATCAGTGAAGATTCGGCACGGGGTTTACTAAATGGTTGTCAGTGCTGCAGAAGAGGACCAAAGATGCAAAGTTCTGTTGGGAAGATCATGTGACCAGGCAGTCACTAGATACAATTGGTGCACTGCTAGAGAGAGGGCAGGGCTCAAAAAAGGGGTGTGCCAGCGCCTGTTTCAGATGAGGAAGGGGATGTGACTTTGTAAATGGTTGCTATAGAAACAAAAAATGCATATTACATTATTATGCATTAAAAATTTAATTCAGAGTTGTTTAAAAAAAAAATGCTACAAGTATTCTCTCATAGTACAGAACTAATTTATTTAAAAAAAAACACATGTAGGATATTGCTTGGTCTGCAGCTTTAACCAGTAGTATTGATTCAGTAGATTTTAGAACACTTGTCTATTTTGTAACCACAAAATCGGCTGCATACATACTAGTTTACATTTGTGCTTAATTAAGCTAGTACAGTAGGTCCCACTACAAACCAATAGCCTCCTCCAGCACCCATAGTGTTTGCATTATGTTGTTTACAGATGTAGCCAATGTTATTGCACCCGCTACTGCATTATGGAGGGATATTCAACATTATTAATGCCATTCAGTCCTATGGGAATTCTTATATTCTGCTTTATAATGCGAGATTCTGCATTATCAGCAGGTGCAATCTCCTTAACTACATCTGTATGTCACATACTAAAATTTTCTAAACAGCTGGAGAGTGGGACGCAGGCACCCAACTAGCTCGGTTTTATATAATGTGTGAAAGGTATATTTTGTTCTATTAGCCCTTGTTCTGTATGTGATGTTGTTTATCCAAGCAGATCGATTCAAATACATACTTTCGAATAAATACATTATTGTACTAGCTTAGTGGTAAGAGCACTGCTCTTTTAAAGCCGGTTGAACCCAGTTCGAATGCCAGTGTTAACTCTCCTAGCACGATTCACTTAGTCTAATTATGGCCTGGTGCAAGTGACAAAGTGCTTCAGGCCGAAACTCGTGCCACTGTATTTTTAAGTAAGGGGATCCGCGGTTCTCGAGATACTTTACAGGTTTAGGTGCCGGTTTATTTCCTGGTTATTTTAACATGGTGTTAGCAATTGTCAAACAGGAAACTGCAACGTCATAAGTTACGGATTCCTCTTGGCCCGCAATTGGGCACCCATTTTTAATTCTCATACGTGTGAGGAGAGTATTGGCACCTAAAACTGTAGATATCTCAAGAATCTGGGACTTCCCGCAGCTGAAATTAGCACGGATCAGCTCCAGGACCCCCGTTCAAATACTGCTAAAATAAAATAAAAACGAGGAAGTGGGATTCCTGCTTTAAGAACATGTTGGAAAAAACTATTTTATACCTTTTTTTGGACCATCATACTACCTGTTTTTCCTTTTATATTCCTTTTTTTGTTTCTTTTTCTCATTAAATAAGGTACCAATACGTCCAATTTTTTTTGTTCGTCATTAAATCCAATTTAAGTGTGAACTCTTTACAGTTCATTAGAGCAACATCCAAATATCACTAGCATGTTACAACACAAAATGTAACAGGGGTGGCCAACTCCAAGTGCCACCAACAGGCCAGGTATTGGGGATATCCCTGCTTTAGCACAGTCGGCTCACTGAACCACTAATTAAGCCATCTGCTGTGCTAAAGCAGGGATATCCCTAATACCGGACCCTTGAGGACTGGAGTTGGCTACCCCTGTGTTTTGCGATGCGTGAAGCACAATGGCCCCCGCAGATATGAAGACAAAGAGCTCCAGTGTATGTCACGGTACAGATACTGTAGCAACAGTCTGACATGCAACTTTGCAATAGACCTGAAACTTTTTGCATCCTTTCTGCTTCAGCTCTTTCAAGTCTTTGCAGGCTACTCCATATTTATCTTCGCTTTCCAAAGTCCTGATTTTAAAGATATTGCGCTTCGCCTGCATTGAGGTATTGCTGCCCATAAGCCGCTCTTCTTACAGCATTTCCTGCTGTCTTTCGGTGGGGAACATTCTGCGCATGCGCATCTCTTACGTCAGGGCAGGAGCCCTGACTGCTTGGGCACCGTAGACTGTAACGCATGCGCACATCTATTCTCTGTTCCTGTTACGACGGCCCTCTGCAGCGCTGGATTGAACCATACACTGTAGGACTACAAGCCCCAGAATCCCCCGTGGCACCAGCATCACGCCTGCGCTTTAGTTAGGTTGTTGTTAAGCGGTGGTTATGGAGATGGAGGAGAGGTGGTTCTAATGGCCCGGTACCTGAGACTCACCGGAGGAGATATTTTCGGGTACCATTAATTATTCGTTTCTGCTGGCGCGTTGCACAGAGTGAGTCCGTGTTTTATACAGCTTCAAAATACCTTGTAATGGGCAGGTTTAGAGGTTGATGGGATTACAGGCTGCCGACACCCAGGAGGTCCTGTTCTAGCCCCCAGCCCCGCCTCTGTCAGCTTGTGATCGGGGCACCCTGGGCCCGGGGTGCTCAGGCCTGGGGTAAGTAATGTATTAAGGAATGAGAGTCTGGGTGATGATCTGTGGGACCTTCCAGTATTTTCCATGGCAGGAAGGAGATAGTGATTATTTGGAGATCAGGGAAGAGAGACACTCACATATATATGTATGTGTAGTTTCCATTCAAAGATTACACAGAGCAGTCAGAATAGGCAGTGGATATTCAGAGTTGAGTGCAAATAGCCGCATGGCTATTCACAGTTGAGTGTAAATAGCCGCACGGCTATTCGCACTCAGTAGAACTGAGCTGAGTGCGAATAGCAGAGCTGTTATGAACAGGTTTCTATGCCTTTATTCACTAGAAAACAATCAAAGTCTTATAGCTCAGTGGTTATGCTGTAGGCCATTAGCATAGTGGACCAGGGTTTGATTCCTGGCAGGGATGTTTATTTTTTCCATTTTATTTTCTACTGAGTGCGAATAGCCGTGCGAAATACCTACTATACCTGCATTTCAAGACTGCTGACAACACACCGATTACTTACCTCTATATGATATATATTGATGGACTTGTTTCAGCTGACATGCATGAGCTACCTTGGAGCTATGAATGTTTTGTTCATCCCCCCCAAATACATACAGAACCCCACCTCCCCAATACATATAACCCCCCCATACATATATAAAAAAAACAAATACATATAAAAAAAAGGCCCCCAATGCATTTTAAAAATGTACCCAATGCTCATATAACCCTCCCCCACTGCTCATATTTAAAAAAAAAAAAAAAAAACAATGCATCTAAAAAAAAAAAATCACCCAGTACATATATTTTTAAAAAAAACAATACATATAAAAAAAATACAATACATATTTTAAAAAAGACTTACCTTAGTGATGGTCAGGCTGGGCCCGGTGACGGAGGGGGGGGCGATTGCCGGGGGGGGGTGGGGGGGGGGGGTGATGGGGGTGACTGCCGGCCAGACAGAACAGTTGCCGCCGGGCCCCGGCTCTCCCCCCTGCAGACCTCTTTCTCTCTCTGTCCCACGCCAGGCCCTCTGACTTCAGCATGCTCCGGGCCTCCCACTCATGGCGCTGCACTCGGGAAGCTAGGCCAAGCTTACTTACGTCAGAGAGGCCCGTCGTGCACTGACGTCAGAAGACCCGGCGAGAGAGAGAGAGGAAGAGGCCTGCCGGTGGGGAGAGCCGGGGCCTAGCGGCAATTGATTTGTCCAGCCACGGAGCGCCCCACCGCCACCGGGCCCGGGACACTTGTACCGGCTGTTCCCCTTTCTCGGCGGCCCCATAGCTATGTAATGATCAATACACTCCGGAGAAGCCATTGGCTTGATCTTTACAATCTTTAAATCATTATATGTAACTTGTTGATGCAGGCTCTCTATACTCTTTTATATGAAGTACTGGAGTTGAGAAGGAATTTATTTTAGTTAGTATAGTTATGGCTGCTCTTGTAAAGAAAGAAAATACTTTTATATTGTAAATTAGTATTTGGTAATAACTTAGTATTTGCTCCTTTATGCTGACATAACACAACACATTGGTTGTTATGTGGGGATGTTGGGGGAGGGGGGAGGTTCTTTTTCAGGCCAGGGTAATAGGTGTGATGTCAAAACACATTTAGAACACAATCGATCCAAGCAGCATAACTTTATTCTTGGACCAGTGTATGAAAGAACTTTACTCCAACGGAGTCAGATGTTCCATCAGCCTTCGATTTGGTGTAAATAAGGGGAGAAAGGAAGAAGTCACATCTTGATGTATCAACTTTTGTCATTTTGCATCATTCTTCACCTTTTATCAGGGTCAAAAAATCTGCCAGGTTTTAGGTGTAGTAACTTCCCTCGTTAATAATCTTCATCGAATGAGAGAAATATTCAAACATTTAACATAAATGCAAGCAGAAAATGATGCAATATGCCACATTTTTCTTTATTTTAATACTTTGTTTTTTACAAGCCAAGTTATAAGAGCTGTAATCTTGTATGGAAAGTGGTTTAATGCAGATACTCTCATATTAACCCAATTAAGAAATGTTACAGAAAAACAAAATAGGCATATCTACAAAACATTTAACTAACAGCATTCATGTGAATTTCTTGTTAATTCGGTGTGAAGCCTTAGAACCATATAGCCAGGACTTTAAAAATACCACTATGATTCACCAGTACAGGAAAAAAGCCACTAGTCCACCAAAAGTTATACATGAGTTACCGACCTACATTTAAATTAACAAAATCTAATGTTCTCCACTATAGACTATGTGTATATATATATACATACATACACTATAATAGTTACAACTTACCTTAACGCTAGTACTTTTATTTTTGAGCGCTGGCGCTTGTGCAAATACCTAGTGTTTCTGGAAGTATGTTTAGTTAGTTGTTTGGGCACTAAAGTATCAAATATCTATTGCCTTTCTAGGTTCAAACTGTGAAAGAGATGCTCCATTTAATTGAACTGTCATTAGATCATTTAAGCTTTCCAATGAAGATCGAAATGTGTCTTTATTTGGGTTCATTTGACTGGAGATTCTTTCACAACATGCTGTTGATACTGGCAAAACAGCCACTATTTGTAACACATTTCCTCACGGAAGAAACCTATCAATTCTTGCTGCAGCTTTGGCCACCAGATGTTTCAGAGCCAGTTATCGACCACAGACTTTATTTTTGTACCACTCTCTTAATGTACTTTGAATAAATGCTGCTCATCTTTGCTTTTATTTAGCAGGGGCTTGTAATGTGTCACATGGGTAAATATTTCAGAAACACCGAATCTTTGTACATTTTCGTTTTTTCATGTGAATGTATCAAAAACTTTTGTAGCTTTTGCTAGATCTTTATTAGCCAGGTTCGTGAAGCTGTCATTCGGACTTCTCGTTCCATCCTGCAATAGCTTCTTCCTGTCTGCTTCAAACCGCTGTCGTCCCTGACTCCTGTCAGCTGTACTTCTTTAAACACATCTTTTTTTTTTTTTTTTTTTTTTTTTTTAATGAAGTTGCTATGGGGAACTAATTCTCTATTGCACCTGGGCCGTATTTCAGCTCTTCAAGCCTAAATAATATTTGTTTCCTTAACATGCAAATATACTTAACTCAAAAGTAAATCTGACTTCTGGAAAACTAGTGACAGACACTTGAGCACTGACAAAGTCCAAAAGAAAAAGCAAAACCTCTTCAAAGTTTAAAATATTCCCTTGGCTTTCCAAAAATCACTATTCTTATCACAGATAACACTCTCTGAGTGCATTACCGCCAAGTTTACTACTACAGCTCACATGGTACCAACTTTGTTTGCTACCCACCTGACTGTCATTTTTGCAACTTTAAACATTTCTTACTGACGGTTTTTGCAGTTACTTCTGCAGTTGCTTCTGCTTTTTACAGGAATGGTTGTAAAATGTGAAAACTGATATGAGTACACGATCAACTTCATCAATAAATGGTACATCTTTAACATACTTTAAAACACTTATTGCATCTTGGGAGTGACAGAAAGTACTGTTACTAGGTGCTTGACATCCTTTGACATTTTTTATGCTAATCCATTAGCTGCATTGATCATTGAAGTAGCCCCATCAGTACCGAGGTCTACAAGTCCTTTCCCATTCCTCCAATCTAAGCATCGTTTGCCGAGCTCATTGTCAATGCTGTTGACATCCAAAAGATGTGCTATTTTGCAAGGGAGCTATTGCTAAAATGTTTCTTTTACTGTTATTTTTGTAAGTACCTTGCTTGAAGAAGTATAATTACTTCAGCAGTAGATCCTATTATTTTTGAACCATTGAACATTATTGAACAGAAATCTGAATTCTTGACATCTGCCTGAACACCTTCACGTATGCAATTTGCAACGTGCTTCACAAACGTTTTACATTTGCTTATGGCTGGTATACTCATCTCGCACTTCAACATTTCATTTGTATGCCAAATCTATGAAGCCTCCCATATCTCTGAATGACTTGTTATAGGGCTGGTACCGTCCTTTCCGGGGGAAATAAAACGATGGCTTAAATCTCCTGCAATACACGGTCATATAGGAAGCCGCAACATCATGCGTTGCAGCTTTCTATTTACCCGCTTGACATGGAAACAGCCAGGAAGTACCGTCGCCTGTGTTCCCGGTATATATGTTGGGAAGCAGAGGGCCCCCTTGGGCAGAGGAACTGCTACTTTACCACCTCACCTGAGTTTAATGTAGCTATTTAGCGGTATTAAAATCTGGATTGTACATTACCCATCTCTAACTAATAATGGAATGACCACAAAAGCAGGAATGGCCGTGCACAGCTCCCGTCAACCTTTCTAACTAATAATGCACCACTTAAATATGACAGTACATGAAATTCCTGTTTTGTACCTAATTAATAATTTTGTACAATTTTCAAACTCTCCAGAGCTACAGAATGCCTCACAAGATTGGATTTGTTGTGATAAGTTCATCTGGGCATGAAGATGGATATAGTGCCAAAGAGTTAATGGTTCATGCACCGACAGTCAATGGGTGGAGATCACCAAGGTACAGTAATAAGCTTTTCTGCTTTATATTCCTATCTAAGCTAGCATTTTAGTTTAATTTCATTCATGTTCTAAATCCCTACATGGTTTCCATTCTGTTTTTATAAGGGCATTCAACAATTGTCTAATGTTCTCAAGAAAGCCTTTGACATTATCTCTAATCACAACAAGTAATCCTCTTTTTGTCTTAAGTTACGCTTGACAAATCTGATTATAAAAGCATACACTTTGAGACTGATCTAATCAAACCTACTCATTTAACTTTGGCAAACCTCTCTGAAACAATGCATTATGATAAACAATACCTTTTCATAATTATCTGTTGTTCAAAGTTGTATAGGGCAAAAAAACATTCCAGTGTAAAACTGGAATAACTCTTTGGTATGTCATTGCATATTCTATAGGTTATAATTTCTCAATAAAACATATGTTTAGTGGTGACTAAAGTAACCTAAGAATGTTCTATCTTTCCATGAAAAATTGATTTATATTTGTCTTCTTGAATTTCTTGGGACAAGATACCCAGAAACTGAATAATATCTCAACCTTTGTTTACATTGGATAGAAGGCCCATGTCTGTTTAGAAAAGAAAGGAATACAGAGATATGCTAAAGAATTTGAAACATAGGCAGAGAATTGATCCAAGGACCAATTTGATTGCGCTTTACTGGAGCCAGGAAGGACATTGTTTTATCTTGTGAGACATGATTAGCACTAAATACTGCATAAATAATATTGCACTGGCATTTTTAATTGTCCTTCCTCTGGATCAGTATGCTTATAGCATGAATATCGAAGACTGTAGGGAAAATACATATCTTTCTGCCAATCTAAATTACAATGTTGTACTTGCAAATTAGAACTTAAGTCTTTTTGTGATGTTTGGAGCGTTGAGCATGAAGTTGAGTGGGGCTTCTTCGCATGACCATGTTGTCATTGTTACTGTGATTTGCAACACATTGAGGATGTCGGCAGAAAAGTTATTAGTGTACCTGTTTTCCACAGATTTTGCCAATATCCTCAAGAAATTGTCCTTCAAATGGTGGAGAGATGCCGAATTCGAAAGCTGCAGCTGCTTGCCCACCAATATATGATATCATCCAAAATTGAGTTTTACATCTCAGAAAGCCTGCCGGAATATTTTACTCCTTATCAGTCTGAAAGGTTCCGTAGATTAGGGTATGTCACCTTTTATTGACGTTATTTTGTATTTAGAATCACCAATATTACAGAAAGTGTTGCGTTTACAATTATGTAATGCCATGCTGTAAGTCCTTCATAAAGGCATTGCAGGTCACACCAACAGCTGAGCAATGCATATCAGTGTTTCTCTACTCCTTCAGGCAGACCAGATTTTAGTAATGACCCATTCATTAGCAAACACACATGAAGGTGCTTAGTTTAAATGTGAATGGTATAAGGGTTGGGTAACCATGGCTTGAATGGAGAAACTGCTTTATTTGAAGCTGTGAAGTATTATATTGAGTGAAATAATGGGGATTTGTTATGACCTATTAAACAGTTGAATTTACAATGAGCTTATCTTCGGAGTCATACACTCATTTATTTAGGAAGCCTCATTTCTGCCTAGAGCAATGGCAGCCTTCATTCTATCATTCTAGTTTATTTTCTAATTTTCATACATTGTACAATGTATGCAGACATGAACAAGCTGAACTAGTTTAGCCTGTTGGCAGTGATGTGTCCCAGCTGATTTAACTGCGATCTACCTCTGGGCACTTTTAAGATGAGGTTTAAACACTACACTGCAATATTTCTATCTAATTCTCTGCTCCGTTGACTGTTGTTTTCCTTGGCTTTTCTTCTCGTTTTTTTTTTAATCTGAATATTCATTTAGTTTTTTTCCCTCTCAGTTATGTGTCGCTATCAGATAATGAAAAAACAGGGTACAAAGCACGAGAACTGAAGTCTGTTTATGTTGATGCAGCCGGGCACTATCTCAAATTGATCTTCCACAAAAATTATCCAAACAGATACAATCTGTATAATCAGGTAAGCTTGCTGGGGTGAGTTGATCTTGCAGAGGGGACATGTAAAGGACATGTATTAACTAAAGTGCACTGCTGATGGTTATAGGATTTGTTGCTGTTTTTTCGCCTTCTGGGTTAACATTACAGTTAAGACCAAACATGATCTCAGACATTGACATCCCTGCCTTTTATTTATGTTAACAGTTCAATATGTAGTTCCATAGGGCATGGTATAGTGTGCAGTTCATCATTGCATTCAACATGCCAAATCAGTTTGTATAAACTCAGAAATCTTTAGCCAAATATTTCCAGTTCACTGAGGCAGTGATTCCAGTAGTTAGGGTGTCTGTTGCTAGATCTGCTAATAAATGTCCAGATCATTAGTAATGATAACAAATTAATTATCTGGCAAGAACCGCTTAAATATTGCTCATAGTCTCCCTGATTCTGTGGAAAGATTTACTGGGAACGCTCTTCATCTTTGCATTACAGCTGTAGTACAAAGCATGTCATGCAAACGTACACTGTGGTGTTACTAAAAAAGCAGTACAAGAGTCAAGTGTTAGAATTTGTATTTCTGTACACATAGGGACATTTTTCCTAAGCAGCGCTATGCTATCAGACACCCCCTTACACCCGAAGACACCTTGCAGCCCTTCCAGAATTGGAGGGTGTCTTAAGATAAAAATACAAAATAAGATCAAACAAACTAAAAAAAATATAGTAAGAAAAAAAGACTTGCATCTCTCAGCAAAATAGCAGTGCTTTCTGCTAAATGGTGAATATCCCAGTAAACACCAAAAGAAGTATATATGAAATGGAACAAGCCAGACAAGTGATAAATGTAAATCACATTTTATTTAATCATAAAACAGTCTGACGTTGCGGTCCCGAAATGGACCTTCAGAGTTTACAAACTACAAATCACAACCACAATTTACACCCCTACAACCGTGAACGGGATCTGACGTGACCCGAGCACGAGAGCACACTATGGGTGTATCCATGGATACCAGGTCGACCACCGCGCAAATGTCGCCACACGCGCGCAGTCAGTCGGGTAAACTCACCCCACCAAGTTCCTTTGGGAGAAATAGTTTTGACATTGTAATTTTATTTCTGCTTTTGTTCCATATAAACGTATTTAAATTTAATATTAATTTTATGCAGCATGTGGAACTAAAATGGGCAGCAGCTGCAGTGGGTATATAATCCTAGCAATGCTGATCATGTAAACTTGTTGGCATTTACCTGCCACGTTCAGTGGGAGGCCATTCCAGCTTTCCAGCTCTTTAATCACTTTGGTTAAGATTGATTTAATCAATTAGAAGCTCTTCGGAGCAGGGACTCCTCTTCCACAATGTTACTTTTATGTCTGAAGCACTTATTCCCGTGATCTGTTATTTGTATTATTTGTTATTTATGATTGTCAAGTGTACTACTGCTGTGTAGCGCTATGTACATAAATGGCGCTATATAAATAAAGACACATACATTGATTTCAAATTGCTTGTGGATAATTAGGGTCTTGCCTCAGGATATCCCAATGTTTGTACATGAGCCATTTAAAATGAAAACTTATAGGAGAGAATGTCGTTGCAAACACCATTCTATCCCTCCTGATTACATTCTGTGATCTGTCCTGATGAAGTCTCTTCATTGTGGTAGAGATGATCTTTTAGATTATCAAATTGAATCTGTTTCTGTTGTGATTGCGAAACAATCCTTTTAACCCTCAAAAATGATGAAAAGGGCAGCGATTTTAATACATGTGGTGGATGTTGAGAGGTAGCATTGGGAATTGTATTCTGGTCAGTACTTTTACGGTATAGGATAGTCTGCACTTGCTGGTCTTCAACAAATACTTCCATATGGAAAAATTAGATTGTGGTCCTACTACATGCTAAACCGAATCTGATTGTGGTATCTAAGGTTTCAAATACTGTAATCAACAACGCAGAGTAGTTGTTCCTTTGATCCCTGCCAAACAAACAATTTGTCAATATTTAACATAAGTTGAGTTTAATGTACTGTTGAAAAGCAGAATCCAAAATATAGGTTGACTCATAGTTATGCATGAAAAGATTTGCATACACAGGGGCTTAATTACTCCCCACAGCTGTATTATGGGTTTGCAAAAAAAAAAAACTTCCTTTCAAACCTCAAGTAGTTCTTAAATAGGACTATTTCCAAGAGTTCCATTAAGAGACCGGGGGGTGAATCCCAAATATATATATATACTACTTTTGTACTATATACCGTTTTCATTTCCCAGAGGAGTCCCTTTTCATTTAGGCAGAGTGAGGGCTACCCCTCCTGTATGTATGTGATTCACAATGATCTCTCTCTAGGGCTGTTCGAACCGCTTGAATGCCTCCATCGTGCCAGATGTTGGTATACAATGATGTCACATCCATAGTGACAAGTATATCAACAGCGGGCACATTAGGGCATGGGCCCAATTTAAGCAGAAAATCAGAGATATCCTTCACATGCTGGGATATTAATCACTGATTTCTGTACAAACTAATCAATAAATTGGGCCAATGGCTATGTAATAGAACGGCATAGAACAGCTTCGGACATATGGCTCAGAGGCAGATTCATAAACCGCCAATGTGGGGTTTTGCACTCTCATCTGGCATTAACTGCCACTGACTTGAATGGCAGTTAATGCCAGATCGGGTGCGAGAATGCTACACCGGAGTTTGATGAATCCTAGAGATAGTCTTGTAATTGATCATTACAATAATTGGTTTGTTTTTGTGCTTTTATTTTTCACATTAGGTTGCTCTCATTGCAATAAATATCATTGGTGACCCAGTGGATCTCGGGGAAGAGAACAATACTGTAAGCATGAAAGTATAGCATGTGTGCATGTTATTGTAAATATACCCTAACCAGCTTATCAATTTGTGACACCACATCTTTCTATAAATCATAGATATGTTACAATTCCAAACAAAGGGTTGAGTTTCCCTTTATCTTTTTTTTTTTATCAAGCTACTTGTTTCCTCAATAGCTATCCCCTGATACCTACTTCTCACTAGAGAAGGAAGTGGAAGGAGCTCAAATTTACGCCAGACATGGGAATGTCACTTCTGTGTATACTGAATAATGCCCACATCAAATAGGTAATTTCATGACATTTTTTTATGTTTATCCCGCAAGCCATCCCGCGAGAAATTAATCGACCAGTACCTGGGAAATAGTTCTGATGACCCTGCGCTGGATGCATCATATGTTGGGTAAGAACAATGTCGATCGTTTATTCAAAAGAGGATATTTATGCAAATTGTCAACATAGAAGCACGTTAAGACTTCATTGTCACAAATATTACTCTCTCTATATACTTTCTCACCATGGCCTTAATGATTAATTCCAGGGGGTCATTAATATGGAAGTACGGAATCCTGTATAATGTAAATCTCCAGATTTGAAGAATCAGATAATACGGTTACAAAACCGGAGGGATTGGAAGACTTTTTTTTAATCTAGCAAATCTTTCTGAATAATATTCCCAACAAATGCATATCAACATCTTGTGTTTGTTGTTTGAAAGGGAGGCCACTAGGGGTAGCAAATACGCTGTACTGTACTGGAATCCCATTGTATCAGTCGCATAGCCATACATGAACCTTAACTTGAAATCTGTAACACTGGCTTTGCATTGCACTTCAGGTGGATTAGAGTGTTACATTCTGTAACACCCAATATTGACGAGGCAATCTAAGCAGAAAAGCTTTTGGGGGTTTTAATATATGCAGCATTTGATTATTTGTATTGAAAACTAATTACCTAAGCTGTCGATCGAAGCAAACTCCTGTTTCCCAGGTTTCACTAAATGGCTTCCTTTTCAGTTTCAAATCAATCAGTGTAAGGCTACGGCCCCAGTGCCTGCGCTGCACGCGCGTCTGCCAGGCTGGCGGCGCGTTCAGCCGAGTCCCTCAGTCTGCAGGGGGGGGAGGGGGGCGTGACAAGGGCGCGGCCGTGACGTCAACCGGCAGGTTCACCCTCATTGGCTGAACTGGTGGGGGGTGTGGCCTAGCACTTCGTCATGAGTCCTGATCTCAATTCTCTTGAGAGCAGGAGAAAATGTAGGCGCAGTGCGGCCCGGCCCCATTGTGGGGCGGCTCTTGTGGCGGGCGCTGCACTAGCCACGGGGAACCTGGCCTTACTCGGCAGCTTCAATGTATCCTGATATTACTGAGGTAACATTATCTATTGTTACAGTTTGCAGCTCAACATTGCGCTAGTAATATTGGCAACAAATGATCACAAGCAGGAAACTGCTGCAAAGATCTTGCACTGCTTGGCAGGTGGGCTAAACCTGCAATAGAAATTAAAGGATGCTTTAAAACTCATTAAAAATTTAATTGAGAGTGCAATTTTAAAATTAAAAAAGGTAATGAGTTATCTAGTACAAGGGGGCGGAAGAGATTTTTCAGGGGGGCGGGAGAATTTCAGGGGCGTGGCGGTTACAGAGGTCTCGCGCTCTCACCCAAGGCAATTAAATTAAATGCCAGGGGAGCACGCTAGGCCTCTATAACTTCTCCTACCTGGTCGCCATGGTAACCCGATGTCACATGACCCCTGCGGTGTCATTTGATGCTGGGGCTCGAGCGGAGGAGTGGCGCAGGGGGGAAACTTTGCGCACCCCTGATCTACTACTACTACTACTGCTACTACAGGACTGATTTTATTATTTAAAAAAAAAACAGAATGAATATTGCTTAGATTGCTCTTTTAAGAAAAGTGAAATGTTTGATTACACATTGAAAGTCAATATTTTGTTGTGCCTACACTTTTAATTTAGAGCTTAATTTAAGATTCCTCCTTGCTGCCGCCCTCCTCCTCCTTTCGAATTGCAGCATCAAATGGCGTCGAGGACGTCACCAACGTGCACGTTGCCATAGTAAGTGTTATGATGTCATTTGACGCCGCATTGCCATGGCAACGAGACACTGTGTGATGTCACATTGGTGAAATGACACCGCAATTTGAAAGTGGAAGGAGGGCGGCAGCAAGGAGCCGGCCGCCACCCGAGGGCGCAGCAAATGTATATGGGGGCGGACATTTTTGGTGCCCCAGAATTTTGCCGTCCGGTCCTAATGGGAAATCCGCCACTGGCAACTACTATATAGTGCGAGCTCCAGTATCCATAATCAGACATATATCCGTACAATAGATATTTTAGAAGGTTTGATACTATTTACAGGACCACCTTAAATGTTTTTTAAAGTTGCATGAGCTCTTGCAACCTCAGTGGTCTCTCTTCACAATGTTGTCTACATTTTAAGATTGGCCTTAAAATAATAATTTTATCTGAAGCATGACTATAACAGACATATGTGTAACTGTATATGGAATTAACAGTTGAAGGAAAAAACTAATTGTATTAATTGACTGCAGGAAACCTGACTCTATTTCTCCTCTGGATGATTTGGCCTTTGACATGTACCAAGATCCAGAAGTTGCTCAGATAATCCGCAAATTGGATGAGAAGAAACAAGAGGCTGTCCGACATGAACGCTATGACTATGCCAAGAAGCTCAAACAAGCTATTGCTGATCTTCAAAAGGTGCAGCTACAGATAAACAGAGCCATTTTAGGAGTTCTTGTTACATATTACTTAGAGCAAGGATGTTGAATGTTTTATGCTTGGCATTCCAGATATTCAGAAAGTAATCCCATGTAGATTTACTATGTTTGTTGTTCATTTTCTGCAAGATAATTTAAATAGTGTATCAAAATATTATTGCACTGTGAACTTCGTTGTCTAAATACTTAAGAGATAATTGACCTGAATCACAATTCTGCAGAGGAAATCTGATACAATTCCTATTCTTCCTACTGCTTATTCTTTCTTTACTTCGCCGAGTATGGGGACTTCTTTCTGACCTTACATTTTAAGGGCAATGTAAATCTGCCAGTGTAACAAGTTGCAAAGAAATAACAGTGAGTTTCTTTCAGGTTGGAGAACGGCTTGGTCGCTATGAGGTAGAGAAGCGCTGTGCTGTGGAGAAAGAGGATTATGACTTGGCAAAGCAGAAGAAACAACAGATGGAGGAATACCGGCTGAAGGTGTATCAACAGTTGGAACTTCATGACCTTCTAGATATTGCACTAGTATGTAACTGTTTATTATTACAGAACCTGACCTGGGTGTCTTTTTACCACTGTCTTATCCCATGCATGTTTTTTTATTTTTATATTGCACATATTGGATCTTTTTTTCTTTTTCTTTGCATTATGTTCATTAAACCCCTGATGGTCTGTTGCCCTTTCGATATGAAATGGAATCTTTGCCAAAATTTGAAATATACATTTTTGGCTAAAGAGTACAGCCTAAACTAATGTAAATATTTAAAACATATTGTATATTTCAGAAGCTTCTTGTTTATAGGTGTGGTTTTTGTTGTTGTTGTAATTTTACTGTCCTAGTATTTATATGGTACAGAGATCGGAGAACAGTTCTCAACTGGTTCAGATCTTTTCTCACTGGCAGGTCACAGAGAGTATCTTCAGGAGTATACTCCTCTATACCAGTACCCTGTAAGGTGGAGTGCCACATGATTCTGTCCTATCGCCTATGATTTTGCAGCCTGCAGCTGGTGTAGAATTCTGTGGCCAGGTTGTTATCTACTAACTGTTTGTCTATTCAACAATTAATAGGGTTAATTACTTACCTTCTGTATTATTCACGTTTCATATCCAATTAAAAGTGTTTAGTAGTGCTTTATAAAAAGTCACCGGAGAGCATAGACCCGCCTACCCCAGAAGAAGTTCCATCGCAGGAACGAAACGCGCGTCGGGTATGACGTCACGCTGACGTCAGTAGCGCGACCAACACAGAGGTGTTGGATTAGATCTAGCTGCAGGTTCAAAGAATAATAGCAAGCTAAAATTGATTTGGGCCATAAGTGGATCCCACTAGTGTCAGACAGTGAATAGCAAAAGGACATATAGAGCTTTTCTTCTCAACAGTAAAGGGTTAAAGAGTATGTATAACATCTAATTTATACTATGGTATCTCACTGGTATATCTGATATGGTTGGAGGTATAGTGCTGTTCTATATCCAAGCACAACGTTGCTAGGTAATCCTATTGAGGTTATTTGCTTCTGTGATTATTAGACAAAGGGATACATCTTTTTGTTTAATACAACCTCCTTGCTTGGGGTTAATTCTCCTTGCTGGATTTGGAGAGCACCTATCAGTAACTCCAAGATAAACTGTGGGCTATACCTGTAACCCACGTACACGGAGGTAAAATTTACGGACTTTGCAGACTTTTTATTAGCCGGTCTGTTTTGCTTTGTGGAGTGCTTCAATCACGAACTACTGCTGTATGTTCAAACATACCTCAGAGGTCATGGAGACCTAGTATAAGTTGTAAGATACATTTTAGATCAAACATAGCTCTAGTGCAAAGTATATGATTTCTACTATGAGAGATACAAAGTAGTCTTTTACAGTATGATGCAATTGCAAGCTCACAGAGACTGTTTGTTTAGATATTTAAAGCTTGCTATCAGACTGCATGTGAACATCACAATTAGCATCTCAAAAAAGGCTTTGGGCCTCATGCAGAGAGCAGCGCTAACAGGGAAAGCGGCATGTATTGGCGAAATCTGCCTTTAGAAAGGCAGATAATGGGGAGTTTTAAAAAAAGCGCCATTTTTTTTTTCTCAGAATCTCGCCGCGCGGCTGGAGAGAACAGAAATCTCTCCAGTCTTGAAAACGGCCGTATGCAGAGAGCAGCGAACGCCATCTAGTGGCTGTTCGCGGCAAAAAAATGGAGCGATTTTCACAATTTTTCCCCTCCACCAAGCAGCTGGCGCTCCGCGGCCGGTGGAGGAGAAAAAAAAAAATCGATTTCTTTCCCACTAGTTTCAACAGCGCTCATAGCGCTCATAGCGCTGTTTGAAACTCTCCATATGCAGAAAGGATTGTAAATGCAGTTTTATGCCCTTTCTGCATATGGAGAAAAAAACTCTCCAATAAAGCTAAAATTTTTCCCCCTCTCCAATTCTAAATAGCGCTGCTCTCTGCATGAGGCCCTTTATTTGCTGACACCAAACAATGAGAATAATGTGAGTGGGACATTATTAACCGCTGGGAAGGGCTAGCAGGATTTAAGTTATTACTAGAAACACGCTCAATTCAGCAGACCATCAACAAGGATGCATGGTTTGTAAATAATAGTGCTAGAATGTCTAAATAAGTACATTCACTTTATTAGGAACACTCATATTTGTGTTCATCTCTCTAGTTAAACACTCTAGAAGTAGAATATCTTTGGGGATATATTTTGCCATTATATTCTGAGATCGCATACTAATGTTGTAGCAACTACAACTTGGCTACGCTCTGAGTCCCTACAAAAATTCCTATATACTTTTATATGGTATTATAGAAGAGGACACGTATATCACTGTCTGACACGCACTTTTCAGCAGCTAAGCTGAAGTTTTAATTAGTTCATGTTTTATGTTTTCTTCATATATTAATACAATTGAATTATTTTGCATATTTGTGGAGGTGTGTGTGCACCAATAGGGATCTTTTTCTCTCCTCCTACACAGGTTGTTAACTAACCAGACCCGTTCTTGCCACATGACACCTGTTCTCCATGTTCTGCACTGACTGCGATACAAAGACACTTTTTTTTTTTCAAGATTGGCTTGTTGATTGCATGACCAGGGTCCCGACTATATGAAAGAGCTTCTAGCTCGCTACACTCCCATTCACTCACTTCGATCTGCAAATGAAGGACTCCTAACAGTTCCCAGAATTTCCTTAACTTCCTTTGGGACCCGAGCTTTTAGCCACGCTGCTCCCACTTTTTGGAACCATTTGCCTCATACAGTTTGAGAGATCCCCTCCCTGGAAATCTATAAAAACAGACTCCCGACCTAACTGTTTACCCAGGCATTTCATTAATGAACCACAACCTCTCCGGTATTTAATAGCGACAGTACCGTCCTATCCTGTATTGTATCTTTCCCTGTGTTTAGTCCCTCTTATAACCTTAAATGTTTTCCTCATTTTCCTTTTTGTAACTCTAATGTGCTTTGAGTCCCATTGGCAGAAAAGCGCTATATAAATAAAGTTGTTATTATTAATATATGAGCAGACATGTAAATAGGTTATATTTCGTAAAAGTCTCAAGGTGCAAATAAATGTCTCCATGGTACAGTGCATTACTGTACCTGAACCACATACCCAGCAAATTCTCACATGGAGAATGTTAGAAAGAGACTTTAAACACACCAAAAAAAAAAAACAAAGCCAGCGGGACTAATCTTTAAGATTACACTCCAAGCTTTTTAATCAATAAATAAATGTAAAACATATATAAATGGCTTTGGAAATATATACGCAAGGGAGACATTATTGAAAAATGATTTCAGTTCTAAGTTGTGACTGAATCCTTGTATAATGCATATGACATATTTTCAAGAATATTTAAATGAGCACACGTTATGTGTAAGAAATACATCTGGAATTATTCAGTGATACCTAATACTGTACATAAGAGTTGCAAATAAAGTATAAAGACCACCCTATTATTTTTTGTTTGCTAATTTAATATATGTTTAATAGTATTTTAAATGTACACCTGAAAATCTGACTCTTAACAGCATAACAACAAACCCAATCTCTTTCAGTCCGAAATGATGGCAGTAATATACCTATCTGAGGAACAGTTGTTGTAGCAGTATCTGAAGTTGTACTAGTCAGGGCTGAGTTAGAGTTGTTCCTAAAACAATTACAATGTCCATTTTCAAATAAGTTATTAGTTCACATCAATATTTCTCTAAAATAGAAGCTACCAGTGGATTGTACATTCATATTTGATTAGAGTGAAAACAAAGTAGACATAATGCTAAATTGAGAACATAGAGTAGACCGGAAAAGCACCCTTAAATGGAAATAAAGTGAATGTGGTAGTCCATGGTACTTGAGGTTAGTATAATATGTTACCTACAGTATGTGGTTTTAAACTGTTGGGCATTAAAGATATGAGAAAACTATTGGCATATGAAGCGCGTTCATTGCAGGTTTTTTTCCCATGACTACAAGCAGTGTGATGTTTAACTTCTATGACAGGACATTCCAAAGGAATTCTCACCCTCACCTCCCGCTATCAGATTTCTTGTAAAGTAGCAAAGAGATTATGCTGAACTTATAATAGCTTTTTAATGACGAGGGAAGAACGACGAGTTGAGATAAGATTTCAGACTGCCTGCTCCGGATCCGAGACAATATCAGGACAGAGAGACTGTGCCAGTTGAAACTAAATTCTCACTGCTTCTTTTTCATTTTGATTGGTATTGCAAGGTCAATAAAATGAACAGTATCCACATAATAGGTCTACCTGTCTCTTAGAGTATAGCGTGGGGTTTAATCCCTCTGGATATACCTTGGAGGGAGGTTTTTAAGTATAGGGCATCAAGGGAAGTACCGAAGACCCATCTGGTCTTTGGGAACAGGCCAGAAGAAGGGGTTCACCCCCACCCCCCCAAATGTTGGCCCCCTTGTACATATACTGTTCCCTCCCCCTTTTTATGTTGTTTCTTTCCTTCCCCCTTTTCCCCTTCCCTCCCTCCCATCTATTATGTGTATGTTCACATTAGGACTGTCCTTTTATGTATCAGCATTTTTCTTTTTGATATTGTGTCATTTGTGCTATGCGCTGTTTTGCTACGGTACTGTATATAAAAGTTTCTTTTGGCATTTCCAAATCTCCTCTATTCATTTTGCATGCTGGGAACCCCATTGGGTTTGTGGACAAGATTATTTTTGAAGGACTTAGGGTCTTTCCTTGTTCCCGTTGCACCATCACTGACGCATTACTCACGGTCCCATTGTTGAGTGCTGCCTATTCCTTATACTTTTAGTATCCACATAATATACTATGATAAGTATGTTGGTTAGGTAGCACCCCACAAAGAACTAAATGTATAAATATACACTGTAGATAAATTGGTGCACGGAGGCAGGGGGGACCTCTGACCCCCCCGATATATATATATATATATATATATATATATATATATATATATATATATATATATATATATATATATATATATATATATATATGAGCAAAAGCACGCAAATAGATACAATTGTCAATTTGAATAAGTCAAAAAAGATATATTTGGCAAAATTTGTAGCAGCTGTACAATATACCCAAATGCAGGGTCTGGAGATCACATCTCGTGAAACAACAACTACAATAATGTGGAGGGAAAGGAGTGGTTGGGGGTGGAAAAGAAAGGGGGAGGAAGGATAACAACAATGTGACAACAAAAAGGAAAAAAAGGAAAAACGTTATTATATTTTTATATATATGGCACGAACATATTCTGCAGCGGATTACAATGTGGGAGGGAGGACAATAACTTTTGTATGATGAGTGCAAATGTTACAGATTGAAACAATAGGAAGGAGATCCCTGTCCCAAGGAGCTTACAATCTAAAAGCTCACAGGTAAAGCTCACTGATTTGATAATATCACTTAATGCCGTTGCTAAAGACGCAAACATTAAATGTAGTGCTTGAGAATAGACATGTACATTCAAGTCCACCTGCCACCTTCTTTCCAACGCAAGGGGAAGAAATGGGTGAATATTGTATGTAAATGATTTGAGTTGGAGGCCATTGATTAATATTTGAGCTTGGTACCTTGGCTAGTGCAAAGGGAGAACTAAATCTAACATATCCATCCACTGATTGTTCATAGCCGAGCTCAGCCTCACAATGCTACATGTGCCTTGTATTTAACCTTACTTTAGCTGTGATACAACGAAGAAATGATCAGGGAGATCAGTCCCATCTTTCACATAGCTTTCACTTTTTTTTTTTTTTTTTCAATTAAGTGTTTTTCCTAAGAATATATCGGGGCCTATTCTAGTACCTCCTAAGTTGTCATTTCCATACTGCGCGTTTTTGCATGTTTAGAAGTAGTGGAATAAAATGTGAGGAAAAAACCCTACTGTCTATTGCAAATCTTCTAAACGGCTTCTATAAAAAGTGGCAAACCGCACAGTTTAACAGCCAAAGTGCCTGTACAGGCATACCCCGCTTTAAGGACACTCACTTTAAGGACACTCGCGGGTAAGGACAAATCACCCAATAGGCAAACGGCAGCTCACACATGCGCCTGTCAGCACGTCCTGAACAGCAATACCAGCTCCCTATCTGTACCGAAGCTGTGCACAAGCGAGGAGACTATAGTGCCTGTTACAAATGCGTTATTTACATCAGTTATGCACGTATATGACGATTGCAGTACAGTACATGCATCGATAAGTGTAAAAAAGGTAATGTTTCACTTTAAGTACATTTTCGCTTTACATACATGCTCCGGTCCCATTGCGTACGTTGATGCGGGGTATGCCTGTATTGTGCTTGCTTTAGAAGCGGAATGATCTGACGTGATGCTAACTCCATCCCCAGTCTGACTTACAGGTGTTGCTCTCTCAGCCAAACTCACAGTCTAGGCTCTGGATGTAACTCGCACTATCAATCTTGAATATAAGGGAGCTACAAGAATTGCAGTTTTTGTTAAAAAATGCGAGTTGGGGGCTTTTTTGACGAACCGATTCAATTGGCAGACCCAGAGTAAAACCGCTTCTAAAAAAAAAAACGTTTATTAGACATGAATTGGACAAGCGAGAAGGGCTTATAGAATAGCAAAGCATGCCAATCCTCTTCTAAGGGCACTTTAGAAGCGGTGTGTCACACTTCGGAGCTATGAGAATAGGCCCCGTTGTCTTCTCATTCTTTATTAGTTCATTATCAGAACTCTGTGAATCACCTACAAAGTGTCTTTCACATTACTTTCTTTTTCCTTTCTCTAATTCATCTGTCATCTCGCTTCTTCTTCTTCTTCTTCTTCTTAACCAGATACAGAGATCTCCCGAGATGGTCCTGGATCCTCTGCAGCACCCCGTCAGCCCTCAGCAACACAAAGCCACGGCTTCACCACAGCCAGACAAGGAGAAAAGTATCGCGAAGAAAGCAAAGAGTGATCGCCAAATGATGGCAGAGAAGCCACCAAAACTTTCTTCTCCTAAACCAATTCCCCGGCTCAGGACACCTTCTCCTCCTCCAGCTCCATCCCCTATTGCAGCTGTACCAGGTGTAAGTGTAAGTAACACATACTGTAGATTTTGGAAAAACAGCTTGTTAAATATATAAATATTTATAACCCTTTACAATTGTTGCATTTTGTGTAATTAGGTATTTATAGTAAGTGAAATATTGTTCATTTCAGACATTCAAATTTGGCAAAGAGTTGGTATAGGCAATGGCAGCACAGCCACACTATTCTTGCATTACGTCTTTTGTGGGTGTGGCACTCCTTTTTCTGTACCTATTCTTACTTCCATGTATAATTGCTAGGTGTCACGGCAGATTCTATGATATGAGCATCAGATTTCTGATGAGTAAATGGTGAGAATATTACCATTAAATCTGTTCCTTGTGCCCCTTTCTTTACATTGTAATTTTTTTCGGAGAATGTCTGTTCTTTGTGATATTACAGGCATTAGAGCTTGTTGTAGATTGTAATTTTATTGCTCCAATGTTTAAAATAGTCAATGATTATTAAGACATTGTAGTGATGCAGTTACATTGTGTGGAACCGATATGTTATCAAAACCTCCAAGATGGTTTTATACATGTAGCTGAAATCTCCTATATGTGCATTATAATTGTGTATGTTCTACTTTTGTAACGGGACAGTGATTTTCAACCGGGGTTCCGCAGCCACCAGGGGGGAGAGCTGGGACAACTCTCCCAGCTGTCCCAGGCCCGGCGGCGTGCCGGCACCTCACGCAGCAGTGACCCAGCGGCTCCCGAGCTCCGCAGCAGCAGCCGCCCGGTCACTGCTCTCCTTCCTCTCCCTCCTGACTGCGCCAGAAGTCGTGTCCAACTTCCGGCTGACGGGAGGAGAGAGCTGCAGACCGGCGCAGGCTCAGAGAGATAGGGGGAAGTGTGTGTGGAGTGGGGGGGGGGGAAGAGAATGCAAGGAGACATGGAAATGGGGTGTACGGGGAGGAGAGAGGGAGAAAGGGGGGAGTGGGGGGGGAAGTAAGGGGGAAGAGGGAGCGAGTGTAAGGGGGAACAGAGGGGGAAGAGAGACGAACGAACAGGGGGGATAGAGGGGGGGGGATGGGGTGAGGGAGAGTTGGATGGGGGGGGGCAGAGAGTGTTGCGGTTCCCCAGAATTTCACAATCTAATTGTAGGGTTCCTTAAAGAAAAAAAAGGTTGAAAACCATTGATATAGGCCTACGTTTTCAGATGGGAGTGGGGTTGCGTCGTATTTGGAATGCTGCATCAGTGCCTCAGTTTTCTACAGCTTCATATTGCTGCCAATGTTGAATATATAGTGTTGATCACATTATTCTGAAATGTAATATGCTGCACAGTAATGTGTATACTACATTTTGTATGTATACATATAACACCACCTCACAGTGTACAACAAATACCACTTATGATTACATCTACATGTCTGACTGGTCCACAAACATGCCTTTCCCCATTATCTCTTAGCATACAATGCTTCCACTGCCGCCCGGGATCCTGGGACAGCACATGCAGATGAACACTCACAATATACACATTTTACTGCCAGGGGGCATTATAAGTCAGGGCCTCAGGTCTCTCTTTTAATGATTGGGTTCATAATATCTGTGTAATTAACAGTATGTGATATCCTTTTGAAAGTAGTAGGATGACCTTTTGGATTGCACTTTTTGGCATTGATTTGTAACTTTTCCAGTGAGAATTATAAGACAAGCTGCTTATTGGTGGCCATCTTTTTAAAATCTTTTCTGTCTTTTTTTTAGGTTGAAGCTTTACCATATGATGAGAGGCCTCTTCCAGCTCAGAGGAAGCTCCAGGCGGAGGTATTCACTTACCTTGAGCCAGAGACAAATGAGGAAGATAGTTTCGATACTCCAAGAAGCAGAATCACTGGAGAACCAGAACCATTAACCGAGAAAGCCTTACGAGAAGCTGGCTTTGCCATTGAAGTGTTCGGTGAAGCTTTGGTAAACATTACAATATTAAGTCATGTATACGTTGTAGTAAATGCATGTGCCTAATAAACAACAGTGGTGGTAGCAATAATTACCCAAGTGGAAGGATTAAGCAGCAAATCATTGTAAATTACAAACACATTGTAATATACGAGGTGCAGCTGACAAGGTCCTTTTTTTTGCAAACAATCTCATATTTTTGGCATTACCCGGTTAAAAATACAAAGCTGCACAGTACCGTATAGTTTTTTTTTTTTTTTTAAAGTAAAAAATATAACGAGCATTTAGCATCTTACTGGGTTGATTTGGAGGAAATTAAAAAATAACATATTTGCATGAATTCTGATTTGATTAACCATCTGCATGTGGGTCCTGAAGAGAAAAGCATACTCTAGGGTGTTATTTTAGATTGTTGCATTGAACAGTGTATAAATGCAGGGTGTGGTTTTATCCAACAGGATAGACTTTTCCACATTAGCAATTTCTCTTCAGTTGTTTATAGGGGGTTGAGGGCAAAAATGGATCATCTCATGTGGGGGTTTCTGTTTTCCAATGAAAATGGACTTTGAGTTAGCGGTCATTTTAAGTCCTACTTGGAATTGCTTTCAGCATGTTTGATTGCAGGGGTTTGCTTTGGTATGAAGACTATTTTTGAACGAGTTCCTTTCTTAGGTTGCAGGAGCATATTCTAAGACCTGGTCTTATAGAGAGGATGCCTTACTTGCAGTATACAAAAAGCTGGTGGAGATGCCCAGTGGAACATCAAAGGATGACTTGAAGAACATGCTCAGAGCCGCTATATTTCTTGTCCGCAGAGCCATCAAAGACAAAGTGTCCTCAGTGAGTAGTAATAACTTTATTCGGTAACTGTTTAGATCATTTTTCACTTTGTTTAAAAGAAAAATTTCAGATGACACCTCAATGTGGTGTACTTTATTCTTTTGGGACTCATTTTTAAAGCTAGTCCCTTTTATCCAGGACAGCGTGTTTCATATTTGTCAAGCTCTTCCAGCAGTGATTGAGTTAAGTATGTGTAATCTGTGAAAACTAGGCAGAAAATGCTGCCCAATGATTTTTTGGAATAGTTCACAATGAATAACGCAAGCTATAATATCTGTATATCCCTTGCATATATAAAGCTTGGGTTGGACAAAGTCATGGTTATATTTTCCAGGCTGATGCTGCCAAAGTGATTTTAATGAGTCTGAGTGACTAATTAAAACAATAAATCCTGAAGTTGGGCTTTGTTATTTCATTTAGCTGACATAGTGAAGCTATGGGAAGCCTCTGCCCAACTGAATCTATTTAGGCATAAAAATGTCTTTAGAGACTTCTCATTTTGTTATAGTCACAAGTTTAACAAAGGGGTCTAAGATACCATGTACTTGTCATTTCCTCTGCTTTTTGGAGTATAGTTCTACATGCAAGACTTTAACAATGGATATATAGAGGGGGAGTAATGTACTAGCCAGTGGAAAATAAAGCATGATTCAAGAAGACCAACATTGGCTTAGTAAAGATGATATCTTAATTGGTAACAGATGCTTTTGGGAGGCAAGCCTTCAGAATTAGACATACATGAGAAAGGAAGATGAGTGATACTTTTCAATGCCAACTTTTAGGACATGATTATCATTAAACTCAACTTAACATTAGGCAGAGCTGGAAAATTGTTGCCTACCTGCATTGATCCAATGTCGGGTCCCGTACAGGAAAGACTGGGACTGATGCAGAACTTTTTCAAAAGTATAACTGACAATCAGCACTCGGCTTCCCAAAGTCGTGCCTTATATAGCATTATACAAGGCAGTTTGGCGATATGACTTAAGGAAGCAAAGCTGTGATTGACTGCTCTGCTTCCGAAGACGTTCTGCAGCAGCCGTGGTCCTTCAGCCCCACAAGTCGCCCTGCATTTTTCACTGTGCCCAGATGAGTTGAATTTGACAACCCTTACTATGGGGTCTATTTACTAAACTTTTCCAGTTGCAAAATTGGAGGAAAGCCAGTGCAAAAATCAGCAACGTGTTTATGAAAGGAGTGTAATTCCATTGAAATCAATAGATGTTGTTTTTTTTTCTGATTTGTTATTTTGCTCTAGTTTTGCAGCCGGTTTGTTTTCACAGGTGCAATTAGTGGTAAGCCTCTTACTTGAGAAATTTTTGATCCAGTGTGTTAATTCAAACTACAGCACATTAACGAATGGATAAAAAAAAAACAAGCTATATTGTGAATGTGTGCGAGGAGTCAAACGTGACCCCTTGGCAGCGTGCTTGTGATACTGGATGTATGATAGTGCTGCCAACACTAATGTAGAAGGGGGCAGTAGAGCCAAGCTTGGGAGAAAGTATGAGAAGGTCCGTCTTTGACATATTACGTCTGAGTCGGCGCAGGGACTTTGGTTTTTACAACAGGTGTAAAGTCAGGGGTTGAAAGGTAAACTTGTGTGTCATCAGCATAGAGGTAATATTTGAAACCAAGAAATGTGATACGGTCACCTAGAGCGAGCGTGTAAAGAGAACGCTATATATATATATATATATATATATATATATATATATATATATATATATATATATATATATATATATATATATATAATGTGTGTGTGTGTGTGTGTGAAGTTCCCTTTAAAACAAAAAAATTGATGTATTGTGTCAATTTCCCAACTGCAAAACTGGAGTAAAAAATTCAGATAAAATGGTTCTACTGGATGTAATAGGATTCTTTGCTTTGTTGCTGCTGGGAGACTTTTTGATTTGCTACCACCCCCTAAGTGTTTTCTGAGTTTTCGTTCTTTTTTGGATCAGGTTTTCCAAGTCTCATTAAGACTTTTAAAAATGATCATCTCTCAATATATTCCCAAACACAAGCTGGGCAAAGTGGAAACCACCCACTGTGTGGACAGAACCCTTTCAGACATGCTGTCCAGGACCGGGGACTCTGCCACACGTCACCGCATAATTGCATCCAACTTTATTCAGGTACGTGTGGTATTTAATAACATAAGCTGTCCTTTTCTGTTTTTATTTTTAGAGCAAAAATGAAATGAAATTTGGATTTTTATTTTAATCTCGTCCCTGATTTTGAGCAGTTATTTGAGATTAAATACACTATTTGAAGTCTCATCAGGACCCACCACAACTAATCAGGATACGAAATGGGGAGAAACATGTAAATGCGTTAGAAATTCATGTGAGTTATGCCGATATGTGGGTTGAATAAAAGTTTGACATCTGAAACTAAGAAGATTTATGTTTTTAGCTCAGTATTAAAGAACATTGTTGCAGGCAAAAATAAATAAATATGCTGCCATTTCGAATTAACAATGTTAATTTCTGTGGAAATGGTTGCTGCATAATTCCTTTTTCTAAAATGTTATATATATATATTTTTAATTATCTGAGAAGCTGATATGTTTAAATAGACATAAAAATAATGGATCTGAGAAAATAAAAAGCAAGACCTTTTTTTTTGTCTCTGCGTTCATGCCACGATCATTAATACGCACCATAGTTCTTTGCCAATTATGTCCAAAGTTCATTCTCTGCAGGATACAGGGCAGTCATACATTTTATATGCTCCCCTGTTTAACAGTATAAGCGCTGCATGTAGTGCACAAATCCATCGTCTCGCGCATTAGGGCTCTGTCTCGCGGTCTTTCTCAGCATGAGGTAAATGTCACGCTGACATGAGACCCTGAGACAGTCCTAAACCTTATCCTCTTCTGTCCTAACCAGGCCGCCTTGTGCCATTACTCCGCCCCTTGAGTTGTGACCCTGCTTTTCGCACCTCCAGCAGACTCTGGATCCCCTGCTCCGGAGGTGAGAAAGGGTTTTGCGCAAATCTCCTGCATGTGTGAGGCTCCTTCTCATGCTCTGGAGTGGGGGCTCTTGACAGCTCTGTAGTTGCCTTTTTATCATGTCCATGTTCTGTAAATTGACCATGGTGTTTAGATAAAGACAACAACACATCTAGTATTACACGGTAGCACAAGTTACCTTCTTTGGGGCATCCTCACTAAAAATAATAGAGTTGAATAGAATTTGAGCACTCGTTATGGGGGCTATTATTTCTAAGCAGGCTTGACCATCATGAATGACTACTACAAGGAGCATTGTAACAATCTGCATGTGGTTGGTTTCGGGTAGTAGAGGAAACAGCAAATTCTTAAAGTACAGTATTTATGTATTTATGGATGTATATATGTATAATTAGAAATTTAATGTAAAAAAAAAAAAAAAACCCTGAAGATAATGCCAATCAAATGGGTTTAGCACACATGCTGCTAATCTCTGGCATATGTCTCTGTGATTAACTGCTCCCTCACTATGCTTTTCATTATATCAGTGCGGCTGTGCTGACAGTTATGGGTCGGCTATTTCCATTTAAAACCCTGTGATTTGAAATGCTTATGACATTTGATCCGTAAAATGGCTGGGGCTGCATTTGGTGCGTTTGTGAAGATTTGGGACCTCCTTTTTCTCTCCCAGAAGAGATAGGCACCTTCGGTAGGGATGCAGAGGAGGGGAGGCATGTGGCTGTTTATCAGCATGTAGAGATACTCAGTATTTTGCTGCGTAGCGTGTTTGTTATCAGCTTATAGAGGTACGTTGTACTGGCAGAGCGGAGACCATTTCTGCTCTGGCAGTGAAGGGGTAGGATTCACACAGGGAGAGTCCCATTCAAACGCAGGGACTCCCGCTGTGTTAATCCGATGGGCCATTTCAGCCTGCTGTGCACTGGCCATGGTGAGTTTGCTAGTGTTTGGGTTATTTCCCCCAACGATTGGTGACTAAAGTCAAGACTGCATCTGTAGTCACAGACGGGGTCTTTTTTAAATCTAGAAGATGTAACCGTTTTTATATGGATCCGGCGGGCCAATAGGAAGCCACAAAGTCGTAACAGCCTCCTATTGGACAGCCATTTAAATCCCTTGCAATCACACTGGTAACTTCACATGCAAGTATCTCTGGAACCAAGGGGTCAACATAGCAGAATATAATACGCTCTGGAGGACCATCTGAATCCTGTTTAAAAAAAAAAAAAAAGGTTACATGACGAGATTATTTTTTTTAAATCACATGCAATGAATGAAGTAATATATTTATATAATTTTTTTGTTGTTGTACAAAGCACATACAAATCAACCTAATGAAATCTATGATGTAAATACTACTTCTTAAAAACATCTAAAACCTTGAGTATGAACAATACATGCCTTGTTCTCTGGCAGAAAGCAGCTCAGAGCAGCTGCCCAAGCCTAACGGTCTCAGTCCTCTCTGCTATTCCAGCGCAGCTTAACGACGGAACAGTAACACTTTGTATACATGTATTAACTCACTGCCTTTTGGGACCTCCTCTGTTATTTACTGTTGCAAGCATCCAGCCTGGAAAAAAAACCACATACGGTTTCCTTTCAACACAGACGTGTCCACAGAGTTAATAACGTTCTTGTCAAAGCTCTAGCCTTTCGTTTGTATCCCGTTGGTGCCTGATTATGGGCAGCCCTTGGCTGACTTACAAGGGATTCGTAATCGTACACTTGAAAGGAAATCGTGAAAAGCCATTACAGATGCACTTTTGTGCTCGATAGACATGACATACTGTACTTTACCAGACATTAAAAAAAAAATATATACCACTGCAGGCATTAGTCAAATGTTTCATGTAAATGTTCTTTAGTCATTTGCAAGAGTGAGTTTTTTCATTTTAAAAAGAGACTTTGCTGTATTTTATGGTTTTTATAGTGCCATCAAATGATAATTTACCACTGGTAGACAAAACTGCAACCCTGCAACAAATGAATATTTGCTGGAACACCTTAGTTCCGGGATTCTCACCTCAAGTCCTCAAGCCGCCGCCCCAACATGCCAGGTTTTAAGGATATCCCTGCTTTAGCACAGGTGGTCAATCAGTTTCTCACTTGACGACTGATCCAGTGATTTAGTCACCTGTGCTGAAGCAGGAATATCCTGAAAACCTGACCTTGTTGAGGGGCCTTGAGGACCGGAGCTGAGAACCCCTGCCTTAGTTAATTAAGAAATGTAGAACAACAAAAAACTCTCCAAGATTTTCAGTAGTCGATTGAATGGAAGTAAACAAGGGAACTGTCCTGTGCTCCGGTAAATAGTCCCAGCACCCGTAGGTGTCAGTGTGGTCATTTGGGAACAGAATGGAGGGTGCAGATACGGACCTCTAAGTTGATCAGGGCTGGGATGGGAATTCCTTACCTCTAGATGCTCTCCGATCTGGGTCCTGCTCTCCTCTGTCCTCCGTTAACCAGTGTGCAGCCTTCAGAGAAGTCAAATGGAAAGAAAGAAGTTCCGGCGCCACTGGGAGTGACAAATATCCAGGCTACTTCCGGGTTGATTGAAAAAACTTTATTTGGACATCACACACACAAGGCTACACCACGATCTCCCCCTCAACGCGTTTCACGCTCTAGAACAGCGCTTCGTCTTGGAGTAAAAAGAATGGAGGATATTCGTTGTTTGCACATGTTAACAATCCCACAGTGGACTTGTAGTATGGTAATACCTGTAAAGCTATGTTTAGCTAACATTTTGTGTTGCAATATAAAGATCAAAAGCTAGGACATTACGGGCTCTGGTTTCTGAATCCTAAAACTTAGGCTCTTTCTCTTGTCATGTCATTAATGACTTTGTAATGTTTTGCAGACACCTCCAATAATAAAGAGGTTACATTTAGGCCTTAAGATTTAATGTTTGCAATGATTATTTTAGAGCTGTTCATTTTCAGGCTAAATGGAAATCTGGGAAATGTCCTATGTCTGAATGGTCTTGGGGATATACACTTACATATTTCACATGCCCTTCTCTGCAGGAGATGGCCCTTTTTAAGGAAGTTAAGCCTTTGCAAATTATTCCGGCTCATTTGGTTCAACCACTTAAACCAACTTCTCCTTTCCGTCTGGCCCTGAGTCAAGTGGAGCTAGTCGAGCACCTGATCAAGGAGTTGGGGATGGAAAACAGTGGATTTACAGTTGACAATGTCATGAGGGTAAGGATCAACCTACATATCAGTAGTTCGCTTGGTGCTATATATGCAGAACATGCAATATAATCTAATCATTTTTTTTTTTAATGTAATCAAAGTAAAGATGTTTCTTAGTGACGACACATTAGTCTCCAAGGGAGAAATGTGCCAATATACTTAGCAGCACACTTACTGATGCATTAGCTCCCATTGAAAGGAGATATATATAAATATATATAAATATAAAGCAGAAAATAGCCGTGTTAGTCCAGTTGCGATAGTGCAGAATAAATGAGTTCTTCAGTATTAGGTGATACCTTTTTTATTGGACTAACAATTTATGTCATAGGACAAGCTTTCGAGAGTTATCCTCTCTTCTTCAGGTCAAGCAGTACTGATATACAAAGGATTCAATTTAAAACTATTAGACATATCACTCCCCCCCCCCAAACCCCCAGAGATCTATGAGCATGGTCTGCTTTCTGTTTTTAATGTTTTTCCAGTATAAAAAAAATGATTTTCTCTGCTCTGGTGTCTGAGGTTACCATGGTAACCGTTCGACTGGGGAGAGCTTCATTTAAACCTCCCAGACACTTAATTTGAAATGCTTATATCTCCTTAAAACAGCATCAGATTTAAAAAATAGAAACAGATTTGTGAAGGACAAGAATAGACCTGAAAAGGTTACCTTTAGTGTGATCAGCATGATAATTATACCAGAATTGAAACCACATTGGTCCTTTTTTCTGAAGAATCACTACCTATGTGGCTATAGAAGATCATACAAGTCAATAAATTGTATAATTTTTATGTTGGGGGGAATAAGCTATAATGCTACAGGGGAAAAAGGGAAACAACAACAAAAAGTCCCTCTGGTGTGACCTAGGTTAAAAAAAAAAAATCAAGATAGGTCGTTCGTGATAGAATTTTGTATATACCTAATTTATATCACATATAGAGGCAATCGCTCCCAAAAACATTTTGAACAAATCACAGGAAAGCAAATCACTCTTAAACATATTTAGCCTTTTTTCCTACCTTAGAAGTCACACAAAGCTGTAGATCAGTGGTGCGCAAACTGGGGTGCGCAATATTTTTTTAGGGCGCGAGCGGTTGCAGAGGTCCCGCGCTCTTCCCCAAGGCATTTAAATGAAATGCCGGAGACTGCGCAAGGCCTCTGCAATGAATGGAGAATCATTGATATCGTTTAAGTGCCTACTGTTTATAGATCCTATAGACACAGCTATAGTCTAATTCACATGTTTATAGCCATGATTTGCAATGTTATTGGATGCAAACAGCTTTTGCTAATATGTGCAGCGTTGTATGTGACAATGTTATATTTCTGGGGGTAATAGAAGGGTCTAACGCAAGGGTGGCCAACTTCAGTCCTCCAGGGCCACCATCAAGTCAGGTGTTCAGGATATCCCTGCTTCAGCACAGCTGGCTCAGTCATTGACCGAGCCACTTCTTGAGCTACTTGTGCTGACGCAGGGATATCCCCAATGCCTAGCCTGTTGGTGGCCCTTGAGGACTGGAGTTAGCCACCCCTAGTCTAACATATACTATTGTCATAAGTAGAAAAATAGAACAAAGTCCTGGATATCCGTACATCCGGATGCTGAATCAAATAATGCTAATAATATAAACTTGCTTGAAGAAGAACTATGAGTGCATCAATGGGTGTTCATATATAGTCACAGTTGATAGAAGCTCATAATATGGGTGGTACATGTGTGAAAACGAATCCCTCTGGTATGTAAGAGTCAAGGACCGTGAATGAACAGCCCTGACTTGTTCTCCTACCAATATGGATACACCACCCTAGAGCATAGTACCCACGTGTATAAAGAATCTGTAACATCCAGCAGTTGTAATGGTAAACTGACGATTAGATGCTTGTCCGAATCCAGTGCGTGCTGCACACTAGAGACGTCATGCAGGAAAATCCAAAAGGTAAAAAAAAAAAAGAGGAGCACAGCATGCAAAATAATGTGGGGCTGCGATGCACAAAATACATAAAAATAGGCTTTATTAGTGAAGTGACAACATGGCGTGAGCAGGGTGGACCACTAACGCGTTTCGTGTCACAGCGCTTTGTCAAAGTCAGGTATTCAGGATATCCCTGCTTCAGCGCAGCTGGCTCAGTCATTGACCGAGCCACTCATTGATCTATCTGTGCTGAAGCAGGGGCATCCCCAATACCTAGCCTGTTGGTGGCCCTTGAGGACTTGAGTTAGCCACCCCTGGTCTAACATATACTACTGTCAGTTTGCGGTAGGTGCCCTGGAGAACATTACATCGGAGGTGCGTGATAAAGCAGTGCAAATTATCCTCTACTTATACAAGCGGCACCGGGGCACCATCCTAGAATATCTGCCTACTGATGATTCCAACACACGCAAGAATATATTATACAAGACTCTCTTTGATGAATTTGCTAAAATTGATGGCAGACCAATCGGGGCTGATGCTAAGGTATGGACTGTATTCGGTAAGAAATGTGCGTATAATCCTACTCTGGTCTTTGTAAAGGATCATACTTAAGAAAAAACTCAAATTCATAAAATTGCTTTCTTAAAATTTGTATTTCCTCTTTTCTCTTTTACAGCAAACACAATGATGTTTTCTCACCTGCCTATGTGATTTGTTTGCAAACCATGTAGATTTAAACTCTGATATTCATACACACAAAATTTAGGAACGATTTTAAAGAGGTAATCCAAGCAGTTGAACAAAATATAAATCCTTTTTTTTATTTTAATATATGCAGCATTTGATTACCTGTATTGAAAACTAATTACCTAAGCTGCTGATCGATTGGTTCTCCCGTGATCGATCATCAAAATCCTGTTTCCCAAGGTTCACTAAATGGCTGCTTTTCAGTTTCAGATTAATCCTTCAGTCTGTGTAATTTAGCAGCTACAATGTATACTTATATTACTAAAGTAACATTATCTATTGTTACAGTTTTCAGCTCAAACTGCTGGGAATATTGGCAACAAATTATCACAAACCAGAAAGTGTCGCAAAGATCTTGCACTGCTAGGGAGGTGGGCAAAAGCCTGCTATAGAAATCAAAAGTTGTTTAGTATATTAAAGCTCAAGCAATATCCTACATGTGTGGTTTTTTTTTGTTGGTTTTTTTAAATAAATCAGTTCTGTACTATGAGAAAATACTTGTAGCATTTTTTTATTTTTTTAAACACATTTTTTAATAGATTCTAATGTAGCAAGCATTTATGTTTTTATAGAAACCATTTACAAAGTCCCACCCCTTCCCCTTCTGAGACAGGCTCTGGCTCGAGCCCTGCCCTCTCTCTAGCAGTGCACCAATTGTATCTAGTAACTGCCTGGTCACATGATCTTCCCCACAGAACTTTGCATCTTGGGTACTGTTTTGCAGCAATAAATTAATTAAATAACCCCGAGCAAAGCGATTGATTACAGGAGAACGGATCGATCTGCAACTTAGCTAATCACTTGTCAGTGTGCAGATTGTATTGATGCACATAATGAATGGAAAAAAAGGAATCCTTTTTTTTTTTTTTTTTTTTTTTTTTTAAGTCAGCTTGAACTGCAGCTTTAAAACTCATTAAAAATAGCAGTAAGAGTTGAATTTTGAAATTAAAAAAAGGTTTTATGTAGTACAGTATTTACTACTACAGAACTGATTTTTTTTTTATTATTATTATTTTTAATGCACACATGTAGGATATTGCTTGGATTGCTCCTTTATATCCTGAAAGGCACTGAAAATATATGATTTAAAGCACACCTTAACTCAGGGGGGCGCAAACTTTTTTCCCTGTGCCCCCCCTGCCGGCTGTCCCCTCACTCCCGCGCCCCCCCCAACCCCAACTTACCCACGCGCCGGCGTAATGACGTCACGTTGCCATAGCAACGTGACGTCACATGACCTCGCAGCGTCATTTTGACGCCGCGTTGCCATGGCGACGCAGGGAGGAAGCCGCCGGAGCCAAGGTAAGTTAGGTTTACAGAGGCGCTGCAGCTCCCCCGGCACTTAATTTAAGTGCCTTCGGGAAGCGCGCGGGGCCTCTGTAAACCCCGCGCCCCCCCCATCGGCAGTCTCGCGCCCCCCCTGGGGGTCGCGCCCCACAGTTTGCGCACCGCTGCCTTAACCCACTCTCACTGATTATAATAATATATATAATAATACAACTGCTATAAATTATAACGCCGTAATCATCTAACACCGTGTCATATAATCAATTTTTCAGTCCAGCTCTATTTGTGATGTTTATGTAAATAAAATAAAGAAAACGTGTTGCACGTCACGAAAGTGTAACGGCTCCACACGAAACCTCACAGGTTTACATCTTTCAGTAATTTTTTATTTTTTTTTGCAATATATTTCGCTTATTGCAACATTAAATCCAATAATGGCAATCAGGTTTCACCTTGGATCAATATCCTTCCCATGTTTACTTATTTGGTATATCCCTGTATACCCTTCCTTTCTAAAAAGATGTCCCAAGTTTTTTTTGAAAGTCTCTATTGTATCTGCCATCACAGTCTTCATGTTTAATTAATTCCACATTTTAACTGTCCTTATTGTAAAGAACATTTTCCTTCGTTGCTCGTGAACTCTGCTTTCCTCACAACTTTAAGGGATGATCGCATGTTGTTTGTACTGCCCTTCAGATGAATAGTTTTTTTTGAAAGCTCCTTGTATTGACCCTGAAAATATTTGTAGATGGGGATCATATCCCCTCTTATATGTCTATTTTCTAATATAAATACCTAAATTGGCTAGCCTTTTCTCATAAATCAGATTTCCCGTCCCCTTTATTAATTAGCACTTTTTCTGGTTCCATAATATCTTTTTTTTTTTTTTTTTTATGGAGTGGTGCCCAATATTGTACTCCATATTCAAGGTGTGTTCTTACTAATCCGTTATACAGTGGCATAATTAGGCTTTCTTCTCTTGCATCCATACCCTATTTCATGGAAGATAACATTATTTATCAGTTGGCTTTGCAACTACTGCTTGACATTTGGGCACTATTGCTAAGCCTGCTGTCTATAAGATCTCCTAAATCCTGCTCCATCTAGGAGATTTGTTTGTTGTAGCCTACATGAATTTGCTTTTAGAGCAGGGGGCATGGTCTATTAGTGGTTTACAATCTTATTAAACAAGGCACCCAAAAAAGCGGTTATTTTGAACACCCCTTTCTGTATTTATTGTACAAAGTAAGAATACCAAGATTTGGGGGTCGGGTACCCTAAAAAAACTATTTTAAACAATAAGAATTTCACTCCGTGGAGTATATTATTAATTTAACTCATGTCACATTCTGTATATCCACTGAGCTTATTCCTCCGGTCACTATCGGCCCTCCTTTTAAAATTTTCTGTGAACCAATGTTCGGAAACAATATTTGAATCAAATAGTAATTAGCTAGGAACATATTTTTTCATATGGTAGAATCTCCCATCGAATGTCTGCTGCTTTTTTTCCCGTATGTATGGGGAAGTGGCGGATTTAAAAATCCGTCTCCCGTAGGCAATTACCTTGGGCCACCTCCTCCTTTGTGCTGCCCTCTTCATCGTCGTGGCGTCAAATGACATGAGGTCACGTGACGCCATATTTCCATGACACCATGGGCTTTTACGTTGCTATGGCAACACATCACCATCTGACACCGTAGCATCATTTGACGCCATGATCCTGAAGGAGGAGTAGGGCGGCATGAAGAAGGTAAGAACCTTACAGAGGCCTCACGCTCTCCCACGGCAGTCAGTAGGGAAGAGGGCGGGGCCTCTGTGTATGGTCTAGGACGTTTGGCCGTGGCCATTTAGCAGTGACCAAAACGTCACCGGGACATTTCACTGCGTTATTTGCTCCCAATCGTCCACTCCCACAAGCCAGCTATAAAATGTGCAGGTTTAAATGTCCCGTGCGGGACCGCTACACTACTAGACCTGCCAATCTGACGTGCCATCTTTAAATGTACCGCGTGGGACATTTAAACATACACTTATCAGACCTGGCTTGTTGGAGTGGTCGGGCACAGCAGAGCTGCCCTGCGGAACGCCGGCTGTGTTTTGGCAGCAGCCAGTAGCGAATTTCCATTAGGCCCGGGCCTAGGCCGCCAAAATGTTTTGGCCCCCATATACAGATGCCGCGCTCGCGGGCATGTGGCAACCGCCTCCTTGCTGCCGCCCTCCTCCTTTCGAATCGCAGCGTCAAATGACGCCACGGACATCACACATTGTCTCATTGCCATGGCAACGTGACATTACGCCGGCAAATTATGAAACGTTACCATGGCAACGCGGCGCCGTGCAACATCACATTGGTGATGTCTGCGGCGTTATTTGACACTGAGATTCGGAAGGAGGGCAGCAGCAAGGAGGGGGCTGCCAAATGTAAGTGCCGAGTGGCAGAAGATCTTGAAATCCGCCACTGGCCGCAGCCAAACATTCTCTGTATATGGGGTGGGCAGGAGGGAAATTTTGCCGCCCCACAATGTTGCCGCCCGTAACCTATCAGGCCTAATGGGAAATCCGCCACTGGGTGGGGGAATGTTACTGTAGTTTAAGACAGGTACAATAGACCGTGGACAGAATAAATGCTACATCGATAACTATATTTGGATGTAATAGGGTACAACAAAGAAGAGCTATGAAGGAGGGTCTGCAGCCTATCACTTGTTCATTAGACAAGTGGATACCCATGTCTTCCATACCGTAAATTATATATGGACCATAAACTGTATGATGTTGACTTAATTAAGTACAGTATATTACATGTCTACCATAGGCTTTCTAGTTGGTTTCCCTGCTTGCCTGAACTACTTTATGGACCTGTTCAAGTCACTTAATATTATCAATATTAATTTTCTTTATTCTCTATTAAGAAAACTAAAAACAATTATATCTTTAACAGTCACAGAAAAAGGCAGCCACAGAAGAGGCAGAAAAGCAAAAGAAAAAGGAGATCCGAGCTCTTCAGGAACAGCTGGCAGCCCTCAAGGAGATCCAAGCAGAGGTTCAAGCTGGAAAGGTACAGAAGGGTTTTATTGTATACATTGGCCTCTGTGTTCTATGATCTACATTAAATATTATGTATCCTATGTTCAAAAGTGAAATAGTTGCTGAAAATTGGTCTCTTCCTGGTTCCTTTTTTCCATGTGCACATTCAAATACCAAACTGTATATTCCAGTATGGTTCAGAACGTAAGCCAGAACTCTCATCATTGGTTTTTAAGAATAAAGAACCGAGAAAAAGCCAGACAGAAGAGAACACTGTGGTCATTACTGATTCTGGCTCAGTATAAAAATGAGATCTGACAGCACTAACCACAGCTTTGGATTCAGTAATGTGTGTGCGGCAAACTGCAAATCTGAGTCACCGCATTACAATATTCCTTACCGTTTGTACTTGAAAGCGTTGTATATTTACTCTTTCTTTCCTTTCCATAGTATTTTGATCTTTCCTTGCAGGACAGTATTTTTGCTTACATTGAAATTGACTTTAAAAATGTGTTGTTGTTTTTTAGGAGAAAGAAGGTAACCTGTACAAATCAAAACTGGGTAAGAGGACCTTGTCTCTTTAAAAAGAATAACAACAAAGAGGATTATTTTGTCTTTCACTATTGATAATCCTGTGTGTACATGTTTTTTTCCTGCCTAATGTTGGAATTGGTGCACCTTTGCATGTTGGTTATCTCTGGGTTATGGTCAGAGGTGGGATGCCACAGAATTAATACACAGCCTATCCAGAGGAAGCTGCAGAGGTTTAGTTTGCCAGTATTATTTGGCTTTAGATTCCTGGCTGATTGACCAAGCCACATTCAGGCATTTCCCCACCTGTCTGATCTGGAGCCAACTAACTTTCTAAAGAAAATATCTAGACACCAACTTAAAATTTGTAACGTGGAAAAATGTTACTACACTCACTTCGCTCTAGACGAGCATTGAATGTTATGAAACTATGAAAAGGGGGGGGGGGGGAAAGAAGTCAACCAAATGTTTCGTGCCTCTCTGTCTTCATTAGAATATAACCATTTGTAGTAATAAAAAAAAAGATAAATGGGAAAAAACTAATTTCTTCCTCCAGGCAGCTGAAATAAACCTATTTCCTTTTACAGAGTTAATTTAGGTTGGTTGGATGGGGGATTACCTGACTTCCAATTTGGCAATAGAAGCATAGGGAAAGACTGGCAGCTTTGTACAGAATATGTGCAAGCTAGAAAAAAAAGCACAGGATGAGGGGGAAAGGAAGTGGTTTGCTCAGTGTACATTGGTCATAAGGATGCTGGAAAATGATTTGATGCTATCCTACAAGCCTGGGTTATTAACCCTTTACAATTAAATAGGCATGCATTTAATTGCCGGCTGTGCCTAATAGCAAAGTAGCTAGGAATACCAGAATGTAAAAAAATTACTTAAGTGGCAGTTTATTTACTAAATGCACATCAACCATCTCACTCAATGGCCACCACTGGGATACATACACCTAAATATATATGCAGTTGTAGCATTTTTAGTATGCAAGGAATAAATGATGATTACTTAGACTGACACAGATTATCACGGACATGATCATCCTTTTATACTGTATGTAGCATTGTTCCATTACTAAGCAGTTGGGAAGACTTGTATTGGCTGATTCTATCGTTTAGAACAGGGGTGCGCAAACTGGGGGGCACAGGATTTTCTTGGGGGGCGGGGGCGGTTGCAGTGGCCCCACGCTCTTCCCCAAGGCATTTAAACTGCCTCTGCAACTGAACGTACCGTGGTTCAGCCGGCATCTGATGACACATTGATATAGCAACGCTGCGGGTTCATGTGAATGCAGGGGGGGCGCAGCATCAGAGGTTTGCGCTCCCCTGGCTTAGAATCTAAAGTCATCAACCGCACAGTGTCTGTGTTTTCATAAATCGACCACCTGTTTTTGTGTCATAAGGAAGAGTTTGTGAACTCTATTAGAAAAGCAGAAATCTGTGTGGCAGATGTATCCTACTGGGGATTCAAACAAAGCCTGGCTCAGCTGTGTCTTATGACATGTAATAAGGCGGTACCATATGAGTAAAGCTTTTGGAAATGGTGTTTGTGTATGTTGGTGAGTTTGTGAGGGTTATGCTTTGTGTGAAACATCAAGTATCTGATGTATGAGTGTAAGGGAGGAGTGGATTCTGGGATGTGGTTGGGCTCTCTATAGGTGCTTGAATGATTTGAGCAGTGCGTACACTTATCTGCTTGAGTTAGTTCACGTAAACTTAGTGTATCAAAGAATATCTCAAGTTTAAAGCTGCAGACCAAGCAATATCCTACGTGTTTTTTTTTTTTTAAATAATAAATCAGTTCTGTACTATGAGAAAATATTTGTAGCATTTTCTTAAACAACTCTGAATGACATATTTAATGTATAATAATGTAACAGGCATTTTTTGTTACTATACCAACATTACAAAGTCACATCCCCTTCCACTTCTGAAACATGCTCTGGCATACCCCTTTTTGAGCCCTGCCCTCTCTCTAGCAGTGCACCAATTGTATCTAGTGACTGCCTGGTAACATGATCTTCACCACAGAACTTGCATATTTGGTCGTCTTCTGCTGCACTGACAGCCATTTAGTGAACCCCCGAGCTGAATATTCGCCAATCAATCGGCAACTTAGCCAATTACTTATCATTGTGTGGATTATATTGATGCACATATTAAAGGGGGGGGGAGAGAAAAAAATGGCAGCTTGGACTGCTGTTTTAATTTGATAGTTCAATAATGCACTAACAACTGAATTTGTCAAGTGTTTTATTTTGACTGTCATATTTTCTTTTCTTAATAGTATGTTAAACCCAGCAGTTTGTCATAGTTACTATCTTGCTATGTTCTAATATAGCAGCCTCAATTTTGGCACCACCCAGTTACATAGTTATATAGTAGATGAGGTTGAAAAAAGACATGCGTCCATCAAGATCAACCTATGCTAAATTTAGACAACAGATATGTTATCCTATATCTATACTTACTTATTGATCCAGAGGAAGGCAAACAAAGAACCCCATTGTTATATCATCCAATGATATCTCAAAAGGGGAAAAATAAATTCCTTCCGGACTCCAAGAATTGGCAATCGGATTACTCCCTGGATCAACATTCTTCCCGTTTCGTTTACTTATTTGGTATATCCCTGTTTACCTTTCCAATCTAAAAATATGTCCAACCTTTTTTTGAACAAATCGATTGTATCTGCCATCACAGTCTCCATGGGTAATGAATTCCACATTTTAACTGCCCTTACTGTAAAGAACTCTTTCCTTTGTTGCCGGTGAAATCTCCTTTCCTCCAACCTTAAGGGATGGCCCAGAGTTCTTTGTAATTCCCTTGGCATGAATAGTTCTTTTGAAAGCTCCTTGTACTGTCCCCGAATATATTTGTATATAGATATCATATCCCCTCTTAGAAGCCTCTTGTCTAATGTAAATAAATCTAATTTAGCTAGCCTCTCCTCATAAGTTAGATTGTCCGCCCCTTTTATTAATTTGATGGCTCTTCTCTGCACTCTCTCTAATTCCATAATGTCTTTTCTATGAAGTGGTGCCCAAATATGTACTTCATATTTAAGGTGTGGTTTTACTAATGCTTCGTAAAGGGGCATAATTATGTTTACTTCCCTTCCATCCATTGCCCGTTTAATGCAAGATAAGATCTTGTTTGCCTTTGCAGCTACCGAATGACTTTGGGCACTATTCCTAAGCCTGCTGTCTACAAGCACTCCTAAATCCTTCTCCATCAAGGATTCCCCCAATTTATCCCCATTTAATTTGTAAGTCGACAGTTTATTCTTGCTTCCCAAATGCATAACCTTACATTTATCTGTATTAAATCATTTACCTGCCCAAGTTTCCTGTCTCTCCAAGTCCTTCTGGAGAGAAATTACATCCTGCTCTGATTCTACTACCTTACACAATTTAGTATCATCAGCAAAGGTGGAGACTTCGCTCTCGAAGCCAACCTCAAGGTCATTAATAAACAAGTTAAAAAGCAGGGGTCCCAGTACCGATCCCTGAGGTACTCCACTCACGACCTTAGCCCAACCTGAAAAAGTTCCATTTATGACAACCCTCTGTTGTCAATCCTTCAACCAGTTTTCAATCCAGGTGCATATATTTTTACTGCGTCCAGTTTCCTTTATGTTGTACACCAACCTCTTGTGTGGAACCGTATCAAAAGCCTTTGCAAAATGTAAGTAGACCACATCAATAGCATTACCCTAGTCTAAATTCATACTTGCCTCCTCAAAGTAACAAATAGGGTTAGTTTGACATGATCTATCCTTCATAAATCCATGCTGACTATTACTAATAATTTTGTTTTCCATTTGGTATTCCTGAATATTATCCCGTATTAAACCTTCAAGTAGTTTCCCCACTATTGAAGACAGGCTTACTGGTCTGTAATTCCTGGGTTGTCATCTACCTTTTTAAATATAGGTACCACATCTGCTTTACGCCAATCTTTTGGTACTGAGCCTGTGGAAATGGAGTCCTTGAATATTAAATGTAATGGTTTGGCTATTACTGAACTTAACTCCTTGAACTCTTGGATGTATGTCATCGGGCCTCAGTTAACCAATTGTTCATTAATATGGAGGTTATGGCTTCCTCCTGTGGCACTACTATTGAAATTGATTCTTCTTCCCTGGTAAGCACAGAGGCAAAGCTTTTGTTTAATACCTCTGCTTTTTCCTTACTGTATGTCCAATAATCTGCCTGCCCATCTCACACTGAAAGGATCCTATATTTTATTTTCTAATTTTTTTGTTATTAAGGTACTTAAAGAACTTTCTAGGGTTGATCTTACTTTCTATTGCAATCCTTTTTTCATTATCTATTTTTGCTAATTTGATTGCTCTTTTGCAATTTTTGTTACATTCCTTATAATTCTGATATGATGTCTCCGTCCCTTCTGACTTAAAGAATCTAAATGCCTTCCTCTTCTTGTCCATTTCCTCCCCTACCTGTTTATTTAGCCACATTGGTTTTCACTTATTTCTTTTATACTTATTACCCAAGGGTATACACTGATGAGTGTGCTTTTCTAACAATGTTTTAAAGTCTGCCCATTTATCTTCTACATTTTCCCCTGCAAAAACATCATCCCAATGTATTCTTTGTAGATTAGTCCTCAGTTTATTAAAATCTGACTTTCTAAAGTTTAAGGTCTTTGTTGAACCCAAGTAATCTGTTTTTTATTTATTTCAAATGTTATGATCACTGTTACCCAAATGTTCCAGGACTTGAATATTTGCTATTACTTCTACTTGTTTGATATGACCAAATCCAGTACTGCCCCTCTCCTGGTTGGTTCCTCAATAATTTGGGTCATATAATTGTCTTTAAGCACCCCCAAAAAACAGTTTGCAGAGACTCTGGAAATTTAAGGGAACATTGTTGTGTATATACTTATGCATAAGGAAAGTCCTTAATCGAAACCAAAGCATTACATAATGCCACAAAAATACTTTGCTCTGATATATAAATAGTTGAAGTGGTTGACTTCAGTCTTGGCTAGAACGGGGGAAATGGCAGCAGGCTTCTCTGATAGTGTGTGGGGTGAGGGCAACAGGGTATACACAGAGTACAAACTAAGACCACTCCAAGTGGTATCATGGGGCAGAGTGGAACTTCCAATTGATGCATTTAGGAGGTTGAGGTCCGCAGGTGCCCACATACACATAACAAGGTATTTCTTTTAAGAAAAGGTTTACATCCTGAACTATTGTATGTACTATACTACCTTGCATAATATGGCTGTTGTATTTAGATTGTTGCTGTGCTTTACGTATGTGTTGGACACCATTTTTCTTCATCTTGTCATGTTCTTTCTTCTAAGATGAACGTGGTAAGAGGACTGCATTGTCTCCCAATACAGACACTGCTGACGACCATTCTTCAGTTACTAATTACTTAGATATGTAAGTATATGGTATTTCAAATAAAGGGTATGTTATCTAGTGTCCTTATTGTTCTACCTTTCCGGTAAATTGAGTCTTCATGCAGAATATTATAGCATTTCTGTTATGCTTACATGCACTGTAACCATATCACTTTTGAGAGAACATATTGTTATAGAAGGTGGTGTGGCATTTACATATAAGCACTGGGTGCATTGAAACGGTGTTACAGAATTTGAGTGATAAGATGTGGTGTTCCAGATGGGAATAAAGATATTAATATCTTTTCAGGAGCAGCAATAATGTTAGCTGGTAAGAGAAGCTTTAATGCACTGCATGGTGGATATATAATATATATATATTAACCAGGGGAATCCTGATGACCAAAGAAGACAGCACACCGCAAAGATGATACACAAAAGTGTATTATGAAACACAGGGCCGCCAACGTTTCGGTCCTCGTATAGGGACCTTCCTCAGGGCATGTATATAATTTTTTTCATGTTTATTTGTAGGTTGTGTATCTTTTGTGGTGAAAGAGATGAATCCTTTACAGAAGAAGGTTTGGATCTCCATTACTGGAAGCACTGTCCCATGCTAAAAAGATGTGAGCACTGCAAGCAGGTAACCACATCCTTACAACATCCCCAATAACTTCCTTGTCTATTTGTACTCATTTGAATAATTTGGAAGACACTTGGAACAACATCTAGCAGTGAACATATTTACAAGAGGTAAATTACACAATGATGTCTCCTAACGCTACAAGTACAAAACAAGCCTTGCTTGTGGTTACGTTTTTAGGACTTGATGAATATTCCTAAATGTGAAGGCATCACTTAGATTAAAGCACCAGTTTCTCTTGGCAGTATAAAGTGAAAGCAATCAGGCTTGTAACACTGGGCTTAGCATTTTGTGGGTTATTCAATAAATACTGGCCCCAAAACGTAATTTCAAAACGCATGAAAAAAAATTCCAGTGAATATACCTTATATGCCTTCCTGCCTCTCACCTGTCTCCCCTACAATCTATCCTAAACGCTGCTGCCACTCCACACTCTCCTAAATCTATCTCAGCGTCTCCTCTACTGAAATCCCTCTCCTGGCTTCCTATCAAATCCCAATCACACACACACAATTCTCCTCCTCATTTTTATACTCTTCTGCTGCTCCTCACATCTCAGCCCTAAGTTCTCTCTATACACCATCCCGACTCGTGTTCTGCTCAAGAATGTATTATCTCTACCCCTTTTTGTATCTAAAGCACTCTCCCACCTTTAAACCTTTCTCACTGACGGCCCCACACCTCTGGAAAGCCCTTCCCTTCAATATCCGACTCGCACCCTCTCTAACCACCTTTAAGACCTATCCTAAAACCCAGCTCCTTAACGAACACACGAGTAGCTCCGTGGCTGATACTATACACTTCATACGTTGACCTTCGCCCCCTGCAGATGCACTTACCAGGACACCTTCCTACTGTCTCTGTACGTTCTTCCTACTTGCCAATTAGATTGTAAGCTCTTCGGAGCAGTGACTCCTTTTTATAATGTTACTTTTATGTCTGAAGCACTTATTCCCATTATGTGTTATTTGTGTTATTTATATTATTATGTCACATGTATTACTGCTGTGAAGCGCTGTGCTGGTTTGTAACGGATATGTGCGCCTATAATATATATTATCTCTAAGGCTGCGGCCCCACTGGCGCTGAGCGTGATGACCGCGCAGTGCTTGCCACTTTTATTTACATAAATCTTTGTATAAGTCCGCGCTCTCGCAGTGGGCGCGCGCTCGAGCGTAGGCACACACGCTCACTCAAGCTTGGTGCTTGAGTAAACTTTTTTTTTTTGCTTTCAAGCGCACTCAACTTGCCCGCAACGCCCCCTCCCCCCTTGTTTTCAACAATATACATTGAATAGTTTCTTAATGGACATTTTAAAATCATAAGCACCATTAGCTGAAACTACAGTACAATCATCATTTCACATTTTTGCAGCAAATGTATAAGATAACAGTCCAAGAGTGTCTTCTTTCAATATTATTTATTTAACTGATCTATTGTTTCTTATTTATATAAAAGAATCACATCTACATTCCGGTGTCTCTGACTTCATATGCACATTCAATCAGTGGCAATAGCAATGTATTTTAAAGCGGCAGTTCAAGCAATATCCTACATGTGTTTTTTTTTTGTTTTTGTTTTTTAATAAATCAGTTCTGTACTATGAGAAAATACTTGTAGCATTTAAAAAAAAAAAAAAGAATGTTTTAAAGACATTTTTAATGTTTCTAATGTAGGAAGCATTTCTAAAGTGACAGCCCCCTTCCCCTTCTGATAGGCTCTGTCTCTTGAGCCCCGCCCTTGCTCTAGCAGTGCACCAATTGTATCTAGTAACTGCCCAGTCAATCATATTCTAGGATCTACATTGCCCAGAATGCTGTGCAAGAACTGAATCCCTGAGCAAGCAATCTATTACAGTCGATTACAGGAGAACGGATCGATCTGCGGCTTAGCTAATCACTTGTCAGTGTGCAGATTGTATTGATTCACATAGTGAATGGGAAAAAAATATATACTTTTTTTTTTTTTTTTTTTAAACGGCAGCTTGAATTGCAGCTTTAATATGACCAAGATTCTTTTGCAGTAATTTATTGATTCCCTCTGACATAAGGTTGTAGAAATAGCAAGTTTGACTGACCATCTTGTGAGCGAATGTGATCAGAAAGATGGATTTGGAAAATGTCAGCGCTGCTTTGAAGCTATTCCAGAAGAGGAACTCCCAGAACATGTAAAAGCCAAGAGCTGCAATCGTAAGTATATTGGCTTTTAAATACACTGAAAAAAACCTTTCCTAAAAAATGTCTTTTGCTTCTTAGTGACTCTTTACAGCTTCAACTTTACAGTTCTGCTCACACTGCGTGCCCGCACTGCGTACCCGCCGCCCGCACTGCGTACCCGCCGCCCGCACTGCGTACCCGCCGCCCGCACTGCGTACCCGCCGCCCGCACTGCGTACCCGCCGCCCGCACTGCGTACCCGCCGTACTGAAGACTGCCACGTTTGTGTGTGTTTGTGGCAATATCTATAAATATATGTATTTACATGGCTTTTTTGTGCTAGTACTCAGTACCGGCACCTCTGTTTCCTGTGCTGCAGGTTTTTTCCCTGCTTGCTGTGGGGGCGGGACAGTGACTGCACACAACCAATCACTCCCGCCCCCTGCGTGCCTGAGCAGAACAGTTCCAGACTGAACCAGAGGGGGGGAAGAGGGGAAAGAGACAGGTGGGGGTGTGAGAGAGACACTGGGGGGGGGGAGGGGCGGCCGCAGCCCAGTGGACACAAATCCGCGCCCCAGGAAAGCTGTCTGTGGCCATGATTTCTGTCCCCTCTTTTGAATCATGATTTGATGAAAAAATGCAACCAAGTGACTCCTTTGTTACACAGACTTAAGTTCTAAATGTAAAAATATCACTAGTATATTTTAGCCCAATTGGTAGGAGCGCAGGAATTGTTGTTTATTTTCCATAAATGTAAGGCCAATCCTGTTACCAGCTGCATACTTTACAAAGGGAGGAGCGCAGGTAATATGTACAGTTTTTATTTTTCATACATGTTAGGCCAGTTATTTTCCATGGTGCATACTCCATAAGGGCATTTAATTATAGGGTTACTGATACATTCCGTCATACGGGTAGGTTTTAGCTCACCTGGTTTCTGTTTTACTATACAGTTCCTTGGAGATGTATGGCTCCTCCTTTCAGTATAGAGCTCCTTTACCAATTCTCCAATTAGCATAAAGGTATTATACACCTTATTGTCAGTCTACACTTCATCCTTCACTGAAGAGTAGGTGAGTGTTTATGGCTTGCAGAAAGAAGAGATACGTGTAAGTATTAATATTTATCACTAGGGTATTTGTGCACTCACAGTTTACCCTTATAATAAGGGTACTTTGTTACTGGCATTGGCCAGATTTTTAACTACAACAAATCACAAATAAGCATATGCTTCATTTATTTAACCCCTTAGGGCCACTTTCACAAACTTCATAAATTTGAGACCATAGGACAATAAGAAATTACATATATTCTGTGGAGGTACTGTACCTGCTAAACAGAGTTTACCTTGACAAGGTTGGCAGACTTGCATCATGTTTTGATCAAAAGATGCAACCAAGTGACTCCTTTGTTACACAGGCATTCATTCTAAATGTAAAAATTGCCTCAGAGTGGCGGGAAGGTGGCAATAGGTGTTCAGGTAGATGAATAGTGGCACTCATGTCTAGGGTTACCAGGTGTCCGGTTTTGAACCGGGCGTACCGGTATTTTGCCTCTGCAGCCGGTAACAAATGAGAGGTAATACCGGACATGTATGTGCCCGGTATTACCTCTCTCTGGACATCATGGTGGGCAGCATGAGTGCGGAGGATGGCTGGGTGCAAATTGAGACGCGAGAGTGCGGTTGGGAGCGGGCTGAGGCGTGCAGCAGCTGCGTGGCCAGCAGCAGAGTGAGCCGCAGCCAGTCGCAGTGCAGGTTAGAGTGGAGGACGGCGGCGTGATGGGAGAGCATGAGGGAGTGGAGGACTATTTAATCTGGTAGTGGAAGAGAAGGAGGAGGAGGGTGGTGCTGATGAAGGAGGAGGAGGATGGTGAAGTAAGAGGAGGAGGATGAGGGTGGTGGTGTGAGAGGAGGATGAGGGTGGTGGTGTGAGAGGAGGGTGGTGGTATGAGATGAGGAGGAGGAGGAGTAATAGACTAGCAGTGGTGGTGTTAGATGATGAGGGTGGTGGTGTGAGAGGAGGAGGAGGGGGGTGGTGTGAGATGAGGAGGAGGAGTAATAGACTAGCAGTGGTGGTGTTAGATGATGACGATGGTGGTGTGAGAGGATTATGTGGGCGTGAGAGGATGAGTGGGGGCGAGAGGATAAAAGAGGATACAGGCTGATGAGAGAGGATTAAGGCGGGCGAGATGAGAGAGGATGATGGGGTTGCAACAATCTTGGAAGTAGGGGAGAGAGGAGCATTAAGATCAGTATTGCCAGGTACAGTTTAACTTCAGGTATGTTATTTATAACTGACCATTCATTACGTTGGTTTTTTTTTTTTATTATTATTATTTCACTACAAGTTTGCACCATTTCATATTCTATTTCGTAAAAAATGCTGAGAGAGCGCTAAATCCCCAAACCCCTCCCAGAATTTTACAAAATAGAATATGAAATGGTGCAAACTGGGAGTGAATTTTTTTTTAAAAATGACATAACGGTCAGATAATAACATACCTCCCCATCGACTTTTCGAGAGCGTCGCATTTTTCACCATGGTGTCCAGTATTTTCGGAGAAGCCACCTGGCAACCTTACTCATGCTGGTAGATTTAACCATACTATGAAAGCTTGAACAATATACCCAGCTAAAGTGAGAAAGCTACTTGCCAACATGCAAATGAGGCCAGCACGGTAAGAAAGGTCTCAACCCTGAAATAGAGAACAAGCCAAAAATGCAAGTTCTGTCATTCTCTAAAGGCTGGAATGTCCCTGGGTTTGACGGCTTTCAGGAAGAAGGTAGAGGGTGGTAAGAATCCCCTGGGGTTAAGCAAAAACTGTCATACATATTTAATCTGGTTATCAGTTTGAATGGGGCTGCCAGGGGCCCCCGCTGTGTTAATCCGATGGGCCATAAATCTGGCTGCAGAAATATCACATAAATGTTGCAGCATTACTGGGAGTTTGCCCCAGATTTTCCAAGGCAAGTGTTCGGATACTCATCTGTAGATAGTGGAAAAATCAGTGAAGTGAACTCTTATGTCGCGCAGCCTGCTAACAGGCAGCGTATGTGACGCTGCTTTTGTACGTTTGCCAAAGAGCCATGTAACCTCGAAACAACATCACAGTTTTGAACTGTGTAGTATTTTAATGGAATACATCTATATCGTTAATACTTGACGAGTGCAGTGGCTTCTTGGGGGGGGGGGGGGATGTGTGTGTGTGTGTGTGTGTGTGTGTGTGTGTGTGTGTGTGTGTGTATTTGTGTTGTAGATTTACTTCTATATTTTGTTATCTCATGACTTTCTAGTTACATACACATGTTAAAGGAACAATCCAGTCTGGAAACTTTCTTTTTTCAAAATTAACATCAAAAAGATTTTTGGGGGGAAAAAGAAGGGAAGGGGGGTACACGTTTACAGGTACATTCAAGTTTTTCACAGTATCAATCCAGATAATACATCAGTTGTTGGGTTGTCTATTAATGTGGGTTACTTTCTTCACTCTTCCAGCTATATCTCTATCGCTGCACAATTTTAGTCAAGTAAAAATAGCCTGTTTTGGGGTGTTGTTCTGGGTTCAATCTCCCATCGATGCGGGCTGACCATGGTTCCCACATTTTGTGGACCTTTCCTGAATAGGGGGGTCCAGCCGGACTGATCGGTGTTCACCCAACATTTAGAGGAACCCCATTTCAAGAGCTGGAAGCCCAGGTTCTCCTGAGCAAATTGGAAGATTAAAAATGTCAGCAAGTAAGAGCTCACTCCCGCGTCCAATAAAAAGCTGCAATGACACCAGGGAGATGATGTTGCGGCTTCCTAATGGTTACCCCATGACCATGTTTGATGTCCATGCCCATATTTGTAGGGTTTTTGTGTGTCAAATTCACCCCCCCCCCCCCCCCACGAATATCTAAGGCCTCGCCAAGGTTCTTGCTGGCGTGCGGAGGCGCGCTGAGGCTCAGGGAAAGCGGGGGCGTGTCGGCGAGCGGGCCAGTGACGTCACGGAGCTGGTTCGCCCTCATTGGGCGAACCGCTCACGTGACCGGCCCTGCGCTCCGGCAAGCGCTTGATTTTAAAATTTCCCTAAGACCTACGCTTCCGCACGCTTGCGGAAGCGTAGGCGAGCCCCTACTAAAGCCGCTCTCATTGGTAAGTACCAGCGCGGCTCAGCATTACGCGCTGACCGTGCCCAAGGCCTAAGGAATCAGAGGGGCTTCAATTACGCAAAGTTTCCAGGCATGATTTCTGCTTTAACAGTTCCTGTAGGATCCAGTGATCAGAGCAAATTCACATGTCACTCTTCATTCATATCCCAGCTTATATAATAGCAAATATTTACTGTGGCTTCTATGTGAGCAGAATGTGGAGTGAAATACATTAAACTTTAGCTTTGGCAGACCCTTTCCAACATTTCCAAGAAATGATGCATTGGAAATATAAGATGTGCCATGACAGAAGCACAGAACTGTACATGTGAGCGTTTACACAGCCACAGACGGAAAGCAATGTTACTTTTCATAGAGCATAACGCAGCGGTGTGCAAACTGGGGGGCACGTCCCCCATGGGGCGCTAGATTTTCTGAGGGGGGGCAGTTATAGAGGTCTACCACCAGGCATTTAAATTAAATGCTGGGGGACCGTGCGAGGCCTCTATAATACACTTACCTTCCAGCAACTCGTCATCCTGGTAACCCGGCGTCAAATGACGCCACGGGTCACGTTACCATGGCGACATGACTCCGGGGTCGAGCAGGGGGGATTGCGCAAGATGACGAGGCGAGCCGGCAGTGATGTGCACGGGGGAAAGTTTGCCCACCCCTGTTATAAGGGATAAAAACCTAATCGTTGAGGCTCGGTTGGTAGTATAGCAATCTTACATTATGAAGTGTCAATACCAGGAACACGTCTTGTTTTTGTTTATTGGTTGTCACGGGAGACCAGGCAATTTACACCTTTTTACCAGGATTATTCATTGAACAAAACAAGTTAATAAAATAAATTGAAGTTTATTCGCACAAATTCTCTTGCACACAGTGGAACACAAAATACAGACAAAAAGACACACTTACTGGGGGTCTGGGGTCGAAAACTAGACTTTCCTAGGTGCAGGGAACTCTAAATAAGAGTTTTACACTAACAGGAACTTAGCCTGGAATCTCCTGGTTCTCTTCTCTTCTGAGAACTTGGACTTTCTTGACCACGAGTTACTCCCAATCTCATGGACCTGAAATCGGCTACAAATTCCAGCTACGTTCGATATTGAGAACTTGGCCACAGAAATCGGGACTTAGTCTCTGGCAGGCAGGATTTCCTGGCTTGAAATCAAAGCCGGTTGCTCCACTATTCGCGTAAGAGCAACTTTGAAAAGCCCGCCCGCGCTCTTACTACCTGAGAAATACAATCTGATTGGCTCACAGATTTTTGTACCAATCAACGTGTGAGAAAATTCCCAAGCAACCAATCCGAGCCAAACCGGCTAGAAAAGCCGGGAAATCTGAAATTGCCAAGAGACATGCGCAAGTTTGCCACCTCGGTATCTGGATATTTCAATGCCACCTGCTGGGACAGGCTCCACCAGGTCTGGCAGAGCAAGTGCAGCCCAGAACACTGCCATTGTGCCCCGGACCTTGGTACTTCGCCTTTCCCTGCTGTCCATTTACTTATCACACCTCTGGCATCCTCTGACTGCTTTGAACTCCAATATCCAGCAGACTTACCAGAGCCTATGGGTTAGCCCAGGCAGTCTGTTTGGATATCTGTTCCGAATGTAACAAGCCTATTACTGATCTAGCGGTCGTTAATCGAACACATCACGGCGCCGATTTTGAGTTCTCTGCTGTTCCCCCCGCAGCATGAACGCGGCCAATCGCCCCAGGCACCCGCGCTTATCGCGGATGTTTTGTTTGAATTTCAAGGATTCTGTTTCTAAGTTTGCAATAAAATGTATGAATTGTAATGTGTACAGTACTGTGCTACTGTGCTACTGTGTCAATTTCATGTTTTTAAAAGCCAGAACACTAAAATTCGTTAGATGTTTAATGGTTTCCTGAGTCTCTGGGTATAGGGGACAGAATAAGAAGATGTTTGTACTTTTATTCCTAGCTGTCTTATTCCCATACTCTATCTTCTAGACTCTGAGTCCCCCTCAACCTTATATACGGTTGGGGCACCCACAAACCCTACACTGGTTCTGTGTTACCTGGGCATTAGCTGGGGTACCCTCCTTAACCTAGGGATTCCCTCAGCTGCAGGGATACTTGGTCATCCCTGTGCCTCATTCTCCTTTCTGGGCTATGCTGAAGCAGGGTACCCTAGTGATGAGTCGCGCTTGATTTTCCAAGGGGAGATATTGCCGGGACAATGTGACTACATGTATCCGAGAATCAGACATGATTCCTGGGTACATTTATAGGGGAACCGACAACTTCGGACCCCAACTACCTAGGCACATTCTAACAACAATTCCTCCGCAAAACCACCCTTGAAACTCATCCCCTAGCAAGCCCTGCTCGCTGGCATGCTCGGAAAGGGGAAAACACACAAAATACTTTTATTGCAGGTAATACATTGGAAATATACATTGTTACTGGGCCCAAGAGCTAACTCTCTTGGACCCTTATACACGGATCAAGGATAACCAAAACGGGCTTAACCTTTTATTTGAGAGCCTGGTTACCCGCTTACCGTCACATTGGTGATGGTGGAATTCAGCACTTATTTTTAGCCACTATGTTTTGAGGAAACAAGGACAGGTTGCTTTTAATTGACTGCTCTGGGAATTCTATGGTTGCATTATTAGTGTCTAAGCAGGAAAGAAACAATTCAAATAACAGTTAGGAGCTGTAACCATTGGTACTGCACTGCTGACCAGTGATAAATTATAAATAATCTGCTCCTTTGGGTTAATCAAACATTTCAGATTGAAATTGCTTCCTTATTTTAATTCTTTTTGTTCATCTCAGTTATTTTTTAATGTAGATTTTTATTGCTGCAATTGTTGAACAGAGCTTTTTAAGATTATTTTTTTTCTTTATGATTCTTGTATTTTATTATTACATTTGACTTTTTACCAGAATTTGTGATGTCTGTCTGTTTTTTCAGAACCAATAGTGTTCAAGTGCTTTGTTACATGTTTACTAAAGCAATAACTACTCACACGCTTCTTAAAGCAGTACAAACTTTAATAGTGACTTTATTGTGGCGCAACGTCAGCATCCTTAATATTCACAAGAAAGCAGCAACCCCCCCCCATACTCATGTGTTTTTGTTGTTGTTTTTTACAGAATTAAAAACTGATTCCCTAGAGCTGAACCACTTTAGTTTCAGCTCTGTCGATCCCTTGTTTCCCGATATGCTTACTTATCATATCAGAAGTCTGAGCCTGGACTGCAAATACATGTTGCCGCTTTCGGGCGCGCCGGGGCAGGCGCATCACTGGCCGGGGGCGGGCCAGTGATGTCACAGAGCTGGTTCGCCCACATTGGGCGAACCGCTCACGTGACCGGCCTGTCGCGCCGACAAGCGGAGGCATTTTAAATTCCCCTAAGACCTGCGCTTCCGCAAGCGCGCTGAAGCGCAGGTGAGCCCCTACTAAAGCCGCTCTAATTGCGGCTGTAGGGGCTCAGTGCTGAGCGGAAGCGCGCCTCAGCGCGCCTCAGCACGCTTCCGCCAGCAAGCGGTAAACATGGCCGAGGCCATAGTCTACACTCTGATCCTGCATTATGTGGTTTCGATGATTCTTGTATTAAAGGATAAATGTGTTGCCTTCTTTGTTTTGTGAGATTGACATCAAAAGTTTGACATCAAAAAAAATATAGAGAGGTCTGAACACTGCTGTGCCAACATGTAGAGGATATACAATCCTGATATAACTTCAAGCATCCTGGAAATGTAAATAAAACAGCCTGAGCTATACTCTTGATCTACAAAATACTATGTTAATTACTATAATATATAATATTATCGTAATATACTAATAATTACTATTATTATTTGAGTTGTTTGTTTACTTCAGAGCACGTTTTGATTTCTGAAGTAGATGGGAGACCCTCAAACTAGCTCAGCAGTTACATGGCGGACATGATGTGTAATGACAACCCTGGACTTTTATGAACGTCTCAGATGGCTAGGCACTGATTATGGTTATTAGATAATGTCATGTTTAAAGATTGCAGATAATAAAACTTTGTTGGTGATAGGCAATGTAAAAGCTTATGTAAGATGAAGCTAACAAAGGCCATTGTGTTCATTAGTAGAATTGTCAAGTCAATTTGGTTCTTTTCTTATACTGGAGTTTACTGTAAGTACTGTCAAATGAATCATTTTGTCCACAGTGAAGTCATAAAAAGTAAGGCATCATAGCCAAGTTAGTTACAAGAGTGCCTACAGCTGGCAGGCGATTTTACCCCCACACCCTGGAGTCCTTCCACGTCCCATACAATGAACACAGGCGTGTCTCAAACACTGTTCCCTAAGAGTTCCTGATGTCTGTACAGTTTCATGGATTGTGTTCCAAAATCCTTGCAGTTATTTGTGACTGAATTCACAGAGGTCTGGGTGCGTCCTCTTACAGAAACTGCCTCCACCAGCTGCACATCTCTATGTACTGGGTAGGCCAAAACTTGCTGCTAGGTGGAGATCCCAGTTGTAGGGCAAATGGGGCTGTTTCTGCTTCTGCTAAATTTCCAGTCATTGTAACTGGACTTATTGTAGGTAAATATTCTCAACTTGCTACCCTATACTGCAGTGTTTATCAACTTCCTAGAGGAATCATTTTAGGAAGAGGCAAAAAAATAACATTCATTTTGTCATCCGTAATATATTCACCATTTACAGTCTAATTCTAATAATAACAAATTAAAATGGCAATTTCCACAAAATACAGAAAACCGATTTCCAGTCTTCTGCAGAAGAAAGTCACCTTTAAATGTATTGATGCTAAATCAAGCTTTATTTTCAACATGTACTGATTAACAGCTCTTAATATTTATATTTGTTCTGATACTAACTGACAGCGAGAAGAATTTGCTATTGAATGTCTGTAGTTCTGGAGGGAATATCAACCTAAATGTCATAAATGGAAACTTTTCCGATTGGGCTAAAGTTCTAAGTGGAGCACCTCAAGGTCCAGTACTGGGGCTGCTGCTTTTTAACCTGTCTGCACTCTATGACATCTTCAATGTCCTTAATAAAGTCTCCACCTTTGCTGACAACACTAAATTATGTAAATCAGAGCAGCATATAATTTCTCTACAGAAGGACTTGGGTAAAATCGAGCTTGGGCAGGTAAATGGCAGACTAGTAGAAAGGAAGAAAACTGGAAGAGCACTACTATAAGTATCAAAAAAGTAGTAGAGAGGAAGGTGCGTATCCCATAAAAAATTATTTATTGGTCATGGAAAAAAGGGCAAAGGAGAGCCCTACCAACGTTTCACGCTTCACAGAGCGCTTTCTCAAGGTACCTCTCTACTACTTTTTTGATACTTATAGTAGTGCTCTTCCAGTTTTCTTCCTTTCTACTAGTCTACCCCTCGGACGGAAGCACACCAGGGGACCCCTCACCTGTTGATCGCATGGACGTTGCAGCACTCAGAGTGAGTCAATCGCTTGCTACATGTTTTCCTGTGCAGGACTTTATTAAGACATTTGGTACATTATAGGGTGTTATCATGCTTTATTTTCCTGGTATTACTGTTTACAACAGCGTCACTTATTAGTGAGCCTATCATCCAGGATTGCAACCCAGTACCTGTCTTCTATCAAGCTTAAGTTTAGGAGTCCCCTCACAAGTATCCGGTTATTCATTTATTTACTTATCCTACTGTTGTGAAGTCTATAGCACTACACATTCACAAGGTAAATGGCAGAGTATGTTTAATACAGGTAAATGTCACGTTTTGCATTTGGAAGTAAGAATAAGCAGGCTACATACAAAGTAAAGAGGAGAAAATTAGGTCAATACCGTTTAGTAAGACCACAATTTGAGTATAGTTTTGGGCACCACTTCATAAAAAAAGGCATTATGGAAATGGAAAAATGCAGAAAAGAGCCAATAAATTAATAAAGGGGATGGATGGTCGGATTTACAAGAAAGGCTGTTCAAATTAGGTTTGTTTACATTAAAAAAAGTAGTGTCTGAGAGGGCATATGATTATTTACAAATATTCAAGTTTCATACAGGGAACTTTTCACGGAACTTTCATCCCAAAGATATTACACGGGTCATGCAATGAGATTTGAAGGAAACGAGATTTCACCAACAGTAATAGAAAGGGTAGTTAAAATGCAGAATTTATTACAGATGAAAACTGTAATGGCAGTTACAGTAGACATCTTTAAGAAGAAATTAAACATTTTTAGACAGGAAATGTACAGTATGCAGGGATATGCTGTACCAAATAAGTTAAACATAGGAAGGATGTTGATCCTGGGAGAAATCTGATTGCTGTTACTGGATTTAAAACCAGAGACAGAACATGAAACACAGACAGAGCTCAGTGCACATCCAGTGAAACTTATACATGGTACAGTGCCTAAATATATATGTATAGATATCTATTAAATAAAATGGTCTTTTAGTTTAACATTTTGGCCAAAGTGCTGTAAGCCCTTGAGCCACTACACAGCAGACCACATCTCAAGGGTCCCCAACACTAATATAAATTCTTAATAACCTATGCATTACCAGGAAGAATTATTTATAATAAATCTGTCAAAATTAGTTGCATAGTTCTAAGTCTGATTGAAGCTCTTATTAACCTGTACATTACCAGGAAAAGCACTCTGTATTAGATTTGGCACAATCAAACTGCAAGCAAGCAAGTTCCCCTGAGAGTGGGAGATGCAATGGAGTGAGCTTTTAACCATTTAAATGTGGGAGGGGGTGAGCTTCAAATAGGTAGGAGGAGCCACCCTCCAATCAGCTAAGACCAGCTGAACAAGAATTGTAAAACATCATTTAATTATGTTTTGCTGTTACTGGAGCCAAGAAGAACTAAAAAATGTTCCCCTATGAGACATACTTTGCTAATGTTTAAATGGCTTTTTTTCTTTGCCTTCCTCTGGATCAATACAAATATAGGATGAGTATCTCAGTAGACTACATTTAACATGGGTTTAATTCGATAGACATATCTTTTTTTTTTAAGTGAAACTTCTTTGCTGGCACCTACCAAATGAAAAAATGAAAATTTCCCTTGGAGTAAATCACCTTCATGGTGACTGAGTTGCAGCCACGGAAGTGACGTCACTGCTGGCAGAAGAGACTGTCAGTGTTAGCAGCTCGGCGCGCATGCGGAGGCCTGCGCTCTGCACGCATGCGCAAGAGCCGTTTCCGCCGTATGGACGCACTTGCGCAGTAGGCACCAGCTCGGCACGCTTGCACAGATGCAGCACACAGACACACAGACACACAGAGACAGACACACAAACACACGCACACAAGGAATTCACAGTTACTATTCATATCGACGTGCAAATAGTTCAAACGGGTGTGTGCCACGCACACGCATTCTAAGTCAAACTTCTTTGCATTTTGGTACTGAAATTGTATTTTGATTTTTAATTAAAAACATCATCACAAATACAATTTTTGTGACAAAACACAAGAAGTTTAATTTAAAATGTGCGTGCTCCGCAAACACTTTTTTTTCCAGCCTCATCTACTATGTAACATATCACTACAGACTCTTCAGCGTGGGTATCTCTCATGTGACCCTCGGTTCCTACAGCTTCATGACCATTCTTTTACTTGAGCTCACTTGTGAATCTGTGACCCCTATTCAATATACCACCAGTTCTATTGAAAGGCACTAGAATCATCTACAGGACAGGGCCTATATGTTCAACGGTACATTAAGGCATACATAAAATTCCTACACATTATTTACTATTTTATAGAGTAAGACAGGCTGTGGTAGAGTGAGTGTGAATGGAGCAATTAAAGCCAGTAGTGTGAACAAAGAGGTGGAGTCCTTACTGGAGTCTGTATACTGTTTATCTTCTTGTGTGCAAATGATGCCAGTCTTTTTTAGGATCAGCAAGAAGGTTGTTTTACATGAACCGCAGAGCACACAAATGGCCCTTCTTTACATGTTTGTGATTTTAACATAATAGCTCGTATTTATTAAGCAGAACTCATTTCGGCCCTGGAAAGTGTTTTATGGAATAGCACTGCTTAGGTAATATGGGCCAATGTCTTCTAACTGGGTCCTGAATGGAAGACCATTATCCATCAGTCACTGCAGCTGCATTTATGCAGTGGAAAGCTTTTTGGACTCCGTGTAGTAACTTGGAATTGTGACTTGTATTGAGATTTGTGTCCTGTTCGTTTCCTCTGTTCCTGTGTTTTATGATTATCCCGCAAAAATAAAATAGACCATATATATTGCACCTGCGTAGTCAGCAAGCAACATGGCACCACTCAAGATTACTGTCCTGTGGCTGGTGCTGTTTCCTTGCTAATTGTAAGTGATACAATAGTGATATTAAAAATGACATGGCATACAAGAATGTAAAAAAATGTAAAAAAAAAAAAGTTAACGATAGAAGGAACTTCTGTTTAAATTAGGATTTTCTGTTAAAGTATTTTATACAACTCTTGAAACTAGGGGTGGCCAACTCCAGTTCCCAAGGGCCAACAATAGGTCAGGTTTTCAGTATATTCCTGCTTGAGCACAGGTGGGGCTGTCTTCGACTGAGCCACTGATTTGAGCCACCTGTGCTGAAACAGGGATATCCTGAAAACCTTACCTGTTGGTGGCCCTTAGGGCCTGAAGATGGCCACCCCTGCTCTAAACTGTTTTCAGTAAACTGGGAAACGATTGAAAGACTGCTATACTGGTTTAGTATCGCTTGCAGATGTAAGTGCATTTAATGACAGGTTGGTTGTATCTTTTCAAGTACGGTTAGTTACTCTTATAGTTATCATTTGTAATTAATCTCATTAAATACAAATAAAATCAAATTGCAATTGGGGTTAAACAAAAAGTTTTCATTTGTATTCCCTTTTTATAAGCTTTATTTATGCTTACTAAAGCTGATTTCCTTTTATTCTACTTTCTATGTTGTAGCCTTACATACATGTATGAGTTTTTGGCTCATATCCTTAGAGGCCTATTAACTCAGTGCTAATAACGGGCCGTTATCAAAATCATTAACAAACGTTATTTTCCCTCAGGTTAATGCATAGCCACAAGGATAATTATATGCAAAAACAAGAGCCGTTGCATATATCATTACTATAGGCTTAAAGGAGCAGTCCACCATAACTAACCTTTTTTTCATGATTGGAACCAGGGGTCCTCCAGTGCTGACCCGCACTGTTTTTAGTTCCAGGGACCCCCCCAGTTCCCGAGATACTGGTATAGTTACCAGTGTTACTTACTAGATTTAAATGGTTATTTAAAACCAGAGACATAACATAAAACACAGACAAAGCTCAGTGCACATCCAGAAAAACTTATATACGGTACAGTGCCTAAATATACATGTATAAATAACTAATAAATAAAATGGTCTTTTAGTTTAACATTTTGGCCAAATTGTTGTAAGCCCTTGAGCCAACTGCACGGCAGACCACAGATTTATTATAAATCATTCTTCCTGGCAATGCACAGGTTATTAAGAATCTATATTAGTGTTAGGGACCCTTGAAACGTGGTCTGCCGTGCAGTTGGCTCAAGGGCTTACAACAATTTGGCCAAAATGTTAAACTAAAAGACCATTTTATTTATTAGTTATTTATACATGTATATTTAGGCACTGTACCGTATATAAGTTTTTATGGATGTGCACTGAGCTTTGTCTGTGTTTTATGTTATGTCTCTGGTTTTAAATATATATATTGCCATGCTCAGTAGCACTCCTCTGTGAAACTTATATGCTTATATATATGTTGTGGGTATTTTGGGGGTTCAATATGAGCTTGTAGGTGTTCTGTATGTTTTTGGATTTAAATGGTACTCCAGTAGAAACTGATGATGTTGCGGCTTCCTATTGACACGATATTTTGGAGCCATTTTGTTTCCCCTGGGGGAGATTTAAACCCAGTAACTTCACTGGTAAATACCTCACATACCAGGGGGTCCCCAAAACTGGAAATAGTGCCGTTTGGCTCTGTTCTCTCTTCGATATTTCAAAGCCTTAGTGGGAGTAATGTTACCTTTAGGTAAGATCTAACTCAAGTTAACTTAAATCCCTGCCTTCAATGTAACGCTCCTCTGTGGATATGTGTTGTTATGGGGAATGTCTCTTTTGCATATCAGTAGCACTGACGGTTAGTAACCGACCTCTGTGAATCTGGGCCTTCCTGTGGGAGTATTCTAAACAGCTGCAATAGTTACTTATAGAAATAAGCACATTTTATTATTTCTATAGAGAATGTTAAAAAGGAAAAAAAAAGCTGACTATATTGTGAGGAATGACCAAAGAAGAAGAAAATCCCCATGGTGCAAAAAGAAAATGGTGCAATATGTCTTAATGTGATTAATTCCTATTAAAAAAAACAATTGCACTCACAAACGTGTCTTTTAATCTTGTATATCAATACTACTTTATGGACTCCTGGAATCCTCCTTCTTTCTCCTCCTATGTGGCTCAAAAGGTAGAAATGGCATATAGACCTGTAGTGTAATAAAGTTTTTAATACTATATTAAAATAGGCTAAATGGACTCCCAAACATAATCAAATGACTGTATAAGCATCTCTCTTGAAATTAAGCGAGTCTGCTCTGCATTCAGAGCCTGGATTCACAGTTATTGATGCCCCGCAGCGTGTTCTCATCTTGTGGTGTTTTGGCTGCACTCCGTCCTGTGTATCCATAGCACCCTACTCATTTCGCCTGAGCTTCGTCCGAGATACAAGATTACAAGACACGTGTTTGTGAGTGCAATTGTTTTTTTTTATAAGAATTGATCACATTTTAAGACATATTGCACTATTTATTTATTTTTCTCCTTTTGCACCGTGGGGATTTTTTCTTCTTTGGACATTTCGCTTCATACTCTTGATGAGTATAATTATCTCAAGGCTGTAGTGAAAGCAATAGGATTTTATTACATGACTCACCTTGTCACTATAAAAGTATATATAATATTCAGAGCGTTGCTATACAATTTTCATTTGCACAGTGTTTTATTAGTTGTAACACTTTCACTGTTTTAACCCTTGTAGCTCTGGAAGTGACAGCAATATATGTTAACCTACTCGTGCACAAAGTTAACATTTAAACTAGTCGCAATGCAAAAACTGTTGAGGGGGGGGGGATGCCTTTAAAGATGTTGAAAGTGTTAGAAATGCAGATGTGTATTCATTTCTAATCCTCAATTTCTAAAATCGAGTCTCATCCATTATAACCTTTACTGCAGGCAGATCATAGACTTTACCTTATTTATTTTCTTTGTTACTGAGATTTGTTATTTTATTTTTAATTCCAGCTGCTAAAGGAGAAAAGGTTGCAAACCGATGTCCATTGTGCCATGAAAACTTCACACCCGGAGAGGAGGTAATGTGGAAAACAGGATGATCTGAGCCTTGTGTGACCTAACCATACCAATGTGCTCATATTTCTGAAATGTACTCTTGTGGCTGGCAATGTAACCTATTACAGATATAGGATACACATGGGGCACGTCGCTTCACCACACAAACACACATAAAGTAAGGGTAGACTACCTGGTGCAAGGGAGAACGCAGAGCAACAACACACAAATAATCAGATGATTACATAAAAGCCCCCTGTAATTGCACTCTAGGTAGGTGACATTATGGGAACAATGTCATCTATTAGGAGGCCACTAATAAGCCTATTCCCTTAATAGGGTAAGCCGCAAAGGTCACACTCAAATGAAAATAAAAAACTTTTAATCAATATTGTTAAAAACGACGAGACACCATAAAAATGCATACACAATGCATGATAAAATCCCCAAATGTGTATAGGCACGAAAACGGGCAGGGAACTAGCAATGTCCAAAGCCACAAAGTAGGCTGATGCAACGCTGCGTAAGTACACACAGTGTATGTGTGGTTGCGTACCAAAATAGTTAAATAATAAATGGTCCGCTGCAGTGAGTAATGGAGTATAAAAACCCCCCTACCGTGAGGTAGTATACAACCTGATTAGGATCGCTAGCGTGCCGACAGCTGAAGTTCCAGGAAGTGACCGGAGCTGATCGTGCCTACTCCCACAAGCCGCGTGGACGTCAGCGTGATGACGTCACGCGTACCCCACATACAACCACACATACACTGTGTGTACTTACGCAGCGTTGCGTCAGCCTACTTTGTGGCTTTGGACATTGCTAGTTCCCTGCCCGTTTTCGTGCCTATACACATTTGGGGATTTTATCATGCATTGTGTATGCATTTTTATGGTGTCTCGTCGTTTTTAACAATATTGATTAAAAGTTTTTTATTTTCATTTGAGTGTGACCTTTGCGGCTTACCCTATTAAGGGAATAGGCTTATTAGTGGCCTCCTAATAGATGACATTGTTCCCATAATGTCACCTACCTAGAGTGCAATTACAGGGGGCTTTATGTAATCATCTGATTATTTGTGTGTTGTTGCTATTACAGATATAGCAAGACTTACTGTCCTCTGTGCCACGATTTTCACTCTTCCGTTGCAGCTGCAGCTCTCCCACCCCCAAGGACAGTAAGCATCCCATGATGATTAACGCTGCAGGGTTCATGCTTCTGAATGGGACCCTGCAGCATTAATCCTTTTGGGCCATCTGTAGAGAGAGAGAATACCGGTACTCACCTTCCAGATGAGCTGGGCAGCCATGTCCCTGTCTCTCTGCCTGGAGCCATGTCCCTGCAGCGCAGGTATTATGCAGAGCTGCAATTCCTTCGCCTGGGAGATGTAGATGCCCTTATATGGGGTTCTACATCATCAGGGGGAGGCTATATGGCCATATTTGGACATCTTCATTTGCATTCTGTCTTACGTGTCCTGTCCAGCCCCCTTGATTATGTTGATTCCATATATGGCCATATAGCGTCACCCTCATGATGTAGAACCCCATATAAGGGCATCTACTTCATCCAGGTAAGGAATTACAGCCTGCATTTTATCTGCGCTGCGGGGACACGGCTCCAGGCAGAGAGACGGGACATCTGGAAGGTGAGTAGCGGTATTCTCTCTCACATTGATGCGAAGGATTAAAGCTGCATGGGCCCCCGCAGCATTGATACTTCCCGGCCGCAAACCTTGCTGTCCTTGTGGCCATCGCCAGGCCGTGGGTTTTTGCATTTTTCTCTGCAGCCACAAGGACAGTTACAAGTCTTGCTACATCTGTAGGTTGGAAAAAGACAGACGTTCATCTTTAAATTCTAACTGGACAACTCAATCATCCTATACGTATAGCTATATTCAGTGTTCGACAAATCACCCAAAAATCTACTAGCCCAACCAAAAAATCTACTCGCCCCTAATCCCGCCCCCAACCCCGCTTTAAAATAAAACACATTTAATAAATTCCTAGTCAGAACAACATTCATTTTTGACATAAATGTATTTATTGTATTACATTATACTACAATTAGTCGTGTGTGTGTGTGTGTGTGTGTGTGTGTGTGTGTGTGTGTGTGTGTGTGTGTGTGTGTGTGTGTGTGTGTGTGTATGTGTATATGCCGGATCTTACCTGATCCGCAGTCCCTCAATGTCCAGGTACCCTTATTCCCGCAATGTTATACATTGGAGGGGAGGTGTTCCCTACCTGTCTTCTGGGTTAGTGGGGGTTCCGATGTCTTCCGTGTGAAGCTTGAGTCAGATCTGGAAGAAAGCAGTATAGTTTATTTCGGTGTAGTATAGGGCAGTTAAGATATATAGGGTAAGTAAGATATCCAGTTCCAGAGTGTGAGACAGACACAGAGAGGGGGTGAGAGAGAGAGAGAGGGGGAGAGAGAGAGAGGGGGTGAGAGAGAGAGGGGGTGAGAGAGAGAGAGGGGGTGAGAGAGAGAGAGGGGGTGAGAGAGAGAGAGGGGGTGAGAGAGAGAGAGGGGGTGAGAGAGAGAGAGGGGGTGAGAGAGAGAGAGGGGGTGAGAGAGAGAAAGGGGGTGTGAGAGAGAGAGGGGGTGTGAGAGAGAGAGGGGGTGTGAGAGAGAGAGGGGGTGTGAGAGAGAGAGGGGGTGTGAGAGAGAGAGGGGGTGAGAGAGAGAGGGGGTGAGAGAGAGAGAGGGGGTGAGAGAGAGAGAGAGGGGGTGAGAGAGAGAGAGAGGGGGTGAGAGAGAGAGAGAGGGGGTGAGAGAGAGAGAGAGAGGGGGGGTGAGAGAGAGAGAGAGAGAGGGGGGGGTGAGAGAGAGAGAGAGAGGGGGGGGTGAGAGAGAGAGAGAGAGGGGGGGTGAGAGAGAGAGAGAGAGGGGGGGTGAGAGAGAGAGAGAGAGGGGGGGTGAGAGAGAGAGAGAGAGGGGGGTGAGAGAGAGAGGGGGGTGAGAGAGACAGAGAGGGGGGTGAGAGAGACAGAGAGAGAGAGTGTGAGAGGGTGAGAGAGAGGGGGTGAGAGAGAGGGGGTGAGAGAGAGGGGGCGAGAGAGAGGGGGCGAGAGAGATAGAGGGCGTGATTGGGTGGGGTGACTGGGTGCGGTGGGGGGTGACGGGGTGGGATGATGAGGTGGGGGGGTGGGGGGGTGATTGGAGTGATTGGGGGGGGAGATTGGGTGGGGTGATGTGACACTTCTGGTATCCTACACACACACACACACTCTCCCATGCACACACACACACACACACACACACACACTCACATGCACTCTTTCTCTCTCTCTCTCTCCCCCCTACACACACACACACACACACACACTCTCTCCCCCCCCCCCCCCCTACACACCTTGGGATCGCTGTGGTCTCCCCTGGAGAGCGCCATATCCCACGGAGAGAGGGAGAAGAGGCGGGGGGCAGGCTGGGTGTCGCCCTCGGCGGCTGTCACTGCGGGTCACCGGGTGTCAGACATGCCGGGACATGGGGGCGGCGGCAGCAGCCTCAGCTCAGTGGCTGTCGGGGGAGACCTTCCGGGACCTGGCGAGATCGGGAGTGAGTGGGGAGATTTGGAGTGTCGGGGGGAGATTGTGGTGAGGGGGGGGGTCACGGAGGCCGGGAGAAATTGTGGTGAGGGGGGGTCACGGAGGCCTGGAGAGATTGTGGTGAGGGGCGGTCACGGAGGCCGGGAGAAATTGGTGTGAGGGGGGGTGGTGGATGGCCCGATGCGAGGGGGGGGCGGATGGCCCGATGCGAGGGGGGGGGCGGATGGCCCGATGCGAGGGGGGGGCGGATGGCCCGATGGGAGGAAGGGGGGGGGGCGACAGATGGCCCTGCAGGGGCCTGAGGCAGAAAGGCGTTGAAGGGGCTGGCTGCCGGAAGGGGGAGGAGTGGAAGCGCTGAGGAGGGAAAGTTGCTGAGAGGCGGGGGAGGAGCGAAGGCACTGCTCAGAGAGCCGGAGGCGGGGTAATCTCCCCCAACAACATGAACCCGCCTCCGGCTTTTTTTTTTTTTCTCCAGCGCGAGCGCGGGAAAAATAGCAGCGCGAGCGGGGGAAATTTAAAAAACACACGTGTGCTGCTTGGGCCAATATTTACTCGCCCGGAAGTTAAATCCACACGCCCCGGGCGTGTAAATGTATATAATTGTCGAACACTGGCTATATTGATCCAGAGAATGGTAAATAAAATAATGCAGTGACACATTTGCCAATTATGTTGCAGAAGAAATAATAATACCATCCTTCTGGACTCCAGTAATGGCAATCAAATGTCTCCCTGTATTACTATGTTTAACCTATTTGGCAAATCCCTGTTTACCTTCTCTTCCTAAATATATGACTAACCTTAAAGGCATCTACTTTATCTGCCATCACCGTTTCCTTAAAATATTGTGTTTTGCATCAATCCTGGGAAACATTTTTGGAGGGGGCTGCAGATGAAACCCACACATACCCTGAAAGACACATGTTCCCTTTCACTAGAGAAGCTAAACAAAATGTATTAAATAAATTGCTGAACAATAACATGTAATGCTGCACACCAAGAAAATCAATCAAAGATACTTGCAATGACCGGTGCTCCTGGATGAGGGAAACCTGTCTAAAAATTCCTAAACATGAATACGAATAGATGATCCAGGGCACTGCAGATTTTTCAAAGGATTTATCATGTCAGAACAGCACGACGTTTCAACCTCATACGAGGTCTTTTTCAAGTGACTGGCAGTCACCTCATAGCAGGTTGAAACATCGTGCTGTTCTGACATAATAAATCCTTCAAAAAATCCGTAGTTCCCTGGATCATCTATGCTTATTAAATAAATTGCTGTCATGCATTAATCTGCAGACGTCTGTACAGAAAAACACTAAAGATCACCGTGCGAAAATGTAAATGAACACAATAAAATCATAAAATCAAACAGTGGGAACATATAATGAACACCTCTTCCTCTAAAAGCAGCGCTCACCTGTAAAATGGGTTTGCAAATGAACAAGTGCAACAAAGTGACTACAGATGATTTAGCGCACGCTATACTTAACATTGCTACTGCTGCCCACTAAACATTTTTTAAATACCTAAATATATGAAAACATTCCTATTCAAGCCCTCATTTGCCCTTTTTTATAGTTCTCCCAAAGTCCCATTGCGTGGTCTGAAATGTTTCAAGTCTTTGGCAGCCTGACACACAGGTCTTTTGGAAATATTTATACCCACATAATTAAAATCGGAGACCTTGTGAAATTGCGGAAACGTTGGAGTTTTATCTCAACATTTACATTTTTTCTGTTACTCTTGTACACACAAAAGCTTTTGCTAAGGGGCAATGGTGTTAACTCAACAAAAATATTGTTCATGCTTGCAAATAGGAAGTTAATTATTGATTACATATTATGTCCCGGGGAAATACATATTGTGCAAAAAACAAATGTATGAGAAAAGTCTGGTCCAAATAATTATTTTATATGCACCATAAAATCAGGTTTATGTTTTAACTTTGTTAGGTCTTAATTAAGGATCTTTAAGGGAAAAGGGGAAATTTAGGGACTTGTGCTCTTTGTAAGCGTTCAGCATATTTAGATGTGAATTCATTCAGCACTTTTAAAATATGGAGAATAATAAAAGCTTCTATTTCTGAGTTAGTGACTTAGGTTGTCCTGGACAACTTGTCTACAGTAAGTCTACTCTCATGAGGACTGTCTTTGTATTATCCTCTATAAACAATATTGAGTTGAACATTTCATTCATTTCTTCATTCTCCTTTAAAATCTCCTAGTCAGTAAGTGATATTGCCAAACCTCCCGTATTAAAGGACACAGTTATAATTTCAAATAAAGGCATTTTGTACTCCGGGCAAACTCATTTGCTGCTTAAATTCCAACATATCTTTCTTGTTTCATGTCTTTCTTTAATTAGAAAAAGAAAAATCGGTGTGGATGGGATTTCTTTGTTATGTGATATTTCAATTCATTCCAGCAATGGATTAAATAGAAGGCGCTTGGCAGTAAGGGAGTGGGTTAATTTTCAGCCTTTATTTTTTCAGTGTATTTAAGAAGAATAGCCAACTAGAGAAGGTCACTTTTTATTTAACCCTCCAGTAAATTTAGGATGGGTAATGTTCATTCAGATGATTGATGTAGCACTTAAACTACAACCAGTGCTGCTAACAAAAAGTTTGAAACTCAGGACATGTCTTTTTTATTTTTTATTTTTAGGAGAGCTTATATTCCTATTTCTTGCCTGCACACAACTTCACATTTGTATTGTCTCCATCCTCATAATAAAAGCTTCCCAATAATGCCATTATGCTTGGGTTCTGGCAAATATTTGTGACAGCAAGCCTCTGACCCAGGAGAATTGTTGTGGTTATTCCCAATGACAAAACATTTTTGTGACTATTGGGCTGCGTCTATGGGTGCTTTCCCTGGCCTTCGTACGCGTGCCGTCCGGGGGCGTGTCTATGGGCGGCCAGTGACATCACGGAGCTGGTTCGCCCTCATTGGGTGAACCGCTCACGTGACCGCCCTATCACGCGAGACATCAGTTTTGACTGATTTCACACGCGCCCGCTTCCGCCCGCACGCTGTATAGACGCGATCACTGCCTTTAGGCAGTCTGCCCCTGTATGGACGCAGCCTTAGAGCAACCACATTGCTTTTGAGGAAAATGCCCCAGCAGTCAGATGAGCCTGTACATTGTGATCTGTACTCTGTGTGTTTCAATGACTGGAGGACAGGACGCAGATTAGAAATGTTGCCCACAAGGTTCAGAAAATAAGGTGATTCCTACTGCTACTCTTAATCTTGTTTGCGAACACAGCCCTCTCGTTTCATGTTTGAATATGATACAAAATAAATTATGGTGAGTAAAAAAGTAACAAAAACACTCCACCCCAGGGTACAGCAAAGAAACATACTATTTGTGAGCACATTCACGTCTCGGACAGGTCTGCAACCCTGCCTTTCCCCATTATCTCTTAGCGTACATTGCTTCCCCTGCAGCCGGGGATTGTCACAGACACCAGTTTCAACCTGTTTGTTTTACTGCCCACTACTAACTTCACTTTGCATCGCCAGTAACCAACCTCACACAGATGAGACCAAAAATGTTGAAACAGCTGTCTGTGAGTAGATTTACTGGCTAGGCACTTCTGTAACCCAGGCTGTGCTGAAAAACTGTGTAATGTGGCAGGTATAAGCTTATAGGGGTCCATGTTGAAATGGACAAGAAGCAAAAAGTGACAGTATGTGCTCATTTGCATGTCATTACCCAGAATCCCTGGCTGCAGTGGAAGCTTTGTATGCTAAGAGATAATGGGGAAAGGCAGGTTTGCGAACCTGTCTGAGAATGTGCTTTCAAGTGGTATTTCTATTTGTTTTAATAAAATATATAAATATGTAAAAAAAAAAGTTTTTTTTTTTTTTTTTTTTTTTGGCACAACCAAAATAAATGGGTTATTACTGGTCTTTTTCTGCTTAAAATGGCCCCCATTTTTAAACAAAAACACACCCACAGTCTCGCTCAGTTCTTAACTTTGCAGTGGATGCAACCCAAAGACATTTGTGTGTTGTTTTTTTTAAATTTAGTAGAAGTATTTATTGAGCCTTAATACCCAACACCTTTTTTTTTTAAATAAATAATTCTAACATAAATCTTTTTTTTTTCTAGTTCATTAGAAGGCTTGCAATTTTAATGTGTATTTAAACAGTGTTTGGATAAAAACCATTATGTCGCTTTTGCTTCATTTCTGTCCTGACGTTTGTCTGATAAACACCACTTCCAACTACTGATCTCACAATTCCCAGCAGGGTAATATTTTCTGAAAATATACATCGCTCGCCAAAATAATTCCCCGGACTTTCATTAATGTACTATCTTTACCACTAGATCCAGTTTTATATTAAAATAATACTAAGAAAATGAAATGCAAAATGATTTAGTTCAATATTCGACTGACAAACCAGTTGCATATTATTGTTGGCGTCAATCAGTTGCAAACTGCAAGGGGGTGATGTAAGAAAAGCACAAAGAGGTGTTTGTTTTGACACACTTCTTCATTTTGTACTTGTGTTTGTGTCAAATGTAACAGATTGCTTTTCCACTATTTTTACGCAAATACTGACTCTTATTGCCACACCCTTAATTGCAAGGTGTCGCATTAGCGCAAAAACTGGAGCAAAGACCATGAAACATTTATGCAAAGACGCAAGATGAAAATGATTCGACATCCCCTAAGTGTAATAATTTTTCCAGAATGTAAATGTATAAAGTAGAACGATATATGTGACCATTAAGTACGACTATGAGTTTATCATTTTTATTGTTTGTTTGCAGCCGAGACATCATATTCATGTGCAACCTTTATCTTCTTTTTAAATTCTATGTATTGACCATTATCCCACATCAACAAGAAATCCAGTCTGTCACCTCTGTTGATCACAGCCACCAGTGGTCAAATAACATTTATTTGACCACATTTTGGATAACTCCATCCATCAGTTGTATGGACTAGTAATGTTCCCAAAACGTGTGCTTCTTTTAATTTCTGTTTTCTCTTCTGCCCCCCTATTTCTGTTCTGTGTCTTTCTGTACATATTACTTACAGGAATGTGTTGGTACTGTTGGGCCTTTTCTTTGTTTTGAAAATAAAATGTATGATCTGTAATTCTGCTATACTGGATCCCACCGATATGCCAGTTTCTCCCACAACTTCGTCTCTTGTTTAATGATTTGTATTAAGTTGCAGTGCTTTTCCTCAAGTAACCTTGTGGTGCTGGAAGATGTATTACGGCCTATTCAAGGGAATGGGCGGTAAGGTGTTTTTCAGTGTTGTAATGTGTCTTATGGAATAGCCCCGCTTGGTAATATGGCCCTAATGTGCTCTCGTTTAACTGTAGGCCTGGAAATCTCACCTCATGGGGAAGGATGGGTGTAAAATGAATCCTCGTAGGACTCAGACCCTTCAAAGAACACAGATGCGGCCACACGGTATGATATTTCAGCATTAACTTGTATACAATATGTCAACTGAGTGTCATTCAGAACTATTGTGACATACAGCAATTCTGCAGTTGTCTTTAGAAAGGTTATGTTTAAAAATAAATACAATTAACTGTAATTAGATTGTCAGATCAACATAATGTAAAGTAGCATAGCATATACTGTATGTAATTTCTGTTTTAATGCAAGTATGCTGCACAGCTAAACATCTCCACTTCGTACTTGGTGCCAATCCTTCAGTATGTAATTTAGACTTGTTGGCATCCTCTTCATATGTGAAATCTTTAGTTGCTAATACTTTGATGGTTTACTTGTATTTTGTATGCAGCAGGAGCAGCTAAAGCGGGGGGATTGACCATAACTAAAACAGGCACCACTGGAGCAAAACTGCGCGCACCCGTTGTCGGGAGTAAAATTCCAGCCCCGAGAGCCGGAATGAATAAAACTGCAAGCAAAGCACCACCAAAACGATGACAGAAGAGACTGACTAATGCTTTTAAAATTATATAGAGCGAGTATTAGTCGGAGACTAATTTGACTGTCTCCCAAAAGTGTACTAGAGCAGGAATCACTCTTTCCATATGTATCATCCACTGCAGCTACTGTTTTCATTAGCAATAGCATGTTTTAACCCTTCTATTTCATACTGATTTTTAAGCTGTGTTTTATATATTTTATTTAATCACATTGTACAGAAGCTGGTGACTGGCCAAAAGACAGAAATCAACGTTTACAAGTGGTGCCTCCATATTTTTTTTTCTTGATTTTAACTAAATGTAAAATACACTTTATAAGACAGAACCTGCATTAGTTTGGTCTGTAGATTAGAATAAGAGGTATCATGTGTAACTTGACTGATTGTGTATGTGAGAAGTCCGACGCAGGAGAACATTCAAGACCAAGGCGCCTTATTCAATATGTAGGGAAGCTGTCTTCTTGTTGGAATATTTTAGACCTATTTAAGCGAGTGGAACTAAAATCTTCCCAGTTTAGGAGAAGACGACAAGCATACTGAACGTGGGCCAAAGTCTAAGAAGACTGGATCTATTAATATATTTCTTATAGGGAAAGTGAGATCATTGGACCAATTGTCAAGTTCTTAATAGTATCTTGCCTTTTATGAAATAGCTTAAATCCTTTCATGACTGGGGGGCTCACAACGTGTTGTTGATGGGCTCTCCAACATTGAGGGGGGGTAAAGAAGCCAGGCAATTTACAAGACACCTTTTTGATGAACACAATAATACAATTACAGTTGCACATTCAGCATAATGCTAATATCCCAGCTCCCTTACAGAAGGCAGGAAAGCCTTCCTTGAAAAGCATTGCAAAGCAAATGGAAATAGGCTTCTCTGGCAGATGATTTAAAACCTAGGCAAGTTATTCAATATTTGCATGGCTGTGATTTGCTTTTTAATTATGTGTTCTCATTTAAGCAGAGTGTAAATCCATGATAAAACACATATTTTTCAAAGAGTTTACTTATTGATTTTGTGTGCCCTTTATTTCTCTGCCAGTCTTTATATATCCTACACAAGCTACATTTATAACTACTATAGAACATCAAACTTGCCAGAGAGAAATGTTGTAGTGTATGTTGTATTAAAAAGTGTCTGGTGAAATTTACCAAAGCCTCTTTTAAGGACTTAAAATAAAAAACACATTCTGCTGATGGTTGGTATATGGCAGACAGCAAATTACCCTATTGCTAAAACTGTGGGGGCGGGAGAATTTGCAAGGGGGTGCGGGCTGTTACAGAGGCCCCGCGCTCTTCCCCCAGGCATTTAGTTTAAGCCGGGGGAGGTGTGAGATCTCTGTTACCTCACTTAACTACTGGCAGCCGAGTCTTCGGCGACACGTCGCCGTGGCAACAGAGTCATGTGTCGCCATGGCAAAGCGCGTCAAATTACGCGGTAGGGTGACGTGACCCGCAACGTCATTTGAAGCTGTGGCTTCGGGGGAGGGGGGGCGCGAATGCTGCGGCTCCCATGAATGGGGCCGCAGCTGAAAAAGTTTGCGCAGCGCTGGCTTAAGACACGAGAGGTGGATACCAGCACTTAAAAATAGGAAAACAATAGGAGTGGTGCACTAGGGGAAATAACAAGTAACAATAACAACGCCGACTAACACCAGATCCAGATGGAGATAGTGTGTCAGCAAGTCCCCAAATTGCATGCACTCATAATGCGTGTGTGTGTATAATATATATATATATAAATGCGCAGTGGTTGACAAATCACCCATAAATCTACTAGCCGAACAAAAAATCTACTCGCCACCCTACTTTTAAAAAAAGAAATTGACTAAATTCCTAGTAAGAACTAATAACATTCGTTTTTGACATGAGTTTATTTATTGTATTACATTTATACTTTACTACAATTAGTCCTTGTTACATTGTTACGTGTGTGTGTGTGTTTGTGTTTGTGCGTGTGTCAGATCTACAAGAAAGAAAAAAAGCCACATGTGAATGATTAGTTTCCTGAACCCCTTGACCAGTGGGGATGCCCCCGCTTCACAATTTCTAAAGAAGCAATCCCACCTGGGATCTTACATGATCCGGAGTCTCTCAATGTCCAGGTACCCTTATTCCCGCAATGTTATATGTTGGAGGGGAGGTGTTCCCTACCTGTCTTCTGAGTTCGGGGGGATTCAGGTGTCTCCCTTGTGAAGCTTGAGAGTCAGATCTGGAAGAAATTACTATAGGTTATTTCGGTGTAGCTATAGGGCAGTTAAGATATATAGGATAAATAAGATATCCAGATTGTGGGTGACAGAGAGAGTGGGTGACAGTGGGAGAGAGAGCGGGTGATAGAGAGAGAGGGCAGTTAAGATATATAGGATAAATAAGATATCCAGATTGTGGGTGACAGAGAGAGTGGGTGACAGTGGGAGAGAGAGCGGGTGATAGAGAGAGAGAGGGTGGGTTACTGACTCACACTTGGTGGGTGAGTGACTGACTGACTGAAATGTGGGTGGGTAGGTAGGTGTCTATATACAGACTGACGCACACACTCAAACGCACGCACATGATTTTTTTGTTTCTTAAAGTGACAGTGTTTGAAATGTTTAGTGTCACTAATGGAAAAATAAACGGCTGAAGGTTGAGGGCTGAGTGCCTCTTGTGTGTATTCACGTTTGTCCTTCTTTTCTACAAACTTAACCCTAGAAGACTGTGCCGCGAAGCGCCTGGGCAAACAGCAGCGCTACACAAAGGGAGCCGTTTGCCACATATGGTGGAGAGTGCAGTCAGACACTGAAAGGTCTGCGGGTTTGAGAAAAACAAGTGGGGATTTATAATGACCACCCGGACGAAGTAAAGTGCAGACTCTGCGGGTGAAGTTGATACTGTGTATGACCAGTTGTACTTACAGCATACACAGAGAATGTGTGAAGTGTGGATGAAGATATGTTAAGGCCCTGAACCCAAGCAGAAAACCAAAATTATATAAATATATCTATCTATCAATAGTAGGTATTAACTAACCTATATAGATAGTAAATAGATGTGAAGCTTATAACAACAAGCACAAGCACCTTTTGCTTCAAAACCATTCAACATGGCTTTGCTGTGGAGGGTTTTTGTCACTTTTTTTACCCACCATAACTTAACTAAGTATGGTAAAACCGATCCCTGCTTCATTTTTGCATAGCCACTATAACCAACCCCACACTGAAGAGACCCATTAAGGTCGAAACAATCTGTCTGTGTGGGGGGTTTACTGGCTATGCATCTTAACCGTGGCTGTGCTCAAAGCTGTGACCATGCAGCAAGCTTAAGCCTATAGGGGAACCATGTTAAATGGTTTTGAAGCAAAAGGTGGCACTGTGTGCTCATTTGCATGTCATTTCCCAGAATCCCTTGCTGCAGTGAAAGTGCTGGGTGATAATGGTGAAAGGCGGGGTTACAGACCTGTCTAAGACATGCAAATGAGCATACAGTAATATTTCCATATGCTATATATATATGTTTATTTATTTATAAAATGTTTTACCAGGAAGTAATACATTGAGAGTTACCTCTCGTTTTCAAGTATGTCCTGGGCATAGTTAATATGACAAATAATACATGGTTACAAATACAGTTACATAAATGAACAGTGTATACATTATATACAATACATTGCATGCACAGTTAGAGAAGATGTATATTATAGGCTTATGTAACAGTTACAGACCAGATTAAAATGTGAGACAGCCTTAGTTTTTAAAGAACTTAAACTGGTGTTGGATGTGAGAGTCTTCGGTAGGTTGTTCCAGTTTTGGGGTGCACGGTAAGAGGAGGAGCGGCCGGATACTTTGTTGAGCCTTGGGACCATGAACAGTCTTTTGGAGTCAGATCTCAGGTGATAAGTGCTGCATGTGGTAGGGGTGAGGAGCTTGTTCAGATAGGTGGGTAGCTTGCCCAGAAAGTATTTGAAGGCAAGACAGGAAAGGTGAACTTTGCGCCTGGACTCGAGTGTTGACCAATCTAGTTCTTTGAGCATTTTGCAGTGATGTGTGTTGTAGCTGCATTGAAGAACGAAACGATAAATTGAATTGTAGAGGGTGTCAAGTTTGCCAAGGTGGGTTTGGGGTGCCGAGCCATATACTATGTCTCCATAGTCGATAATTGGCATTAGCATCTGCTGTGCAATACGCTTTCTGACCAGCAGGCTTAAGGAGGATTTGTTCCTGTAAAGTACACCTAGTTTGGCATAGGTTTTGGATGTCAGGGTATCAATGTGCATTCCGAATGTTAAGTGGGAGTCAAACCATATGCCCAGGTATTTAAAACTAGTAACAGGAGTTAGGGTGCTGTTAGCGTTGGTTCTGATCTGGAGCTCAGTCACTGGAAGCTTTAAAATTTAGTCTTGTTCACAAATACCATTGTTAGTCTTGTCAGTATTTAAAAACAGTTTGTTTTGGGAAATCCAGTTTTCGAGTTTCAAAAAGTCAGGCTGAAGTATGTGTTGAAGGTCAGAGAGGCTATGGCTGTGTGCATATAGGATTGTGTCATCTGCATACATGTGTATTGAGACTTCCTTACAAGCTGTGGGAAGATCATTGATGAACACTGAGAAGAGTAGGGCCCCCCGAACAGAGCCTTGCGGGACACTACAGGTGATATCCAGGGGGTTGGATTTAGAGCCTGAGATGGACACATGTTGGGATCTACCTGATAGGTAGGACTGAAACCAGTTTAAAGCATGCTTCCCTATTCCAGAGCTCTGGCGTTTGTTAAGCAGGATCGCATGATCAACAGTATCAAAAGCCTTTGCAAAATCTAGGAATATTTCACCAGTGAGTTGACCCCGTTCCATTCCACACTGAATTTCATTGCAAACTTTTAGCAGGGTAGTTACGGTAGAGTGTTTGGGGCGAAAGCCAGATTGGAATTGGCTGGGGAAATTTGTCTTGTTATAGTAATCGCTTAATTGGGAGTGGACACATTTTTCCATGACTTTGGATAGGATTGGGAGAAGGGAGATTGGCCTGTAGTTTGAGTGTTTTTGTCCCCACTTACACATACACACACAAAAAATGGGTACACACAAACAAAGAGCCACAGACAAAAATAATATATACTTATCAGAAATCCAGGTGCTTGCAGACAGACGGGGAACACCAACCAGCCTAATAGATACACAAAAAAAACATGAAGTCTGCAGCACACTCTATAGAAAAGAGCTTGAGAAAAAAACCTTGTGGTCTGAAACATACATCGCTCTGGAGTTTTGGTGACTGCCTGATGATTTATTGAGATTAAATAATCCTTTTTCTATTGTGTGTGTGTGTGTGTGTGTGTGTGTGTGTGTGTGTGTGTGTGTGTGTGTGTGTGTGTGTGTGTGTGTGTGTGTGTGTGTGTGTGTGTGTGTGTGTGTGTGTGTGTGTGTGTGTGTGTGTGTGTGTGTTTAGTATTATAACTGTATACAGTTAGGTCCGGAAATAATTGGACACTGACACAATTTTCATAATTTTGGCTTTGTACACCACCACAATGGATTTTGAATGAAACAACTGAGATGCAATAGAAGTGCAGACTTTCAGCTTTAATTCAAGGGGTTGAACAAAAATATTGTATGAAACGTTTAGGAATTGCAACCATTTTCATACACAGTCCCCTTATTTCAAGGGCTCAAATGTAATTGGACAAATTAACACAATCATAAATAAAATGTTCATTTTTTATACTTTGTCGAAAATCCTTTGCAGGCAATGACTGCTTGAAGTCTGGAACGCATGGACATCACCAAATGCTGGGTTTCCTCCTTTGTGATGCTTTGCCAGGCCTTTACTGCAGCTGTCTTCAGTTGTTGTTTGTTCGTGGGTCTTTCTGCCTTAAGTTTTGTCTTCAGCAAGTGAAATGCATGCTTGATCGGGTTGAGATCAGGCGATTGACTTGGCCATTGCAGAATATTCCACTTCTTTGCCTTAAAAATACTTCTGGGTTGCTTTCGCAGTATGTTTTGGGTCATTGTCTATCTGTAAAGTGGAGCGCCGTCCAATCAACTTCGCTGAATCTGAGCAGACAATATATCCCTATACACTTCAGATTTCACCCGGCTGCTTCTGTCTTCTGTCACATCATCAATAAGCACTAGAGACCCAGTGCCATTGTCAGCCATGCATGCCCATGCCATCACACTGCCTACACAGTGTTTTGCATTCTGGTACAGGTTGATCTTAGTTTCATCTGTCCAAAGAATGCTGTTCCAGAACTGGGCTGGCTTTTTTAGATATTATTTGGCAAAGTCTAATCTGGCCTTTCTATTCTTGAGACTTATGAATGGTTTGGACCTTGTGGTTAACCCTCTGTATTTGCTCTCGTGAAGTCTTCTCTTTATGGTAGACTTGGACAATGATATGCCTACCTCCTGGAGAGTGTTCTTCACTTGGCTGGATGTTGTGAAGGGGTTTTTCTTTACCATAGAAAGGATCCTATGATCATCCACCACTGTTATCTTCCGTGCACGTCCAGGCCTTTTTGTGTTGCAGAGCTCACCAGTGCGTTCTTTTTTTCTCAGAATGTACCAAACTGTTGATTTGGCCACAATTAATGTTACTGCTATCTCTCTGATGGATTTTTTTTTTTGCAGCCTAAGGATGCCCTGTTTCATTTGCATTGAGAGCTCCTTTGACCGCATGTTGTGGGTTCACAGCAACAGCTTCCAAATGCCAAACCTGTAATCAACTCCAGACCTTTTACCTGCTTAATTGATGATGAAATAACGAAGGAATAGCCCACACCTGTCCATGAAACAGCTTTTGAGTCAATTGTTCAATTACTGTTGGTCCCTTGAAAAAGAGGGGACTACATATTAAAGAGATGTAATTCCTAGACCCTTCCTCCAATTTGGATGTGAATACCCTCAAATTAAAGCTGATAGACTGCACTGTAAGCCCATATTCATTGATTAACTGTATCTTGAATTTATTTTGTTACACAGCCGAAATAACAAAACTCAATGTCCAATTATTTACAGACCTAACTGTATGTCTAAGTGCTAGAACAACAGAACCCTGCTAGAAATAAAGCAAATGCTAGATAGTATGCAGTAATTAAAAGACAATTTATTGATGTATAATTTAAAATAGGAGGGGTTTAAAAATCCCCAATAATGGCGAAAAAAAGTGTTAAGTCAACAGTGTCCAGTGATGATGGAGTCACTAGAAAACTAGGATGTTGTAATCAGAGTAGATCGGGGACTGACCAGTTTGAGCCTACTAAAAGGAAAGTACTCCCTAGTAGAGACCTCCCTTCCACGACCATACTACAATTGCTTAATATAAAAAGGCTCTCCTTTACTATGGTGGGAATAGTTATAATCAACCAGAGCAAGATAACCCGTGATAGGAACGGAAATTCAGGGAACCATATAGTACCATACTAACCATATAGTAGGAACCTTATATAATGTACCAGGGTGGTAGTGGTTCATGTGAACCAAGGTGAGAAACCTTAATGGGAACGGTTATGGAGAACCTCAACTTACCAAGGTACCGTATTACAAGGAATAGGCACTAATGGTGCGTATTCCGCTCTGTTGGCAGTATGAGTACACTTAATACAGGGAGAAAGCAATACATGTGGCCCCATCAAATGCTGCAGCGGAGGTCGACGCCAGTGTGGAAGGCGTAAATCCCCAAAGATAGTGAAATCTAGTAGGTAGAAAAGGTATATACCGTATTGGGCCGAATACAGTGCTATTTTTTTTTCCTAAAAATGTCCTTGCGAAAACTATTCGTATTATATGCACAGCCTAATACCTTTTATTTTTCATGTAGAACACCTTCAAAACTTTAGGGTCATATTATGTGTGAGGCCGTACTATATTTGGACCAATATGGCAGTCACTGCATACTGTGGCTACCATATTCATCCTTCTGATGAGGCATGCGTCCCGAAGGCCGTTTCGCGGAGGTGCTCTTTGTCAAGGGATAGGATTGCTTTAGAAGTGTTTGCTGGGTACAGTAGAGCAAACCAAGACACTACAAAAATCTCAGATATAATAAACATAGTCCAATAAATTATTAACTGGAATTAAGGTAATTGATCCATTAATATTATAAACGCTAGTAATTACATTTGGGAAAAACCATTACAATGTTTAGTGGGATTGTCCCACATATTTGCTCGTTATGTTGCCACTTCTCTACCATCCCCAACATTCTCACTACTATTACAACTTATAGATGGGCTATTGAAAAACAGGTATAGGTTGATGGGCTACGGAGAGAAAAAGGAAGAAGGCTAGTACAGATTACTTTCACACATCTGCCAATCTAAACATGTCAATATCTGCATCTGATGACTTCCTCCCAGCTACTGGAGAAACCAAATACATTCAATATCCATTTTCCTGATATTCAGGTATGGAGCAGGATAACCCAACCCTTGAATTGTCAACTCCTGTGTCACCATTAATGGCTGAGGATATTATGTTCTATCAACAGATCTCTTGAAGAGAATAAGGTCCCACCACCCAATGCAATAAGCTATTCTTAGTTTGGTTTAACCAAGCTAGTTTTCTAAATGTATTTTGCAGTAATAATCACAGTGAAAATGCTCCACAGTTGAGGGTATTAAAATATTCCACATTGTTCCCATCACAGACCACAGACACAAGTGAAAAATTAAGCTTCTACTTTTCTACAAAATAAAAACATCAAATACCAGTGGTCTCTTTAAAGGGGCAATCTCTCTTATGACCAGAGTGAACTAATTTTAGTGACATGTTTAAGGGGTCTCATCTGGATAATTGATACATTTTTAAACACAAATCTGACACCTACAGTATAAAGTATTTTTTTATTTATATTTAAGTTAGTCTTAGGAGTGGTTTGATCTCCTCTGGCTATACTCCCCTCCTCCCCTTAATGTTATTGGGTGGTGGGGGGGTTGAGGGGTTTATGTAAGCACAAGGTGGAAAGAAAACATTTGATTGACAAACATTTCCTTATTCAGAGGCTCCTAAGAAATTGAAGTGGCCAACTATGTGGGATTGCACTTTAAAAAAAAAAAAAAAACATTTCTTACGCTTGAAGTTTTAGGTATCTATGTATCAATAAAAAATACACAAGCACACAGGACCCAACCTCATAGTGTTTTACTTACAAATTGAGGAACAACATAAAATAAATTCACTCACATTTGCATTCTCCGTTATAAAGCACTTAAAGCCCAGTCAGGCCTGTGGCAAACATCCTCTTTGGAACTCTGAAGAGCAGCCACACTTGATGCACTCTGTCTGGGTGTCCCTCACTGTAGCCTGTGCTGTCCTCCGCTCTTTTGTGTGCCTCGTCTGGGGTAGGATGTCACTTTCGGTTGGTGCGTGGGGGGTCACAGGCCTCTGTGGCAAATTGACCTACGCATTTCGTGACTCACTTCCTCGGGAGGAATTAAAACTTTATATTAGGAAGTTGGGTCCTGTGTGCACTTCTATTTTTTAGTACATTTTGAGCATACAGGAACCTGGGGGATTCTCCATGAAGGTGCCGCACCAGGAACCCCAACAAGACTTTCATTTAAACACTTCATAGACTGGATATTGATTCATAATACAAACCTCTGGTTTGATTTATTTCATTATTTGTTTTTCTTTACTGTGGACTACCATTTGTATGAGAAATTATTTTAGACTTAATGTTCTTATTTTACTATGTGTCACTGATATGCCATCATAACAGAATATTGGATTGCTTATACTATTCGTTTTTGGCTGCTTTGTTGTGCAGATTGGAATTTGTTTATGTATCAATGAAGAGAAAAGTGTTTTCATGCACTGCTCCATTATTCAGTACAGTTGTGTCATGTAAGAAACCGTTTCTTACACAGGGTGCTGAATGTTAGACTTGCACCTCTTTAGACCTGGTAAGTTTTGTGCAAGTAAAAGGGGGGGCGGATGAGGCACAAAGAGGTTTATTTACTAAAACCTTCTGGCTGCAAAAGTAGGGCAAAACCGGTGCACTTCATCTCAGTACCCGACTAGCACCCTCTCTATCCACCTTTAAGACCCACCTTAAGACACACGTGCTTAAAGAAGCATATGAATAGCACTGTGGATATTCTGAACACATAATACATAAAGTTTGGCCCCCTGCAGATGCACTTACCAGAACTATCTCCTACTGTCTCTGTACGTTCTTCCTACCTACCAATTAGACTGTAAGCTCCTCAGGGCAGGGACTCCTCTTCCTTAATGTTACTTTTATGTCTAAAGCACTTATTCCCATGATCTGTTATTTATAGAATCTGTTATTTATTTGATTACCACATGTATTACTACTGTGAAGCGCTATGTACATTTATGGCGCTATATAAATAAAGACATACAATACAATACAATACAATATAAAACAAAAAAAGCCATTTTCATCAAGGAAAAGGAATCCCATTGGAAGTAATGGGAGTTTTTCCTTTGATAAATCTGGTGTTATTCTGTTGCACAGACTCTGCACCAGCTTTGCAGCTTGGAGACTTTAGTAAATAACACGCAGAATTGTATACATCTTATGATATGTACACCATGTAAATGGAGGGAAGCAAAGGATGCACTGCAACTGGATAATTGTTTGAAAAAATATAGGGCAAACTCCAAAATAAAATCCAGGGTTATTTATTTATATACACTCACACACTATAGTGATGAAACATTTTCATATGACAACCACAGTCATTAGACTTATACCATTATTCATATGGTGTACATTGATTCATTGGTTCTTTTTAGTAATGAATGGATGTATATTTATTTTGTTATGGATGACTGTGACTGTGATTGTCAATATGTGTCTTTCTTACCACATGTTCTTTATTTATCAATAGGTTAATATTTATTTCTCTTTAATATTATTTTTCTTTAATTTTCTTTATTTATTATATGTTGTTTTCTTCCTTTTTTTCATTGTTTCATGTTTTTATTCTAGGTATATACAGTCATTACGAGTAGATTGTTTTTTTGTTAATTGTTGTTTAAATAAAGTTGTTGTTGTTTTTAAATACTTCGGCCATCAGTTGTGCACTGGCGGCGCGGGCATGCGCTTTGGTGTGAATCCGGGTCCTCACTTGGGGCGTGGCCCCTTGCCCTTCTACCGGTTCGGGGGCGGGGCGTGTTGTCGGGACTGTGCGGCACGGCACTGGTGCGCATGTGCGACATGCGTTCCAGTGTGGTTGCGGTCGCGCACTTCTGGTGTCACTCCTTGCTCGGAGTGGATTGGTGGGGCGGGGTGTTACGTCCTGACTCAGCGACATGGCATCAGTGCGCATGCGCAGAGCGTCATTGCACACTTTTGGCGCGAATTATGGGCTATATTTGACAGTAGCTACGTGTCTCATCATACACCTTGATAAAATCCTGCGGGACAAAACGCGTTGGTGCGGCTTTTATATACACCCATGTGTGAGTCTATATAAATAAATAACCCTCGATTTTATTTTGGAGTTTGCCCTATATTTTTTCAAACAATTATCCAGTTGCAGTGCATCCTTTGCTTCCCTCCATTTCTATTGTTTCAAGACTTCAGGAGTGCACGCAGAGGAACCTTCATTCGGCTTTGGCGTCCTGGATTCCAGCACACCCCCAGGGCAGGTAACGGGCAACAGCCCTCATCTTATTACCTGCTATATCCATGGGGATGTTTATGCTATCAAGGTGGGATGTGCAATACTGACCATATTTGCGGTAGTCATGCAGACTGACCGCTAGGTCTTTATTTTTGCCTCCCCGCATAGGATGAAGCTATATATATGAGCCTAAGGACAAAATACAGTGTTCCTTTTTCTGGACTAACGTTCTTAATTACAAAGATGTTTGTGTGCACACACAGTATCTGAGCATCGCTCTACCTACCATTTTCCTATGTACACCATGTGACTCATCCTACTGGCACTCCCCATGTTGAAACCTGATGCAGAAGGTAAAGTCCGAGCAAAGTACTTTGACGCAGGATAAAAATGTCCCAGTTTGACTCCACAATTGCCATTAAATATAGACCTAGTATTGTTTTTAGATAAAGTTTTAAAGTATGAAAACTATACAGAATTGGTATAAATGAACAGATCTGGTCAATTCAGAAGCTACTTCACACCCTCTCTTTGCCCTTCCACCACATTCGCTTGATTTAAAATCCAGTAGGACAGTGAAAGTCTTATTTAATGCTATGTGTCGTTGATCTCATTTCACCATGAATATATTTTGTGTGTTTTTTTGCGGCCATGCTGACATTTACATTATACTGTATGAAAATGTTACGAATTGATGTATTTGTTTTTGTACATGTTCTACTGCAAGAGCAAAGCTATCCACCCTTCTACTGTAACTCTTGTACATATTAAGAGAGGATGTCTTTCCCTATTGCCATTAAAGCCACCTGCAACATCTCAACAACCTATAAAACTGCAGGTTTCCATGGATTTTGGCACAAAAGTGTGTAACAGTTTTATTGGTTTGAAACAACGTTGTCCTCTGTTACAGCCCTTCATATTTATACCATTCATCATTAAAACACGGCAAACCCTAAGAAAAAAGTATGTAAACAGTTCTGAGTCTGAGTAGTGATCATATAAACAAAGCCTTAGAAACACATTCATATTCAATAAAAGCAGATGCAAATCTGAAGCCAAGGGTGAATTCTGCATGAAGAGAAAATGTCTGGGGAAACCATGTCTCATTTTATAATTCTGTTAATCCCATGTACAATATAACTGTTCTGTACAAAGATGCCAATATATTCAGGGGCCCTATTCATTAAAGTGCTAGAATGGCATTTCCATGTGAGAAAAAAACACGTAATATTGTACAGAAATACAGCACGACGCATTCACTAAACACCTCGTATGTCCAAAACTTGCGATAAGAGATTCCTTTGTAGCGATTTCATTTTTGCTTGTCATTTGTGTATGGCAGTAGAGAAATCTCTCCAAATCAAGTATTCACATGGATAATAGCTTGTTCTGGGTAATGACATAAAAATGAGTTTATTAAGTGTCACTTTTTGCTCCCTGTCCATTTTGAACATATACTGTAAAATTCCCTGACGCTTTGCACAGCTGACCCCTGAACAACAAAACGTCCAGAATAAGAAACCCCACCTAAACATAACTGTTCCATCCTTTTGGGCAAATCAGTTTAAGCTTGATCATTGGTGTCTATGTACAGTATTAAGGCAATTTTGGAGCAAAACAGGGGCATTTTCATCCTCCACCTACAGTATGTAGAAAAGTGTTCAAATGTTGCCCTGTCTGACACAGTTTGCACCTTGGGGGGTGTCTGTAGGAGTGGGAGGAATTACATTTTATAAAGAGATGTATTACATTCGTAGCCATTCTTTTTCCCTTTTATTTTCTCCTAAAAATTCACCATATTTGAAGTGGTATAAGTCTAACATTCTGCATTAAATGTAAGAAGAAACTGTTCTTAAATATTTAAATACGACACAACTCTGCTCCAAAAATTAAGCAGTGCATCAAAACACACTTTTCTCTGTGTTGATATATAGACCCCATTGAATATGAATTGTTAAGGCAGGCATAATAGGGTTATTTGTGCGTACCCATTACAGCCAATGGAGTGAAATACTTAAAAATACATTAATTTGCATTGATGGTATGGTTGCATTTTTAATGTAAAGATGTTGGCATGGGTTTTGAGATCCCATACAGTGCTTATCCTATGCACATTATGTATGGCTATTTACACAATATTCCATGTTTGAGCAGTACTTTGTGCAGTTAAAGAATTTGTGTTTACTATATTCCTATTTGAAACACATGCACTTTTCAATTAAAAAAAAAACAACGATGTAAACTACTGTACATACTTAATGCAACAAAGACTTATTTGTTACTTTTCTCGGAGAGGGTCATGGCGTCTTAGTAAGTCTTGATAAACTGATGTAGTGTAGTTAGGGACAAGTATGTTTGTATTACTTACTTAACTGTCTCAGTCTACCAATTTAACCTAATCTTTAGCTTTTACTGCACGCCAAAGCATCATCTACACGCCTGTTGTACCTACAGTATGAGAAGTTATACTTTTAACAAAATTACTTCTGTTGAAAAGCATTATGCTTTTTGCATTGATAAAATAAATCTTTACTAGTTGCTATAACTTCACGATAAAATCTTGTGGTTTTAAAATGCTGTGCTCACACTGCTACACTAAGTTACCGTCAGACGTTTACATTTATTCAGAAACATGATCAAAATGCCTCTCTTAGGGTAAATTTTGTTTTTGATACTATCATTTTTTTTTTTGGATTAACAATGATCTTTCAATGAGATAAAAATAAACACGTCACAAGGTTGTAACTCATACATGGCATCCGGAAATTTTAGTTCACATTTTCTTCTTTAATAGTAAAGCCTGTGATTCAACAACATTTTTTGGTTTAAAGGAATTTTACTGATACCAGAATTCAGGGCCGTTATAAGACCTTCGTAGGCCCTGGGCACCTTTATTTTTAGAGGCCTGTGTGTCCGATATTTTTACTCATTTTTATGCTAATTTCGATACTAGCGATATTTGGCATCGATACTTTTGTTTCGATATTTAAAGGTATCGATACTTCGAAGGCATTTTAAATTAAAATGTGCTGTTTTCTCTTATTTTGTGATTTTTTTTGTTTAGGTATTTTTTCAAGTGAAATATTGTAGGCCCTGAAAGGTTTGTAGACCCTATTCACTGTGCCTAGTCGGCCTAATGTATAAAGCGGCCCTGCCAGAATGGTAAATTATGGGTTATACAAGAGTGTTCCACTGCCTTTGGTTATGTCAGAGTTTGGGTCCTTCAGGTCAGTAGGACAGCTGGGCGATCAATGACCCCTTACCATCTATAACCATTGATAAAATATTGGGCATAGAAATGTTTTAAATGTTTTCCCATGTGTATTATATATACAGTGTGTATATATGTATATATGTATATGTATATATATATATATATATATATATATATATAAAATATTTGTTTTGTTTTGTTTCAACATTGCCCCTTATTCCCTCTAGATTGTAAACTCTCACGGGCACGGCCCTCATTACCTTTTGTATCTGTTTGCACTTGTTTGTCCTTATTTGGTATGTCATTCTGTGTATGTAATTTACATCACTATGTACCCCCATTTGTACCACGCTGCGGAATACTCGTACATGTTTGTGTGTTCAAAAAATATACTGACTCCTTGATTCAATAGAAACCTTTATTCCATTGTTAACGAAACACAATCCACCAATACATCAGAATAGCCATCTGTATTACTCTGTTAAAGCAGCAATTCAAGTTAACATTTTTATTATCATTTTTTAGAACAGGTTTGAAGCAGGGGGTGATCCAGAGCTGAACTTTGTTAATTTCAGCTCCGCTGCCCCCTGCTTCCAGAGATTCTCACCTCCGTAGTGGTGCCAATATCACTGCAGAGTTAAAAGGTCCAGGTCACATGGGCCTATAGGAAGCCGCACCAGATGACATCACAGCTTCATATTGGCCTGTGTAAAACGGGACATTTAAAGCCGCCATTAGATTAGACACACCGTTTCTCTGCCTGCATTGATACCGGCACCACTATGGAGGTTAGTATCTCTAGAAGCAAGGGGTCCCCGGAGCTGAAATTAACACCGTTCCGCTCCGGAGACCCCCTGCTTCAACCCTGTAATAAAAAAATACATATTTTTCTTTGAAAAAAAGTTAACCCGTATTGCTGCTTTAAATTCATTTTGTTTGACTTACATGTCAATTACTTCACAAATAAACAGCTGCATTGTCATTGGTAACAGTTGCATTTTCAGTGCTGCAGCTGATTACAGGAAGCAGACATCCTGTACTGGAACAATGTGTAACTTTAGTTCGGAGTTCGCAGAAAGCCATGTAGGAGATGATTGTATTCAATGCTTGAACGGTGACGGTACAGGGCTAGCAATAAATATTACTATTTTAATTAGAAACATAAGTTTTCCCTTCCTTTTAAAAGAAAAGATAATTTATTGAACATGTTTAAAGACTTGGAGTTCTGACTGAATTAGCATTATTACCATTTAAATCCCTCCTTTACACTCTGATTGGGATCGCTGATACTGGAAAATGGCATACAAATTTACCAGAAACATCTAAAAAAGGATCTAAACACTTTCATTTCTTTTTCTAAATATTTTTAGTACAATAGATGAGATTGCTGCTTTAACAGATAAGTGGTTCAAGTGGAAGAATGTCATAAGATACAAAAGATATATAATCATTAGAACAATTCTATGGACAGAGGCCTATATTTATTAAGAAGTGCTATTCCATAACGCACTTTCTCTTATGGACACCTTGTGACAAAGTAAGCTGGGCTGCAAGGTGTCTTCCAATGCCTCAAGTTGTCTTATGGCAGGGGTTCTCTACTCCAGTCCCCAAGACCCCCAACAGGTCAGTCTTTAAGGATAACTCTGCAATAGGCGATGACTGAGCCACTGATTGAGCCACCTTTGCTGAAGCAGGGATATCCTGAAAACCTGACTTTTGGGGGTCTTGAGGACTGAAGTTGAGAACCCTTGTCTTATGGAATAGCACCACTTAATAAATACTGTATGGGCGTAAATGTTTTAAAGCAGCAATCCTGCCCATTTGGGGTACTGATTTTTTTTTTACACAGTTCCAAACGGGGATCTACCAGAGCTAAACTGCGCTTTCTTTAGCTCCGGGGACACTTACCTGTTTAGTTGCCGTTATTACTACCTGGAGATTTAAACTGTCATCCAATAGAAAGCCACAACGTCATCCGCCTATTGGCCCGTGGAACTCGCAAGATTTGGCAGCCATTTTGAATTTCCTAAATGGGAGGAAAACACTGGCAACTAAACTGGTAAGCGCCTCATATCTGGAGGATCCCCTGAGCCAAAATCAGTATGTTCAAGCTCCAGAGAAGAGATGTGCAGACTGGCCCGATCCCCACCCCGGACCTTTAAGACGAAATCCAAAGCGCACGTTGAAATCTGAGTTTTCGATTTCAGCGACTTTAACCTGCGGGATTTTCCGCCCATGGTGTTCGTATTCTTTGGGGATTTTTTTTTAAATCCAATGTTGGATCTAATGTAAATCCGGTCCACAGAACGTGTTTATATCGAATCTGATGTGGGATTCAACAGAAATCCAATATCGGATAGGATTCTGCTTGTTGGACTTGGACACGGTTTCGTCTTTTTAAGTAATAGAGGGGGGTAGGGGGGGGAAGCGGATTTGCCTTTGTGAGGCTGATGCGCTGAAATACCGAGGCTGAAAGGAAATGGCCAATCCATGCCGGATTCAAATACGAAGAAAATTATCTGCCCCTCACTACACCGGAGGACCCTCCAGGTGAAATCCTGTAAAAAAATAACTCAAAGCAAAATGGGTGGGTGGTGCTGCTGCTTTAAATTGTGCTTTAACTCCCAACTATTACACTGTATTCATCATTTCCCCACGCTTTACATAAGTAATGATCTATGAATATATATTTTATCAAATTAATGAGGTTAATTATCAAAATGTTTTTTGGATCAATATACCTATTTCACCGATATTGTTCTGTAGGTTTTTTATTTTTATTTTATAAATACTGAAATATTTTCATTGATAAGCCAAGGAATCTGCATGACTGACTGCACAATAATATTTTGATAATCCACATATGAAGTCTATGATGGTCGATATTGCCAATGTGATATAATCTGGTTACAATGTACTAATAAATATCCGTGGGTAGGAGCACTCACGCTAATGAAGTATACATTGCCACGAGTACACGACTAGCAAAGTGCAGGGGGGTCCGTGTATGGAATGAACCAGAAAAATGTTGGCACTCACAAGGTCTTTAAAGAAGAATATCAATGTATTAAATAAAACGATCAACATTTCGGTCCACTCTTAACAAAGGTCCAAAAGTGGACCGAAATGCTGATCTTTTTATTTAATGCATTGATATTTTTTCTTTACTTAAAGACCTCATGAGTGCCAACATTTGTGAATCATTCCAATCTACCAATACAGTCAGAAATATATTAGGGCTCTAAAAAAAGAGGACAACACAGGATGTCTACTAGGAAATGTGAGTCAAAATGTGGTTACAGAAAATCTGAAAAAGCAGAGTACATATCAAATATGGGCTAGATGTTCTACACAGTATATGTGTACAAAGCCGTATAGTCATTAACTGATATTCCATCCTCTGTAAGCAGGGAAGTACAGTATATGATCACACATTTGAGGTTGGGCTAGCCTGTAGAACAATGTACTGAAGTCTTGTTTTTTTTTTTTTTTTTGTTAACAGAGTCAAAACTGAATCAACCAAACTCTGGGTCCATGGGGCAGATTCACAAAGCACAGACATTATGTATCATTCTTCAATTCATGCACTCAAGTCCACGGCAGTTAACACCGGATCAGGGTTTAATTTTTTTGCAACAATGTAACATGGTAATTTTGCCCCACTTTTGTCAGCATGCAACCAGCAGAGTTGGGAGGGGACTTGAAGGACTCGTATTGTAATGGAACCAGTCCATTATTTGGAATCTATTTGGTTAGCATCAAAATATCTGCAATGTTTAAACTTCTCCAGCTATTGAACTGTGTCAAGTGTAATAAATATGATTAACACGTTTCTAAAATTTTAATTTAAACATAAAATAAATAAAATTTGCAGATCAATGCATACTTTTCTTTTACATACAGAGCTGATTATCAAAACCTCCCTGCTGCAAACCTAAGGCAAACACCAGCATCACATTTATAAAATTGTATTTTTCTCTTTGAAACAGTACAGTACTGTACTGTACAGTAGTTTCTCTGAATCCCTTTTGTCCACATTTTGCTGTGCACAGTCTTTGATACAAGGCCCCAATAGACTTCCTGCAGTATATGTGATGAAAAGGTAATAGGTGAGATACTTGACATTAGCTTAGTAATATTATGGTGCATCCTTGTCCAGACAACATTTATATAGCATACTTATTTCTCTCCACTACAAACTGTTGTACAATATAATGTTCTGATTCATCAAAGAACCTAGCAGTCCAACAACTGATAAACCCCCAATCCTTATTTAATATAACAGCCTGTTCTATATTAATATATTATAATTATATCTTATTATATTTACACAAGGTATTTTAAATTTGCATTTGCACCACAATTAGGAGACAACTGAGCAAAAGGATTAACTTCCAATAAACATTGCATGCCATCAATTTGTGTAAGTACTGTGTGTATTGTTTAGGGAGGAATTGGGGGCCTGCACATAATTTATATTTTTACATGGATGCTAATAACATGCAAAAACCAATAGAAAGGACATTTCTTTCTATCCTCTCTCCAATTTATTTGATATTTTAAAAAGATAACTGCAGAGATGAATGATTTAAAGGAGAAGAGGAATTTAGAATCATATGGGTGCTGGAAATAGGATAAAGCTCTAAATGAAAAGGAAAATATCAGTACGTTTCGAAATATAAATATATCAACTTGTTATTTAAAGCTAGACACAAATAAGGCTATTTTTCTGCTGTATTATTAAACCACACATATCTCAGTGTATGAATCCACAATTACCAAATCCTGTATGATTTCATTTTGATGATTGATATGATATATTACTGAATATTTATACTGCTTTCATTGTATAATTGTATGACTGGTGATACAATTCATCGAGTATTATATTTACATAGGGAGTGCAACAAAAAATGTCCTATTTTTTTTAATATTGTTTTGTCATCATTTGATGCATGACTGTCGGAAGTTTCTATTTGGTATACATGTTCTGTTTAGTTTACTAATGTGTGTATCACTATATACTTTATGTGTTGATGAATTGGAAAATAATATTCAGAGGTAGGCACATTTTCACCCAGGGCTATGTGATCAAACAACTGAAATTTAAAATGTTAACTTTATGACTACAAAGTAATATTTGATTATGTGAAACACAATTACTTGTGTTATGACATGTGGTCAACTAAAACTGGATAAAATGATGTTAGTGAAAACATACTTTCAAATGTTACCAAGTGCTGAGGGATTACATCCTCATGTGCCAAATTATATGGGATATACCATAAAATTATAATTTCCCATTTTTTGAAACATATATATACTGTATCTAAATTATTTAAAGAAACAGTATTATACAGGTAGATATCCAAATTGATTAGAGCCCTGAAAAGGCAACACTTTGAATAAATACAAAGTTTTGAATATGAAAGATGTACAGAATACCTCTCTAATTTGTATTATCGCCACAATCCTTAAATATGCTCCTAAAGAAATCTGGAAATTAAAAGAAAAGAAAAAAAAACAATTCATTGTAATTCACACAATGTTAGCCTATTATAATTCTGAAATGGTCTTCTTGTACAATGTAATTTCACGGTTTGTGCTTTTGAGATAATGTTCTTAAATATGAACTATTTTACCACAGATAATCTTTTCACCATGGACAACATCCCACATTTTAAGTAGGTCTTCTGAGCTCAGTTTGTGGACTACCAACAAGCTCTTGTAGAAACAGGGGTCTCTATTCATTGCACTAGATCTTCTTTTGCTTATCCCAAATGTCCTGAAGCCTGGGTGCAGCTTGGGTTGTACACCCACAGTTCTCAGACACATCCCCAAGAAAACATCATCAATGGGAAATAGCTGGATCTTCTCAGAAGCTGAAAACAGTTTTCTAGCCAGAGGGGAGGCCATCAGAAAGCCTCCCCCTCCAGCATAAACAGGATATGGTTTATCGTATAGCTCTTTGGGAATAAAGTATTTGCTTTGCCTGTTTCTAATAGGAGCTGCTCTAGAAATAATGTCCCCCACAAACAAACTTGACAGCTGTGGGTCCTCCTTTTTGAAGTCTAGGAAACTCATTATATTCTCAGTGTTAACGAAAATGTCATCATCTCCTTTAAAAATAAATTCCACTTTGGGGCAGTATATGTGAAACCATTTTAGAAAATTGACTTCTTTCAGTGTCAGATTAAAAAAGGTGTCCATGAAATCCCATTGAAGAATGTCCCCATATATCTGGTCTTCCTGCTCAATAAGCCTCTGAAGGTTTCTATGATCTTTCCCCGGTGATGTAGTTCCCAGAAGAAACAAGGTCTTGATTTTCTTCCCATCCACCTCTTGTTCTCTGCCCCAGGTCCGTCTTACAGCCTCTCTCCTGTCGTGTTGCTCAATGATGGACTTTACCACTATAAGCAGGTGGATATCTCCATGACACTTCTCAGGGTGATTTAGCAGCAATGGAAAGTACCTGCAGTGCTTGTGTAGGATAAACTCATGGAACCTTGAATCCACGTGTTTGAACCAGGGTTGTTTCCTTAGGCCACTGTTTTCAGGACATCTGCTCTCATTAATGTCCCACCTGGAGGGTAACAGGTTCATTACACTGGGAATTCTGCCTCCCTCAGTGTTGTCCATTCCCGGATTGTGGTGGCTGGTCCCCTGAATACTTCTCTTATTCGAGCTATTCTCTGACTGTAGCCACTCATGATTGCTCCTTGAATTAAATGCTAGATTGCCCTTCGCACCTTCTTCCACCAGTTTAAGTTTCTGTATAGTCACCAATGTGGCAAAGAATAAGGACACACTTAAACAAGTTTTCAAAACCCTTTTCCTCCTGAACATGCATTCCATGTCTGAAATAGTGAGGGCATTGAGCTCACTATGAATCAACGGTTAACTGTCTGTTTATCTGATTCTGTTTTGACTTTGATTTGAGCCTTGTGGTAAATGACTAACTGACATACAGTAGCTGCAAAAAAACTGAATTCCGGAAAGAAGGGCGCTGCAAATGCCATCAAATGCAAATGGTAGCGTGGTGCAGTTGTGGTAGGTTTCAGAGCAGTACAGAACCTCTCATGTCATTCCATGGGTTCCTTGTCTTTCTCATGCTCTGCTTATCCAGCACAGGGATGTTCTTATGACATGTTAAATAAATGTTCCATGCATTCCTTCAGTCTTATCTTGCTTTATACAGAAACAGGTGGGCTTCTTCATGCTACTCGGATACGAGCACATACAGTCACAGAGGAGTCCAGTCTGTACTCTGAGTCTGCTGCGTCCTCTCCAAGTTCTACCTACACAGCATCACACGGAGTAGCAGGACTCTCCTTGCCCTGTGACTTAGTTGCCAGATGTTAACTGCTGCTCTCTGTCCCGGTGTGTGCAGGCAGTGTTGCTCTCTGTCCTGGTGTGTGTAGGAAGTGCTGCTCTCCTCGTGTGTGCAGACAGTGCTGCTGTCTGACCTGGTGTGTGCAAGCAGTACTGCTGTCTGTCCTAGTGTGTGTAGGCAGTGCTGCTGTCTGAGATCAGATTTCAGGGAGCTACACTTGGTTGGTTTTACACTTTAACCCTCTAACTGCTGGATGGGATCATTTTGGGACCCAGCCCCTAAGTGCACAGCACAGCACACGGATCCCTGAGTCTGGGGCTGAAATGCCAAAAGAATGTAAGAATTGCATGATGGAAACACATTTCAGGTTAGTGTAATATACATTACTGGATTTCCAGTTATAAGATATATGAATGGTGTGGTTTAACTGGTTACACTATACAAGTACTACCACATTACCCTGCCAACTTATTCCGACTGTTTTGCTAAGCACGGGTCCCTGTGTACTGCCCCTATGTTTCCCATCATAACACTTAAATGGTAAGCTCTTCAGGCAGGGATTCTTTTCCAGGTGGTTCAATGTATGTGTCTTGCTTATAATCTTGAGCTACATAAGTAGCCCCCTGGTATTTTTTAAGTACTTATACTGTAAAATGCTATGTAAATGTTCTTCACTATATAACATCTACAATATTATAGTGTTAAAAAGGATAAGTTAACTGCACTAATATGTATGTGCTGTAAAATTAAGTGGATTCTGAATTGGTTTTGTTTGCTACACATCCAACATACTGGGACTATAAACCACATAAAAAAAAATCATTTCCATTGACAACGTACAAGAGATAGACATATATATAATACAGGAAATGAAGAAGAGAGGCAGCGCGCAGCAAAAAAACAAGGGGGCGGGGGGGTTGGTCCAAATGATGCAAATAAAGATTTAATGGCAAGACATTGTCTTATTGTCTGATTTTGCTGCACTTATTGTATTATTATAATTCCCTGTACTGTATTCTTTGTGAAGTGCTGAGTACACTTTTGGCGCTATATAAATAAAGACTTACAATACAATATATATGCACAGAGGTAAACCTCCTACGCATTTCGTACCGAAGTACTTTATAACTCCTTGAGAAAGTACTTAAGTATGAAACGCGTAGGAGGTTTACCTCTGTGCATATGTATTGTATGTCTTTATTTATATAGCGCCAAAGGTGTACTCAGCGCTTCACAAAGAATACAGTACAGGGAATTATAATACAATATGTGCAGCAAAATCAGACAATAAGACAATATGTCTTGCCATTAAATCTTTTTTTGCATCATTTGGACCCTACTCCCCTAGTTTTTTGCTGTGCGCTGTCTCTCTTCTTCATTTCCTGGATTCTGCTTCAGCAGTTGTACACATTCTTTCTCCAGCATCAGGAAGTGGGTGATTATTAAGAAAACTTTCACTGAGACACTTTGAGCACCTGTTGTTTTTTATTGAAGTGGGACACTCCCAATGAAGCAGGGGGATTGTGATCACATCACTTACCCCCTGTTTTCAGGGAATATCTGTCAATTAAAGGAAGAAGGGGTGGATTCTGAGGCGCGTTGCTGTGCTCGTTGCTCCAGGACATATGTAAACATAGGAAAAAAGAGGGGAGAGGTGGAGACCACAGTGTGGAATATTCAGCACATATAGGGGTTTATAGAATAATTAAACCAATAATGTGAACGATGAATACACTCACATTAAATCTCTGATCTTGATTGACTGACTGATCCTCTGATGCGGATGGGAGGAGGGGGGAAGGAGGAAAGAGGGGGGTCCCTTGATGGTTCCTCAAAGTAGGAGAGAGAAGGGAAAATATAGTGTATTAAAGTTTATTAACATAAAATAAATAGAGATTAAAAACTCACAAGCGGCCAATAATTATTGGCATAGGAAGGAGGTATATGCAGACTCCACAGAGCGTCCCTCTAGAAGATGGGTAGTCGTGTGTTGTCTGTTTTCCAGCTGGTAGAGTCTTTCGGTAGTGTGTGGGGTTCTGCAAATGGTAGAAGAAAGGCTCCAGAAGCCAGTACACTATATTTTCCCTTCTCTCTCCTACTTTGAGGAACCATCAAGGGACCCCCCTCTTTCCTCCTTCCCCCCTCCTCCCATCCGCATCAGAGGATCAGTCAGTCAATCAAGATCAGAGATTTAATGTGAGTGTATTCATCGTTCACATTATTGGTTTAATTATTCTATAAACCCCTATATGTGCTGAATATTCCACACTGTGGTCTCCACCTCTCCCCTCTTTTTTCCTATGTTTACATATGTCCTGGAGCAACGAGCAGAGCAACGCGCCTGAGAATCCACCCTTCTTCCTTTATCTACAAAAATACAGAGGTTGGCGAATCACCTCTGAGAGACTCGGGCTGCGAGACTGTATTGTGCAACGGACTGAAGTAACGAACTTTACAGCAGGACTTGGTTTGGCGCAACTAATTACTCTCCTTTCCAATATCTGTCAATTGAATACAGACATACCCTGCATTAACATACGCAATGGGACCGGAGCATGTATGTAACGCGAAAATTTACTTAAAGCTGCAGTTCAGTCTATATCCTGCATGTGTGTTTTTTTTAATAAATCAGTTCTGTAGTAAGAAATAATACTTTTAGAATTTTCTGTTTTTAAAAAAACAACTTTGAAAGACCAATTTTCTTGTATTCTATTTTAACAAGCATTTGCTAAGGCACTGCCCCTTCATGGCCTGTCACAAACCCAGGCACACCCCTTTGTCAGCACTGCCCTCCCTCTCTCTAAACGTGCACTAGCATCTGGTCACATGATCTTCCTCATAGCACATTCAAGGAAGCTGGAGAAAAGGGATCAGCCATGCATAGCAGCTCGGATAGGCGATTTCAAACTTATTACAGTGTTTATTCCATTCATTGCACGTGTATATAATGTAAAATTGTAATAATTCCATTTATAGCAAACGTGTATATGTGAATATTATTTAGATGTATATGTATGTTACTGAAATGTGGAGTGAGTGTGTAGGTAAATACACACAATACACTTCTACTGCATATATATATATATATATTATATATATTATATATGTATGTATATGTGAAGTTAAGTGAGTAAAAAAGTGACAAAAACCCTCCATAGCAAGGCAAATAGCAAATGGAAATATTACTGTATGCTCATTTGTATGTATATATATATTTATATACACACACACTTCAAATACGGATAGTGATTCACGTAAATGATATATATATTCACTTTCTGGGAGTATAAGAGTGACTGTCCTGTTCCTTTTTTTGTATCCATCATTGAATGGTATGCACCCTCTCTTTACGTTTATTTTATACTAGCTGAGAGACCCGGCGTTGCCCGGGATGTAATATTCCCGCTCC